>NW_022110173.1:2546606-2550037 GCF_000313985.2 Echinops telfairi
GGGTGCTGTCTCCGGGTTCCTGTCTTGAAGGACCTGGTAGTGCTTGGATCCCAGGGAGCCATGACAAAGTGGCCTGCAGTAGGTGTGTGTGAGGACACCTGGGGGAACAGTGGTTTCACCCATTGGGCTGCCAACTGCAAGGTCAGCAGTTTGAAGCCACCAGCCACTCTGAGGGAGAAAGAGGAGGCTTTCTGCTCCCGCAAAAGAGTTAGTTTTGAAAACCCACAGGGACAGTTCTGCCTTGGTATTGATTTAGGGTGTGTGTGTGTGTGTGTGCACACAGATGTGTATGCCAAATTGTACACAGTGCCTCGGCACCGCCCCGCAGGTTTTCTCAGTTTACACTCAGCCTAGCTCTGAACAGCAGAAGGAAGTCTTACATATTTCCTTTTCTCACGAGCCTTCTTTTCCCTGACACAACAAAATCTCTGCAGATGACGCAGGAGACCATTCAAAAGGTTCTGGTCAAGGACTGGAGGAGGCTTGGCCTCCCTTGCAGAGTTTTCAGCATGGCCTCTGCTGGGCAGTGAAGCCAACCGAAGGACAAAAGGCAGGGCCACGGTGCCCAGAGAGCGGCGCGTGGGGAAAGGAGGTCAGTGCCGGCCGCTCTTGCCCCTTGTGTCTCGTACTTTTGAACCAGTGAAATCAGGTTGAAACTGCCATCGAGAGCGGCCTCTAGGAGGTGGGACAAGAGACCAGGCACAGGACCAGACCAGGTCACCGTGCCCTGAACCACTGCTGGGGAAAGTTCAAGGGAATCCAGTATTATCTCTAGCTAAATCTCACTTCTGCCTCCTTTCCCTCCCCCAGCCTCCAGCAGTGTTCTATAAAGCAGCGATCCTTAAGTGTTTGGGTTGTTTTGTTTTGTTTCTCCCTTCCTCCCCACACACTCATGAGACAGCCTCCCCTGGGCACGTCCAGATTACAGGCTGCAGCACAGATAAATCAGGTTGTGGGTCGGGAGCAGTTCCCAGCGAAACTCCACTGTTTTCTCTCCCACTGGAGAAAGGCCCCTCCTCTCAGCAGGTGCGTGAGTGTGAGGCGGTGCCCCTCTGGCCTGGAACTGCCCGGGCCCACCACTGATCTGTGAGAGCTGCCAAGAAGGTCTTAGCAAGTGAGCGACTGCCCTGAAGTCACGCCGACCCGTTTTTAAAACATCACCTGTAAAGGTTAGCATTTTAACCATTAGTGTACCGAATCTGGTAAACCAGTGGAAGCTGTGGCTGTTAAGGACTTTGTAAAGGGCTAGGCGGAAGGAATACTGGTTGGTCATTTTATAGGCGCTTAAATTCGTCTTCGCTCTGTAACTGATCAAGACAGGCACAGACCCGATCTGCCCTGCCACTTGGCTGTCAGCACTCTGCGGACAGACTTCTGATATTGCCCAGGAGGGGCTCTAAGAGAGTCTGCAGCAGAAGAGGGGAAAGACGGGCTTACCGTGGCCTGTGTTGGTGTTTCTTGTCTTCCACCATCAGGAGTGAGGGACTCTCCTGCTGCAGCCAAATGTGGGTTGTGCCGCCTCACCGCTGTTGGCAGCCCCTCCCGAGAGCTGGGGCTGGGTCCAGAGTGCACCTGGCTCCCTGAGGTGTTACAGGCGGCTTGGGGCTCGAAGAGCAGGGTGTCCTTGTCACCCGCACTTTCCTATTCGGACGCCTTTTAAACTACAGATTAAATATTAAAAACTTGTAAGTGTTTTCAAATGAAGATTCACGCAGCAGTTTAGGTTCCCATTCACCCCCTCTCTACACAGGTGGGTCAGGAAACCTTGGTTCTGTTGTTCTTCGCCACCTGGGAACCTCCGTCCTTCTACTGTCATCGTTGTTTCTACGTGTGTCTCGTGGTTTCCATCATCGTTTTAAAGGAATTGCAGGTGGTTTGGTATCATAGATTTTTTTTTAAAAGATACCCAGTACTCCAGAGATGATGTTCCTTAGCGATAGCAGACGGGTAGGGGGAAGGGGGGAGAGAGGGGAGGAACCACCACCCCCCCTCCAGGGGGGAGAGCAACAGAAACCTGGGGGAAGGGAGACAGCAGTCGGTGTGAGATATGAAAATAATAATAACTTTTCATCTATCAAAGGGTCATGAGGGTGTGGGGGGAGGGGAAAAAGAGGAGCTGATACCAAGGACTCACTAGAAAGTAAATGTCTAAAGAATGTCGGCAACCTAGGTACAAATATGCCTAATGCAATCGGTGTCTGGATTGTAATGAGTTGTGAGAGCCCTCAATAAAATGATCTTTTAGTAATAAAAAAGAGATGATGTTCTTGATATCATGAGCCACTTTGTGATGTAGCTAGGTGACCCGAGGGGCTAGGTTCATTTCAAGATGGAAAGATGACTGCAGGCAATGGTTTGGGGGTGGGGGTAGGCGGTTCTAGTCTCGAGTGATCCCATAGTCTGTTTTTGTTTTGTTTGTTTCAATGGATTTGTTCCACATTTCCCTCCCCTTCTATCAGCCCCTCCATCGTGGCTCTGATCACAGCGGCTGACAGGGGCAGGCAGGGCGCCATCGAGGTCTGGGCTCAGGATAGATGCAGCCATAGCCCGGTCCGTCCTGTAGATTAGCTTTACTTCAGTCTAGTTTTCTCTTTCTCCTTTGCTCTCGACGAGTAGAGACCTAGAAGTTGTGTCTTAGGTGGCCGCTAAAGAAGCTTTTTTAAAAATAAAGATTTACATGCATTTTTAAAAAGCAGCTTGAAGCAGGCATATTTTAGTTAAAAACACACAAACATGTAACTGAAACTGTGGCGGAGACGGCCATCCTACCGTCCGGTGATGATGATTCATCTGGCCACTCCTCGTTGAGGGGAACAGGAGGCAGGGCTGGGATGACCCGGAGCTTCTGTGGCTGCAGAGAAGTGTCGGGGATGGATTCGGAGGACAGAGCAGAGAAGGAGCTACAGAGTTGGGAGGGGGAGGGGGGCACCAGGGAGCATCTGTGGATGCTGAATGAGAATGGGAGGCATGAAAATGGTGGCTCAGAGGGTCAGGTGAAGGTTCGGACCTCAGTTACGAACAGCATGTGAGGAGCTGCTGGAGAACACTACATGGAGGTGAGGGCCCACTTCTCCCTTTGGGGCACCCCATGTGGCGGGCGGGCTCTGGGGAAGCTAGAAGCCTCTTCCCGACTGTCAGCAGAATGCGTTAGACTCTGGAACAGATGCCGTGGGAACACCCAGATGGAACTTCCTTCTCTTTATCCTTGATACTCTTTTCTCTTGGCGGCTGTGAAAGTCATAGGCTATACTTATCTCAATATTCTAGTTAGGGTCCTCTTGTTTTCTGAATGGAAACTTAGTAACAAAGCAGGCCTTGCACTGGCCTTTTTTTTTTAATTGGGGGCTGTACAACCCATCACAATCCATTCATCCATCCATTGTGTCAAGCACATTTATACATTTGTTGCCATCATCATTCTCAACACATTT
>NW_022110173.1:2551669-2554012 GCF_000313985.2 Echinops telfairi
CTATCAATAAGACATCTACACTGATGAAAACAGATCATGCTTGTTTTTTTTGTAGTTAAAAATGATTACTTAGCCTGGTACTTAGTTTGAAATATATGCCGACTTTTAACTTCTAGAGCTGCACAGCCTAATCCTTGGTTGTTCCAGGATGAGTTTAGGAATCTGCAGTCATTTCCTTATAACTGGGTATTTGCATCTATCACTAGGCAGCTAGGATTAGAAGGGTGAGCAGTCGCTGCGTTCAGCATGAGACCCCTCAGGGCTGACCTGCAGTGCTCATCTTGACCAAGGGACCCCGACTGCCCATTCATGCGCAAATGTCTCCTATACCGAGAAGACAAACCTCTCTACCAGTGTACCTTTTAAAACAAAAATTCTAAATGGATGAACAAAAGTGGTTTATGATGTATATTTTTTCCACCCTTCACACCCTGAGTAAGCAACTAGTAGGTTCATGGATGTTTGCTCAGGGCTGAAGGGAAGGGTCACCGTGTATAAATAAGGAGGATATCTGGCCAGGTTGGGAACATGACCTCTTGCCCTCTACAGCCTGGGAAGCTCTAGTGAAAGCCCCCAATTTTCACAGTGTGTGGATGCAGGGAGACCCCTTCCCTCTGCGAACAGAGCGGGGTTAGAGGTTAATGAATGAGTGCTCTCCCCACACATAGGATTCTGTGCCGTGATGGTTTTAGAAACCTGGGCTTAGCTGGGCTCAGAATAGGACCCGCATATTGTTTCCGAGCCCTCTCCATCTGTGAGCAGCATGGAGTTCCAAGCTGACAACCTTCCGCCAGGGAAGGGAGCGAGGAAGGCTCTCGTGGCTGGAGAACTGGACGGCCAGTAGAGGCTCGATATGTCTAAACGCAAGACCAAATGGGGAACAAAGGGCCAGTGGGGAGGTCCTTGCTGACCCCTATTCTTCTCTAGTAATCCCTTCAGAAATAATTGCAGCCCCAAACCTCTGGCCTCCAGCACATTTTCCACTTGATTAGAGGCCTTTGTGGGGTAGGGAGAGGGACCTGCAGACTTGTACATTGTGCTGGGGCCTAAAGCGTCCAGCTGGGATTTTTTTCCATCAAAAGGGGATTTTAGTAAAACCATTATCAGGGGCTTAAAGGAGGAAAGCTGTTGAGCAGCGAGTGAGGGTTAGATTAGCATCCGGGGGGCTTGCGATGGGCCCGGTGGAAGAGTGGGAAGGTGTCCTTGCCCCTCGCACGCACACGGGCTCCTGGGCGCCCCGCAGGCCCCTGGCAGGTGCGAGGGCGCAGTGAGAACTAACAGAGGCCAGGCCTTGGAAATGGCATCTGGGGCATCCGTGGGGTGGCAGCGCCCATCAGGGTGGACCGGGTATTGTGTGGTCACTGCTGGCAGGCTTGTAAGAGGGCAGATGACTGGCTTCATTCCAGGTGATGCCCGTCCATGTCAACCCGGGATCCTCTGGCAGTCTGCGCAGATGCCAGTAAGAAATGAAGAAACGACATGCAAGGGCACATGGGTTTCTGTTACTTTTTTGGAGGCCGGGTCAGGGGAGGGGCTGGGACAGGGAGGCAAGCCGCCCTCCCCAGGGTGGGGATGGGCATTGGGCCCCCATGGGTTTGGCACACTGAGCTGTGGGAGCCCTCTGGATGAGGGCTGGGGGAGGGTTGTCTGGATCCAGGAGCTGACTTCTTAGGATGAACTGAGCTGGAAACGGAACCTGGAGAAGCCGTGGTGAGAGCGCGTTTACGCTCTGGGCTGCTAACCGCAAGTTCGGGCGTGCCGAAGCACCCGTTGCTGTGTGGGAGAAACAAGGCTTTCTACTTCTGTGAAGCACTGCAGCCTCAGAAGCCCCCAGGGGGGATCCTGCCCTGCCCCTAGGGTCCTTGTGAGTCGGAATCGACTTGGTGGCAATGGAAAGGACACCTTCAGCAGAACGGAGCACAGTCATGGAGAATGTCTCCGTGGAGGGAGGAGGTCTGAGCAGCCAGCCTTCTGCTGCCTCAAGGGCCCCATGGGGAAGGCTGCACATCAGCCTGCACTGGGAACCTCGTGTTCTCCCTCTCCGCATTTGCTGGGCCTTCGTAGCCTGTTTCCCCTGTAACTTGGGGATAATGGGTAAGACCCAACCTTCCTTCTGGCTGCTGTGGCCATGTGAGGTGATGGTAACCAGGGAGGGTCAGGCCGGGGGTGGCAGCTTGGTTTCTTTGCACAGGACATTTTGGGGCTTGGCGTGGCGGTCACCTTACAAAGATCTAGCTCCGTAGTCACTGGCTCAGGCAGCTCTGTTAGTTGGAAGTCAAAATTCCCCAAAGATAGAAAACTGACTTCCTGAAGACCTGGGCCATGCCCCAGAGAGCTGTTCTT
>NW_022110173.1:2554250-2563724 GCF_000313985.2 Echinops telfairi
CACCTCCACGGTGTGTGGAATGAAACATGCACCCTTTTCTTTCCTCGACTGGCTCTGCGGTGGTTTTGTTTGGATTCGTTGTTTTTTCCCCTGAATTATCCTGTTAGGATGGTCCTTCAGCGAGGGTGTCTGGTTTCTGGGAAGCTGTCTGAGATGATCTCTCTCCTCCAGTGATGGGTTCGTGGGGCGTTCCATGAGTGGTGGTTAAGCTTCGTCCCTTGGCCCTGAGTTCCAGAAGCTTGCCCTTTCTTTTATCCTCTGACCAAAAATGTTCCCTACTGACCTAATAAACCATGACCAGGCCAGCCAGTAAGGCTTGGGGGAACTATCCTCACGGGGGTACCCATCGCCTGCACCCCCCCCCCTTTTTCCATGCTCCCACCAACTGTCCTCAGACACAGCTCTGATTACCTGAGGCCAGATCAGGCAGTGCCAAGGGGGCAAACCCCTCCCCACCACTGTTCCTTATTGTGAGCGCTCGTGGAAACTGGCCAAGTTCACGCAGGCGGCTTTTCTTTAATTTCTGCACCCTGACCCTGATAGCTCTTCTATGGAAGAGGAATTTAGGTCAGGTAAGCAAACTCCATTCTTTATCGGGTCTCTTATTTCCCGTTTCACAGATACCTTTGGATTTTATGACGATGTCTCTTACCTGGCAATAAAGACATTTGATAATTAAAAAATAAATTAAAAACTCCTAAAAAGTTTAAAGCATTTTCCTCAAAGGACCTCTAGATTTTTCAGGATGGACCATGCACTTACTCTTTGCTGTTAAACATGACGTTTCCCCCCTCTCCCACAAAAAAGATTACTTTTTTTCAAAAGACATCTCCATGGATGATGAAGCTCGTTCCCCATTTGTTCTCCCAAACTCCCCAAACGTGGCCATGTGACGGGACTGAAGGGTGAGGTGACCTGTGAGAAGAAAGGAAAGGATGGTGTTCGGTTTGTGCGCCCTGCAGAGCGGCTAGCGGAATCAGGGTACCTTTGTGTGGGTTTGGGGGGGGGGGGTCTGCTGCTTTGCTCCCCTAACATTTCAACTTTATCTTGTCAGCCTTGAGCTCGATGGATGGAATTCCTTGGAGGCCAACTCTTATACCCCCTGGGAGATTCTTTCAAGAGGACTACTGGGGAGTGGGAGGCCGTGGTTCTCCTTTGGAAATACAAGCTCTCCTCCTTACCCCACCCCACTCCATTTACAGATGACACAGTCCCTGCCCTTCAATGTCATGTAGATTTGCCCTCACTTTGAAAAGACTGAATCAACCCTTACAGCAAATTATTAATCCTAAGCTCCTGCACTTGCTGCCTTTTCTTGCGCTTGTGTAAGACTGGGTAAGAGTCTATGCACCTGCTCTGACTTAGTAACTTCAGATTCAATTGAAAGACCGACTAGGAACAGATCTCTTTTGTACCTCGGGACCGGCTTGGTGCCTCCAATCCACAGACAATGCTGCCGCCTGCTGACCAAACACAGGACCTACACACTTTGTGGATCCATTTCCTCGTTCCACATTGAAGATTGTGTCAAGCTTTGCATGAAACACTCAATGTATTGCTTTTTTACTGGTCCTTCAAATAATGTTTATAAACTTGTGTTTAAAACAACACACACACACACACACAAAAATGCCCAGGCCAGATTCTTTGTGATTTCGGATAGCAGGAGAGTAAATGGTGTGTGGGTGTGAGACTTTTGATTTGGGGAGACGAGGGGTGATGGAGGGGATCAAGGAACAGTCCAGGAGAATGAACGTTTTTCACACCTCTCCAGGAACCAATCTCCCTGCAGAGTCCATTCTGACACAGATATCCCATGGGACGGAGGTGAATTGCCACTGTGAGGTTTCTGGGTCTAACTTTAGAGTAGAAAGCCCCATCTTTCTCCCGAGGAGCTGGCTGGTGATTTCGAACTGCTAACCTTGAGGTTAGCAGCCCAACTCGTCAGCACTATGAAACCCGGCCACCTTTTGGATCATGTGTGGCCCTCGGTACCTACCTTCCTCATCCAGACAGACCCATTTTCATTTCTAAAGCGAGCAGCGGTGAAGCTGCTGATTCCTATCTGGTATTGAGTATCGGCTCCAGTGAATTTCTGCAGCTCCTTTGAAAATGACGGTGCTTTGGTGTGGGGAAGGTAGGCCCGCCGCCTGCCTTTGGGTCACACTGGTAATTGTGTCCATTTCACGGAGCACAATGGCAGGGCGTCTCAAGTGCAGTCAGTCAGGGCTGCAAGAGCCTTGCCTTTCTTCTGCGCTCTGAAAATTGAAGGGCCCTCTGCTCCCCACCCCAGCGTCGAGAGCTGGTAAAGTCCAGGCGGCCATAGAGCTGAGCCCTGCCTGCCCATCTTCCACACTCGTGACTTTTTCTGATGTTGTGCACTTGAAACAAGCTAGAATTTTATATTTTTAAAAATTTTTGAGGACCCTCTGGTAGCATAGTGGGTTAGGCATTGAGTTGCTAATCTTAAGGTTAGCAGTTCGAAACTACCAGTTGCTCTGTGGGGAGAAAGATGCTAAGATTCATAGTCTCAGACCCCCAGGGCAGTTCTCCTCTGCCCTGTAGGGCTACTCTGAGTCGCAATTACCTGGATGACCATGAGTGAGCCTGAGAAAATTTGAAACAATGCTAGAACCTATCACTTTAATTTTGATGGATTTTCGTGCTACTTATATAAGGCACACCGACTGGTCTTTTTTTTTTTTTTTGGTAGTCCCAGCAGGTTTTGATATATAAAGGTTTAAAACAGAGAAAAGCTGTTGTTTTGAGGACATGATAAATTTGAGGGGCTTAGCTGTTGTAACTTCCCCCTTATTTTGCCAATCTATCCAATTTTAAGCAGCCCTATAGTGGTTATGCATGGTACTGCTAACTGCACAGTCAGCAGTTAGAAAGGAGCAGCCACTCTGATGGGAAAAACAGGACTTTCTACTCATATAGTTACAAATCTTGGAAACTCACTGGGCGGGGAGGCGGGGGGTAAGTTCTACTCTGTCTTATAGGGTCATGAGTTGACAGACTCAATGGCAGTGAGTTTCGTTTGGTCCAATTTTAAAGGGGTCCTGGTGGCACTATTGGGTAAGCGCCAGGCTGCTAACCACAAAACCTTCCGTTCAAATCCACCAGCTGCTGCGGGCGAGAAAGATGAGGCTCTGGGCTCCTATAAAGATTTACGGCCTCAGAGGCTCAAGAAGAAGATGACAACAGGTACGGATGTGTCTGACAGTGGATTGTGACTGTTAAGAGTCCCCAATAAAATAAAACAAAACAAAACAAAAAGATGTACAGCCTCAGAAACCCTATGTAGGGTTGCGGAGTTAGAATTGACTGGATGGCTTTGAGTTTGGGGGTCCAGTTTTAGCCGGTGTGGTTTCTAATGATCCTAAAGGATCTCAGGGTTCGTTTTTTGGTTCCTTCCTGTCTGGACACTCACTTCTTAAAACGCGGAAAGCAGGCAGCTATTCCTGCGGCAAGCGTGCACAAGCCCAGTTTGGAGTGAGGATTTCCTAAGGAGAGAGAGCATGCATTTCTCTCATGCTCTTTTCCACTGAGCCCATTACTATTTACGGAAACCGCTCTGGCAGCAGAGCTATTTCCCAGCAGCTGGATCCCTTTCTTGGGTCCATGAGCCAGGCAGTGGTTGTTGACAGGCAGTTGTGTGCTAGGCCTGACCCTTCTGGAGTGTAGATTACTTACATCAGAGCTCATCAACAGAAGGGGGAGCCTGGTATTAACGAATTAGAACCTTTGGCTCTTCCTGGACAGGAGAGATTTGTGGTGTGTAAATCATCTGTGAAGTCAAGGCTTTTTAGCCTGGAATAAAAATTAGTTGTTTTCTCCAACTCGCTTCCTACTTTCTAAAGGGAGGCCAGGCCCTGTGTCGAGTTGGGGGACTGGTGTTTGTCCTGACAAACCTGGGCTTTCCAGCACTTGGACTTCACCTCACTGTCTGTGACCAAGCGGTGCTTCTGAAAGGGGCTCAAGCCCTCGGATGCCACCGGGTTTCAGACCTGACACTACTGGGTCCTCTGGTCCCCGAGAGTCCATTTGTCACCTTGCACAGATATTTTTCTGCTTCTTGGGTAACATGATGGATGCCTGGAGGCTCTAAGAAAATGTGCGTAACGTTAATGACTGTCAAATGGTAACTGTCAGCATTTTTCCTAAACACCCACCTTGTTGAAGAGAGGGTCGGGGCCATGATTTGCAGCGTCTCTAGGAAGGTCTAAGACTCAGTGGTTCTCAACCTTCCTAATGCCTCGACCCTTTCATACAGTTCATGTTGTGGTGACCCCAACCATAACATTATTTTCGCTGCTGCTTCATCAGTGTCATTTTGCTACTGTTATGAGTAGCCTCTGTGAAAGGGTCGTTCACCCCAACGGGGATGCCCCACAGCTTGAGAACCGCTGGTAAATGATCATAGTGCTCCCTACATGCTGATCCCCCTGGCTGTGGTCATTTATGGTCTTCAGCAGCCTTGGCTCGGACACAGACTCCTTGTGTATCACTCGGGAAAAGTCTTTCCAACCTCGCCACGCCTCTCGCCCCCTTTATAAAGCGGTGTGCACACCATCTCCCAGAACTTGGGGGAACAGACTCTTCAGGCGGAGCAACTGAACGCTCCTCTGGCTAGATAACCCCAGCAGACCACAGCCCGCGTCCTGACACGGTCTCACCTGGCTGGCTTTGTGGTGGGCTCTGCAAGACCTCGGGTTTCTTCCCTGCGCAGTGCAGACTCATCCTTCCTACGATCACCCAGCAGAGCAAGCTCACAGGACCCGTGCATTTGTCCTGTGAGCAACTACAGTCGAACAGTAGTAAGAACACAATCACTTGTCTTTTTTTAAAAATTGTGTCTATATTTCCGGGTTAACAGCAAGCTGAGGACTCCCGCTTCTACTTTATTTGGGGGTGCTTCGTGTACCCCACTCCAATGCCGCACAGTTAAGGACTCCAATGCCCTCTCTCCTGCACCCCATAATGGGACGACGTCGTATCACAAAGTGCCAACTGTTCTGGGCGTGGAAAGGCAGCTCAGCCAGGCAGTCAGCACAATCCCTGGAAGAGAGAGAAACCACTGGTACTGGTCATTGGTGGACAGGTGGGAGCAGCAGGTACCTGGAAATGCCTCCGCTCCTCTATCCGGGCCGCTCTGGTTCAGGTGTGCACTTACCTTTGACAGGTTGTCCGCACGTTTGTAACAGCTGACACGGATCCAAGTAAGAATCAGACTGCTAGCAAAAGCAATTTAAAAATACTTTGATACACTACTTAATTACTTGAGTTAAAAGCACACTGGCAAAAAAAAGAGGTAACTGTGGTTCGACCGTTTGGCCTTGGGACTGAATCCTGCTTATCCAAGAGCCACGTTCTTTCATCCAAAAGCCTCATCCCTCTGCCTCCTCAGCAGCACCTTTAGGTCTTGTCCTCGACAAAAGGGACAGAATGAATGTTTAAAGGGGGGGCGGGGGGGATGCGATGCTTGATACTAGAGGGGACCACTAGATGGCTTACTACAGCCCCTCTCTGCTGTCCTTGAGCAGAGCTAGATCAGAGGCCAGGGCCTTTCCCTTTCGTGGGACAGGGAAGACACTTGTCGGAGGCGGCAGGAGGTCTTGGTTTTGTTTTTACAAATCTGATCTTTTAATCAAGAGGGTCTTTCTTTCAGGGAACGCGCTGGTCTTTGGGGAGGGACTCCTCTTTTTTTTCCATGGACATATCTCCCCCCTTTGAAAACTTGAGTTCAAATTCTCTTATTTCAAAAACACAAAAGGCTGTACTGCTGCTGCCAGACCATCTGCCTGGGAGTGGGCTGCAGAGAGCACCGGGATTGAGGTGGGGCCGTGGCTGAGGTCACCGCGCCCAGATCCTGGGTCCTCAGAGGACAAGTGCTGACCTGGAAACAGGGAACTCCCAAGAAAAGGCACAAACTTGCTTCTCTAAACCTTTGTGCTGTTGGTTTGTGAAAGACGATGGCTAGTTTTGGGTTTTCCTAACGAAGGTTGGGCTGCCACTGGCTTTTTGGTTTGGTCAATAGAACAGGCCAGGATCCTTGTCCCTGTAGCTACCCCCATCTCACCCACCCAGAGGAGAAATTCAGCAGGAAGGAGCCAGGGGGAACCTGTGGCTGGGAGAACTAGGCAAAGAAGCCCCCTAGGGTAAGGTGACCAGACGTCCCGATTTTTAACACTTTTTCCCGCGTCCCAGTGTTTTAAAAACGTCCCGATTTTTTTTAAAGAATGCACGACAAGCTAGGGTAGACGGTTTTCGGCTGCCATGTGGCTATTTTGGCAGGATATGAGCTTTATCAATGGTGTCCCACTTTACCAATGTTAAAATCTGGTCACCTTACCTTAGGGGGCTGCAGAATTCACCACAGCAGAACCTCCCATTTGCATTTCTAGATGATCTTTTATGGTATCCACATGAAAGGGCTATTGCCAGTGCGGCTGAGGTGGGCAGCCCTCTCTGGACAGCCCCAACGGCTCTGGCTGAGGTTGATTACTTCTGGGCCGTAAGATTTAGCCAAAGTTTGGTTTTGGTTTTTCAGTTCTAAAGTTTCACCAAATGCTTGCACCAGATTCCTGTCCCCCTCCCCTTTTTTGGGGAGTGCGGGGGGTTCTTCTAAAAATTGCCTTTCTACAACTCAGAAAATACTATTTGGGTACCGACTTATTTTCCTGGAGGGTTTTCTTTGTTGAAGCACTGCTTCCCATCTTCATCCCTGGAGAGCCCACCCTTTGAAGCAGTGCCCGGTGGGCCCTGGATGCCCCTGGGTGCCGTTCATTCACTTTGCTGTGTGAGGGCCATCTGACTGGAAACCCAAGGTGTGACGTGGGGCTAACTTCTTAAGAGAAGCAAGCTAGACTTCAGAACCAGCTCTCAGGAGCTTGAATCAGGGCTCCTTCCCTCACTACTGGGTGGCTTGCAACAAGTGGACCTCGCCTCGCCTTCTCTGGGAAAATGGGATTCCAGTTTCAGCAGGTTGCTTGTGGAGAAGGAAGCTGATAACTAAGTAGCATGTCCACCAGATTCTCAATAGGTATTTTCTTCCTCCCATCCAAAAAGGTTGAGAGGGGGCAGTTAGTTGGCCTTGACTGGAGTCAACGGGTGGTCTTCTTTTCAAGAGAAGCTCCAGACTTTACTCTTTAGTGTGTCCCGTGTTCAGGGCAAGGTCATGAGGCCCGTGCACGGAACTTTCGAACACGACTCTGCCAACCTTGAGTCAGCCATGTATTTCACTATTAAAAAGTCAAAAGTGAAACCAAAAATTTTAAAATGAAGCCGAAAGCCCTTCAGGGTTATGACTGGCAGGACTGCCCTGTGTATTAAAATGAAGAGTTTGAGCTCAGAGTCTGGCTTGGGGAGGCGCTCATTTTGTTGACGGAATGAATCCATATAGCCATGCCAGCTCTGGGAAGAAAAGACGGGCTTCATAACCTTCTTGCTTGTGTCGCCTTGCTGTGTGTTGTGTCAAATTTGAAATTGGAAAGCTGACCCTAACCCAGAGTCCCTACTTCTTGGGTAGGGGCTCACACATCGTTTTCTCGCTGTTGGTCTTCGGGGCATTAAGCATTATAACCTTAGGGGGAGGAGGAGCTCCCCACCGTCCCGGAGAAAGGGAAGATGGATCATCAGACCCAAAAGGAACAATGAGGCTTTTGTGACATGCTCCAGCCCAAAGCTTGGAAATGTTACAAACCAGCTTCCCCGGAGAGCAACCTGGGCTCTAGCCCTCTTCCTGGAAAGTGGGGCTCGATCCAGAAACGTCCGATACTCTTCCCAGCTCTTGCTGAGATCTGTATTTGTCTATGTTTGAAAAACAAAGCTCAAAACAAGTAGGAAAGATCCCCTTATGAAACTAGCAAATCCGAGTGGCGAGGCAGTGACACGCGGGTTTCCACAGCACAACGGCAGGGCGCCCAATGATTGAGTCATTGTCCACCAAAGGGAGACTGCTAGAATCACTGCGGTTCATTCATTCAGCAGCCTGAATTCGGTCTAAACACCCTCCCCAGAGGGGAGGGAGGGAGTGGCCAAGCTCGGTATTAGAAAAGCTTACGATGCAAATGAGCAAGGACTCTGGGCCCCCCCCTCACCACCACCCCCCAGCAAAGTGCTTAAATACAGCCAGGCCTGGAGGGGAATGTTAAAAAGCGCGGCTGCCCTGCCCTCCTCCCTTCCACTGGGACCCCCACTCACACTGGGAGATTCAATATGCATGACTGAGCCCGAGATGGAGCCAAGGCAGCGGGCTTTTAACTTTTCATAACAATGGCTTCAGTCCCCTCCACCTACCTCTCACCAGTTCACATCCTCCCCACACCCACAGCGGGGTGGGGTGGGGGTGCGGGTGGGGGGGACCCATCTTTCTGACCCACTTCCACAGTGCATGACTCACTTTTTCAACATTTCCTCTAGATTTCTTTTTCCACCCGGACAAAAACCAGTCATTCTGGGGCCTTTTATAATCGGGGGTGGGGTGGGGTGGGGTGTGTGTGTGTGTGTGTGGTTTTTTGTGTGTGTGTGTGTGTGTGGTTTTGTTAGTGAGAAAGTTTCATTTTGTTCAATTTCTCTAAATGTCTGCATCGTTGACAGTTTAAAGCCAAAAGTTATATAAGCCTGAAGTCAAGTCACATTTCCGGGGGTGGGGGTGGGGAGGAGTCAGACCAATCCACTGGGATGTGAGCATTAAACAGAATAAACTTTTAACTGTGAGCTTACTACCACACATAGGATAGACCAAACTGCATCTTATTTTCTTTTACTTCAGAACACACAAACAGCACGCCTCCTACATTGGCATGTACCCAAACACACGATGCCTTCAAAATAATTCACAGATACAAGATGTTTTTTCTCAAAAACATACTTCATATTTCCTCTTTTATTATATAAATATCAGTTTAACCTTTTACTGTAAGAATATAAACGTTTTAAGAGGATCTTTGTTATTATTTATACAAATTCACACCAGTACAATAAACTGATAAAGGTCTCTGGGTTTTCTTAAACTCCATGGTCTCGCCTGTTGCTGTGGAGGTTTCTAAGAAAATAAACAACAACAACAACAACAAAAATCCAACAAAAATATACATCCTACTCAAAAGTGAATTTTTTCTTTTTTAAAGCCACTAAGTTCCAACCCCCACCAAAACGAAAGTCATCTAGTCCTCCGTTTAGAAACAATGCTTTAAGACTCACCAACTCCATTTTATTAACAAGAGAGAAGACATGAATCTCAGCCTCCTCCCCTTCACATTGCTACCCGGGGCGCCTCCACTTCCCACAGGAAGCCTCTCTGTGTGACCTTCTCGTGGGGAAACTTGGAAGAGGGTGAGGGAAGGGCAGAATTTGCATATATAATCATTTTCAAGACACCATCTGCATCTCAAACTAACAAAAGGAGAAACAGTTCAACTCTCATTTTTCCCACACATTTGTGCTATAAATTAAGTCGAGATTCAGAAA
>NW_022110173.1:2564563-2566142 GCF_000313985.2 Echinops telfairi
TGCGGTGGTGTAGGAAGAAGTATGCCTTGTGCCGCGAGTGTGTGGGGCGATGGGGGGGGGGGCTGGGGGGGCTCTAAGAGGAGCAGGTGCTGCTGCCCTCACCTGACCTTCTCACTGTCAGTCATCTGCCAGAGTCCCAGGTTGAGTACCTTGAGGCAGGGCAGCTGCGTGATGCGCTCCAGGCCGCGCTTGGTGATTCGAGTACAGCCGTACAGGTCAATGCCCGTGAGCTGGCTCAGGTGCTCAGCGATCAGCTCCAGGCCCTTGTCTGTGATGCGCACGCACTGCCCGATGTTGAGCGTGCGCAGCCCGTGCATCTGCCGCACCATGCGGTTGATGCCATCATCACTGATGTGGCAGGAACAGAGGGACAGGGACTTGAGGCCGTCCAGCCCCTGGGCTATGTAGGCCAGACTCTGGTCCCCCACCTTGTCACAGAATGACACGTCCAGTCCTGAGAGGCGCAGGCTGCCCATCGCCAGATGCATGATGCCCGTGTCGCTGATGTTGTCGCAGGACCGCAGGTTAAGGCTGCGGAGGCTGCCCATGTGCGACAGGTGCAGAAGGCCGGCGTCCGAGATGCCCCCGCAGAAGCTGAGGTTGAGAAGCCTCAGGCCCGTCAGCCCTCGGGAGATGTGCTTTAGGGAAAGATCTGTGAGCTTCTGGCAGTCTTGCAGAGTGAGCTGCTCCAGGCCCAGGCAGCCCTCGGCAGCGCTGCGGGTCATGCCGGCGAGGTGGCCGATGCCCACATCCGAGAGGTGGCGGCAGCTGCGGAGGTTAAGGCTCTTGAGACGCTGCAGGCCCCAGGCGATGAGCAGGAGGCCAGTGTTGGTGATGTTGCTGCAGCCGCCCAGCTCCAGCACCTCCAGGCCCTTGAGGTACTGGGCGATGCGGCCCAGGCTGCTGTCGGTGATCTGCTTGCAGAGGCTCAGGTTGAGGGCGCGCAGGGAGCCGATCTCCTGCACAAACGCGTGGCCCAGCCCGTTGTCCGTGAGGTTGTAACAGCCACTGAGGTTGAGGCTCTCGATGTTGGCCATGCCCTGGATCACGTAGCTGAGGCTGCGGCGGAGACTCAGGATCTGCACCCGGCGGATGCCCCGGGCCTGCAGACTGGGGAACAGCGAGGGGTTGGCCCGGCGCAGGTGCAGCTTGGCCTCCACCCCCCGCCACACTGACTTGTGGTAGGCGGCGTCCCGCCAGGCCGTGCACACCTGCGCCGCGCGCCCCTTGTCCCGGACGTCCAGGTAGCCGAAGATCATGGCCAGCAGCTCGGGAAACAAGCACGAGATGTGGGTCTCCATCTTCCTCCTCCCCCCTCCGCGGCACTGGGGGGAGGAGGCGCGGGCTCCGCTGTGTCTGCCCCGGGGAGGCGAGGAGTGTGGTTCGCCCCGGCCGTCACAGCCGCCTCGGGCCCAAAGGACAGCCCCTCCCCGCCTTCCGGCTCCGGCCGCCGCCGCCGCTCCTCCTCCAGGCCCGTGCGTCCGTCCGTCCGTCCTTCCTTCCTGCCTGCCGGCTTCGCCTCCCTTCCCTTCCCTCCCCCCGCCCCGGGTCCGCTCAGTCCTCACATCCCAGGCGGGGA
>NW_022110173.1:2566712-2576618 GCF_000313985.2 Echinops telfairi
ACGAGCCTGCGCTGCCGGAACTGTGAGCCGTTACCCTGGAAACCGGGTTCTTCCCCTTCTGGGCGCCCGGGAGTTTTAACCCTCTAGGCGCCACTGGAGAGCAGCTGTCAGCACAGCCCTTCCCCACCCTTCTTTTCGCCCCGGGAGCCCGTTAGGGAGCCGTGCCCTCCGCGGGCCACGCCCCAACCCTGTTCCTTCCCCTCTTCTTTGCGGCTGACGTTGGCAGAGCCTCTTCCCTTAGTTTTCCTCCTACAACCCCTTACTCTTACTTTACACCTTTATTATCCTTGCAAGACCCTCCTCCTAATAACAGCATTGAATGATCATCACCCCAACTCTCCTTCTTCCGTTTTTACTGCCCCTAATGCCCCTTCACACGTCTGTGCCATCCCCTCCTACCCCCCAATAAGGCTCTTTCCTCCTAGTACTTTGTTCCCGGAGCTTGTGCTTTACACTGTGAGGTTATGCAGCCTTAATTTACCTACGATTGAAGCTGTTTAATAATACCGATCCGGTCCTAGTAGTCTAGAAATTTCTGGAATTATCCAGCACTACTTACTTCTGTTTGCTCCCAGATGTGTGTGTGTGTTTTCCTTCATCACGTTTACACCAAAATTTTGCTGCACTTCTTGCCTTGTTTCGCTGTGGGACTGTTGGGTTCGCCAACAGTGCTCCTGGTATCCCCTAAACCTACTTTGCTCTTAGAGGGAGTGGCTTTCCCTAAGCGAGTTTATAGATATGTATATTGTATGGCTTGATTGTACTGGTAGTCCATGCGTACGTGTGAATCCAGTTTTCCTGTTCCTGTTTTTATTGAGTACAGTGATTGCAGGAATTGATTTAGGGTACCCCAGCAGCTTCTGTTGCTTTGTAAGATGTTTTCTGAAACTAGAGCAATGTCCATTCCAGAATATGGCTTAAATAATCAGATAGCATTTCAAAGTTTCTCGATTAACTCCACCCCAAACCAATTGTTTGGATCAGGAGAAAGTCTTTTTAAAACTAGTTTAAACTAGATGTAAACAGCTAGAAATCAGTCAACTTGATCTATCTATCAGAAAAGGAAAATGGTTTCATTGATTCTTTGAGGAGCCAACCATGCGTTCATGAACAGGCATGAGAACATTTCACAGCAGAGCTGCCTCTCCTAAGTCAGGAAATGCAGATGTAAAAATTATTACACGCTTGCTCCCTCACATACATTCTGCTTGATGTGAGATCCGTAGATTTTTATAACCTTTCTGCAATCGTTGACTGTGCTGTTGAATAACAGTACATGACTCCAGATGTGCTGTGACAGTAAGTGTCACAATGCTGGGGTGGGTCTGGCCATGTATTCTGGTCACTTCCCTCTAGCATTTTACTTTAATTTCTACATCAAAGTCACTTTTATATTGCACTTTTCAGGATGTTGGTGTGTTTGTGTTAATGCTGAGAGGTCTGTATCCAAAGCATCTCAATCCTATTTGACATAAAAGAACCCCCAGAAAACCAGGCCATACCTTTGGGGGGGGGTGTTTGGGGGGGGTGTTGTTTTTTTTAAGAGAACCTGACAAAGAGGAGGGGCTCCTTGGCCTTACTCCTCTAGAAAGGCCATCATTCTCAATTCGGAAGAGTCATCTAGCACTTTCTCTTAAATTACCATACCTAAGTACTTTCTAGTACAACTTTTCTTAAGTTGAATCCTGGAATTTAATTAGTATACAGCCTTTTATTGAAAGCATTCAAAGATATTTTACAAGAATTTTCAGGATACCCTATAGAGTATTATTTTCCCCTTATGAGAATTTAACGTGAAGAGGCATTGAAGATTGGAAAGTGGATAGCCTCACCCACCACACACTCTCCACCAGCCCAGGGAGGGGCAGCCTCCCGTAAGGGCTTACCTGGGTGTATCCTTGATATTGAGATCTCCCTATGGGGGGGGGGGGGTGCCTAGGCAGAAGCCTTGCCCAGATGGCCTTGGGAAAGCCCCTGACCAATATCATAAACTCTTCCGTCTTAGGTAATGTGTGTCCCGGTCATGTCCAGGATCTCAAGTGAGGATTCCCACTGGTAACCATAATGGATTGCTCTGCTGCCAACCAAGTTTTGTGGCATTGCCTTTGATCGCCCATGTCCTTTCTAAAACTCTATCTTAGCAAACCCTTGGACCCCATTATGACATCAGGCTAATAGTCTCTCTCATCCAATGATATGTCTCTGTAGTTGTCTTGGCCTTATCTCATTTTAAGACTTAATAAATATTCTCTTAAAAAAAGAGATGTGGGTGTGGGTGTGACATTGCAGAAAATGAACATTCCCAGAGAAAAAAGAAGGGTGATGTCCAAAGATTCTGTGCTGTCTTGAGACCGTTCTGAGTCTGTATCCTCATCTAAACCACTGACTAGTTAACCTCCAGGAACCTTCTCTTGTTACACTGTACGTAGCTATGAGCCTAGAATTGGCCCTTCGGTGTCCTTAACCCTGAGATTCTTCCTCATTCAGGCCCAGTGTGAAGACTGCCTGCAAAAGATGTACGCCAAGCAGGCTCTCAAGAAAAAAAAAAGGGGGGGTGGGGTGGGAGATTTACACCCCTGTAGAAAATCCCATGGCTCGTGTTCAGATTTTTAAGATGATGATTATGGGGGGGGTTTTTGTGGTGGGGGGAGGTGAGGAGGGTTTACATCTTGGACTTAGACTGCCAACTCTGCATTCAACAGTTCAAACCACTCAACAACCCCAACCACCCGCAGATGTCAGGGAGTGGCTGAGATGGTTGCCTATGATTCACCAAGTTGCAAACAGGATAAGGCTGCGAACGTCTGTGTTTAGACGCCGAAATGATAGCCCTGAGTAGAGTCTGTGCAAAACTTAACCAAGAATTATAAAGAAACTGGATTTTTAGATGGGGTGTGTTTTTCACCTGGGTGGGGCCTGGGAAGACTGAGAGGCCCAACCCAAAGATCAGGCTTAGTTAAGGATGTGTACTTCCTCCTTCAGAAACAGCTGCCCTGAAAGATCAGAAGAGAAGCGCTGCTCATAGTTCCTCATTCAAGAGAGGTGGGGAGCGAGGTCATATACAGATGCACACATACAACTCCAAAAATGGTGGCCAAGTGACTAGCTTGTGAGATTTGGATCCAAGGAGTTAAATGATTTGTGTGTGTGTCTGTGTGTGGTCTTTTTAAGTAAATTCTACTGCATGTAGCACAGTGCCCTCTACGCACGCAGCCTCTTTGATTCTGATTCCAACTCAAGGTGGGAGAGTTCTCTAGAGTTGACTATACCACAGGGTTTTCATGGACGGCCTGTCTATCTCATTAGGGTGTTATTGGCATATAACCCACTTCTCGTACAATTCAATAGTTCAATCACATCCAGAGGAGCTGTACAATCATCACCACAATCAATTTTAGAACATTTTCTTCATTCTTGCCCTCATCGTTATTAGCTCCTCGCGCCCCACCCCCCACCCCCCACCCCAACTTCCCCGATGTGGGCCGCGTTCTTTATGGAAGCAGATGATCAGATCATGGTGCTGCAGTGCCGCTGGGCGGGTTCCCTCACCCTGTAGGTTCATAGTCAAGCAGAAAACATTTGCACCACCCAGGGACTATGTAATAGGCACTCTATAAGTGAACTGAAATGAAGGAGATTAATAATGGTATTAATAAAAACATCTTCATGAAACATTTCATATATACAGTTATCCAGGGGTTCGGCGCGCCCCCCTGCCCTCCATAGCAGCAGATGTCTGAGGTTTATAGAATGATCCCTGTCCAATGATGAGATTTTTGAGAGGGTAATCCGGTGAGCCCCTTCTAAAGGAACCTCACTGCCACTGAGGCTGTGATGACTCAGCAGATCTACAGGATAGGGAGAAACTGTCCCGGTGCGGTCCCCAGGATGTAACTCAACAGAATAGAAAGCTCTTTCTCCTGTGAAGTTGCTGGAGGTTTCAAACTGCTGACCTTGCAGTTAGCGGCCCAATGTGTAACCCGCTACTCCACAGGGCTTCTGGTGAACCTCTGCGTTAGAGAATATTAACAAGGTACGGCCTAAAACTAAATGTTTAAGGAAAGCAAATATTTTTAAAATGAAAGATGTAAAAAAGTAAGAATTTTTTTCTTATATCAACAAAATTGCCAGAAACACCCCCTAAACCTTTTTTTACTCTCTCTCAAGTATTAGTTTGCCGTATGCAGTAAATACAGAGTTAGCGTCATCTTTATTATACACATCCTGAAACTGAGGACTTAGAATCTGGCTTCATTAGGATGACTGTATACTTTATTATCCAAGCTTTAAAATTCATGAGGGTCAAAACCCAAAAAAGACACCAGCTGCCAACAAGTTGATTCTGAGTCGTGGCGACCCGGTGAGTTTCAGAATAGAACTGGACCCGGCACAGGTTTTCAACAGCCTTCGTGTGTTGGAAGGAGCCTTGGTGGGTTAATCCGTCGGACAGCTGCTCCTCAGCAGAAAGATCGGCTTTCTCCTCCGCCTTCTAGGGTCACCACGAGTCTAAATCGATTCCATGGTAGTGTTTGAACCTTTTGGAAATGCCTCACCAACACTGTCTTTGGAGGTAGCTCTAGGGAGATCTGAACCACCAATCTTTGGATGAGTAGCCTAGTGAAAGGGGGAGAGGGGCGGGTGTTAATAATCACACCCAGCTGACAGAGCAAACGAAATGGAGTTACCATTTAGAATGGATAATTCACAATCTAAGTGTTAACTCTAAGGTATTTTTATCATTTCAGCCACTCAACCAAAGGATTATAAATAGAATAATCCCAAATATCAGCTATTCTTTGGTGTGGTTGGTAGGTGCTGTTGAGTGGATTCCAACTCGAACGGTCCTGTGTGCAGCAGAAGGCAGCATAGTTCAAATGCGTGGACCCTTCTACAGTCTTTCTGGGTCAGTATCCCACTTTCATGTGCCTATCAGGCGATCGAAAATACCATGGCTTGGGTCAAGTGCTCTTTAGAGCTTTCCCACACTTCAAAGAGGCTCCTGTAGCAGATTTATCCTTAGTCTTAACAGATACTGTAGGCGCTTCTTATAAAATAGGTAGATGTGACAGCGCACATGTAAACAACAGCACAAGAGCTGTCTTGTAAATGTAGCACTTGCAGGGCTCTGAACACTTAGAAAGGTGGGCTTTTAATTCATTCAGTGATTCCAGAAATATCACCACCAATTACTCTGCATAGCCCCGTGGTCTGAAGGAAACATGGCGTGAAGGACGTGTCTGGGGACAGTGAGCGCCATCAGTGATAGAGGCAAAATGTTTTCTGTGTGGAGATTGACGGTGGGCAGGTTATTTTATTAGGGACTCTGGTGAGGTGTCTCTTACTTGTTTAGGAAACAAATACGCACAGTATACTTGCAACTGTGAAAAAAAGGGAACTTACAAAGATTCATGGAAAAACGGAATTTTTTTTTTTTTTCTATAAACATTTTGAAGCCCCCACGGATTGTCAAAACTTGGTCTGGTTCTTCCATAGGGAGGCATTGGTTTGGTTAGGGGTTAGATTTTATTTTAAAAACACTTTTTCAAAGTGCCCCTCCCCCCGCACCCCTGCCCACTACCAAGAATAAAGAGCCTTTATCCCTGGGTGGTACAGGAAGCTCTCTACTAGTAACAGGAAGGTGGGTGGTTCGAGCCCACTCAGCAGTACCTCTATAGCATGAAAGGCCTGGCGGCCTGATTCCCACAGGAAAAGTCTGGGAAGAAGCCAGGAGGAGAGCAATTCTACTCTGACACACACAGGTCCCTGGAAGCCAGAGTGGCCTCCAGGGCAGCTTTCCTCACCCCCCCGCCCCCTGAACCTCTCATTGATCTGGCATTGGCATTTAACCCTGGAAACCAGAGCACATCAGCGGCGCTTTGGGCTCCGCTGCTGTTTTTACAAACAAGACCTCGTGGGGAAATAGCTTGTTTTGATGAACTGTCTTTTGCCCAGTTTACCCCTCTCTGACCACAGGGCTTTTTCCAGGCGGAAGTGGAAAGGAGCCACTCCGAGGGCTCAGCGGTGGGTGGATAGGTGGGTGGGTGGGTGGTTCCCATGAGTGTGACTCCGGCCTTGGCGGCTGAGCTCCGAGCCCTGGCGACCTCCACCTTGAGACTGCTCCCAGGCCGCCGACAGCTTACTTTATGCCAGCCTTGGAGCAGGAGGTGGGCATTTGCATACTCGCCCTCTCATTATAGTTGCATAACTTTGGCAAAGTGAATTAAATTCTTTCTCATCGGTAAAGTGAAAGTAATTCCTGCCCACCCACCCCCAGAGCTGTTGTGAGAATTCACGGAAGTGGGGGGCGGGGAGGGACAATCCAGGCGAAAGGAAAGGCCTGGAGTGGAACCTGGCACTTGGTAGGATGGGATACATGTCGTTTTTGTTTATTTCCTTTGTAACTGCACCGTGGGGGGGGTGGGGATGGGTGCAGGTTAGCAAACAAAAAACGCCACAATGACGTGCCCTCAAAACGGGCAGATAAACATTTCCGTTCAACATTTATTTATTTATTTTTAGTTTTCTGGCCCCCAAAAACATCCAGGTTGAAGGAGCAGAAACATCATGAATGTCCAGGAGAATAGGAAACTGATCTTTCAGGGGGAGCAGGCCGCCGATCTCTGTCCTCCCAGCTTCTCTGCGAGCTGGGAGCTGCTGACACACGCCCTTTGTGGCAGAGAAATAGCCCTTCCACCCTGTTGCCTTTGACCTATATCTTGACTGGCAGCGCTCACTCACTCAGCCTTTCATTTGCTTCAAGCTGAGTGGTTTAAACTTCAGCATAAATCAGAATAACAATAAAAGGTTAAGGCACAGTTCAAAAAATTAAAAACACAGACAAGTTGACCGAGTCTCCTAGGCCTTACAGATTCTGACCCAAATGTCTGGCATGAAACCAAAGATTTTGCCATTTCCGAGCTCCCAGGGGATGTTGGATGCGGCCCATCCTGGCACCAGGGGTGGGACCCCACCACTACCAGTTGAATCCCAACTCTTGAACAACTGTGTCCCCTCGGCCGGCTTTTCAGGAGCTGATTTTTCAGAAACAGACCTCCCGGCCGGCCTTTCTTCTGAGGCACCTCGAGGCAGACCTGACCCTCTTACGCGACCCTTTAGTATCTTAACTGTTTGTACCAGCGGGGACTCCAGAGTGACTTTGTAGTCATTTCTTTCTCTCTCTCTTTTTGGAACTTCGTCTCTTCTGATACAAAGATTGACTTTTTTTCTTCTGTGATACAGAGAAAAATCATTGATTTTGTAGTTGGATGGATTCTGGGTTAAAACCTAAATTCTGGTGAGGGGGAGCGGGGAGGAAGGGGAGAAAAGGAGGAGCTGATATCAAGGGCTCAAGCAGGAAGAAAATGTTTTGAGAATGATGATGGCAACAGATGTACAAATGTGCTTGACACAATGGATGTACGTGTGGATTGTGATAAGAGCTGTACGAGCCCCCAATAAAATGATTACAAACCAAAACCTAAATTCTGTCACCTAGTTGCCCTGTGAACAATAACTCGGTGAACCCAAGTGATTGAAATAATCTTGGAACCTTGCATTTACTCTGTAAAAGGAGACTAGTTTATCCATCTTGGGAGTGTTGGGCAGATTGAATAGAATGATGCGTGGAACCTCCGAGTACAGTACCTGACCAAAGTGACCTTGTGGGTTTCTGAAACTGTACATCTTTGGGAGCAGGCAGCTGCACATGTGCTTGTGTGTAATCGTGTCACCCCCTAGTGGCGACTTCCCTCTCAGCCCGCTGCTGCTGGGCCTGGTGCCCTCTCTTCCAGACAAGATTTGGTGAGCAGAGCAAAGGGAGACTTTGAAGAGGAGCACTGCTGAGGCAAGAGAAGTATGGCCGGGAGCACCCCATCCTGGGGTGATCTGAACAGAGGGCCAAGTGCTGCCAGGAGGGATGATTCATCTAGCCTTGGCAGAGGTGACAGGCACGGAGGAAAGGCAGGCAGGCCATGATCACGAGAGAGGAGGGCCAGGAAGAAGGAAGAAGATCTCCCGTGAGGCCCCTGCCTGCCCACCTTGAATCAAGCGCCATTTTCTATTTGTGCAAGGGGACATCCCTGTCTCTGGGGCTCACTGCAGAGGTTCAGTGCTAGGGCTGACGCGGGGGTGGACAAGGGATATTTTTAGACCGCATCAGTTCCTTTTTCTGAGTAGGGCACAAGCGGGGAGGGTGGGGGGGCTTCCTCGGGCCGCCTGCATTCTGAACTTTCCCCACCTCCAGATGGACAGCTGACTTGTCTGCTTCTCTGCGGCCTGGGGCAGTGTTCTCTCTGCTGGTAAAGGTCATTTTTATCAGGCTCCACATAGCGTTGTCATCTCTTGATAAATATTTCAAAAGGCAAAGAGGGATCAAGATCAATCTTACTCAGAACTGGTTTGTAACTCCACATTAGGCCCGGGACCCTGCTGTCGAAAGCCCACTGAGCCAGGGTTTGAAGGTTATTCCTTTTTTTGAAAAGATGCTGGCGGTGAGCCAGACAGTGCTGGAAACTCCTATTTGAATGGACCAGAGCATTTACATCTCTTGTGTAATGTCAGACCCAGAGGAGTACTAGGGAACAGGGTTCTATTGCAGAGTTCACAGCCAGGCCCTCTCTTCTGCCAAGAGGTTAGGGTTAAGGGTTTAATTAAACAGCCAGAATCTCAAGGGCTTGAACAACCAAGGCTTAGCCTTGGAATGTTAACCCTTGACAGTCCAGAAAAGATGGCTCTCTCGCGCACAAAAGGTGAAAATCAAATATTTATATCATATGATAACGGCTGCTGAATTACCAGTTATCCCTCTAATTGCCAGCCTAGGTATTGGGGCTTCCCAACCCCTTTCTGGAAGGGAAAACCGTTTCCGTAATCCTGCCTTAATTTTGCAGCTGGCGCAACAGGCCCTTGTCTGGGGACCCGAATTCACTGAGGTTCTTTGTTTGTTATTTTTTGTTTTTTAAGCTTCACTTTCAGTTCCGAGCGCCAGTCACTTTCTCAAGTAATCGGTGGTTTATGAAGTGGGCATCTGTTGGAGCCAGAGGAGCCCCGGCGGTGCAGTGGTTGGGCGTGCATTCCACTGTTCACCAAAAAGGTCAGGGGTGGGAGCTCCCCAGGGGCTCCCCATCTGCTTCCAGAAAGACTACAGCCTTGGACACCCTATGGGACCCATTGACCCTGTCTGTAGAGTTCTGGTTTTGATGTTTCAACAATCTGCATTCCCTGATTCAGCTGGTCAAGGGACCCTAAAGGAGATCTTTCGATGTGTTGATCTCATAACAAATGGTAGCAATTAGATGCCACTTGCCTTGTGAATCTCCGAAAGCAACGTGCAGGCCTTTAATGATAGAGCATGTTTTATACATGAAAAAAATGAGTCCTCAAATGACGAAGTGACTTTTTCTGGGGTCCCAGGACTGAGCGTGGGTGCCTTTCAGGCCCACACTGTTCGCTCTGCAGGCCTTTGTGTTCCGACGGAACACAAAAGCAATCCGAACATCACAAGACATCGGCAACCATACATAGATGCTTGGGGAAAGATTGGTAGTTCAAATCCAGGCAGCAGCTCTGCGGGACAAAGACCTGGCAGGTACAGCCTCAAAAAGCCCTATGGGGGCAGTTCTACCGTTAGGTGACAGTCAACTGGACAGCGCGCAGCAACAATATGTGGAGATCCGATTAGGATTGCTAATTGATACAACTGGGCAGACCTGAGAGAGGAGAGATTTTAAGCAGCATTATTATTTTTTAAATCATTTTATTGGGGGCTCATACAACTCTTATCACAATCCATACACACATCAATTGTGTAAAGCCCATTTGTACATTCATTGCCCTCATCATTCTCAAAACATTTGCTCTCCACTTAAGCCCCCGGCATTAGGTCCTCATTTTTCCCCTCCCTCCCCG
>NW_022110173.1:2582203-2586250 GCF_000313985.2 Echinops telfairi
GAGGCCCTGGCACTCCCCGCCCAGCGTTCCCCACCTCCGAACTCTGGTGTTCTGTCTTGCAGGGGAGCCTCACTGGAAGTTCCCTCTCTGTCGGTTTTGCACAACTCTCTTTCTGAAAACCAAAACTTCTAAATGCGCTCGAAGCCAGCAGTGTTGTTATTGTTAACGTTGCTAACAGAAGCCGCACCCGTGCTCAGGGTGATTTCAGGACAGTGCCCAGGCCGCAAAGTTGGTTAGGTTTGGGAAAGTGGCAGGGACAACGCCCCCCCCCCTTAAAAAACAACAACAAAAACCAGCCTTCTGATTCAATACATCCGCTTGTCTGTGTGACTTCAGCGCGGATCTGGTTACAGGGTTTCTTTGGCAAAACCCCATGCATGCGCTAGAGGTAGCCAGGCAGAGGGAGTGCCTCTCTGGCCAGTTGAGTCTGCGGACCCATCTGCCTGACACATCATTAGCAGCATTGTTTGTTTAGGCCCCTCTGTAGAATCTTTATTCATGACGCAGGAGAAAGAAACTCCAACTGCCCAGCTGGATTCCCAGGTCCTGGGTGGAATTTGTAACCCTTTTGACTTCTCAACTGAGAAAATTGGATGCGGCTGTCACAGAAAGCGAATAAATACGGAACCCCACAATGCTATGCGTGCAGCTACTTTTATTCCATTGAATTGAACACATAATGAGAGGCAGGCCTGCTCTGGGCGGCGTCGAGCTGAGCCGACGCTGGGCGCCCTGTGACTCCCAGGCGGTGGAGCTGGTGACTGTGTGCTTTAGTCAGTGGCCCGCTGCAAGAGGCCGGCAGGACCGTCTCCTCCGTGTGACCCTGCGGCAAGCGTTCTCCTTTGAGAGCTAGATGTCCCGTGAAAGAGGAAGTACCAACCGCTAAAAACAGCTCTAAAAAACCTAGGCCCTCGCTAATCCTCAAAGAAAGGCTGTCGAAAATGAGGTAACCCTTTTCCCACCTATCCCGTGGCAAGACTTGTTTTTTTTCTTTAATGGAACTATCCAAGCTATCGTAATTATCATCCTTCATTAAAAAGGCAACCTTAGTTGGGAGTTTTATTAGCCTTTACTTTCATTAAAGTTTAGAAATCTTAAAATACCTTAGTTTGGAAGAGTTAATGAATTGCCCAATAAACTTAACGATCCCAGGGAACCGGGTTGGCTGGCTGATTCATAGATGCTGGAGATGTTAGATGTGGAAAGGGCTGTCGGGAGCCTGCGGCCCAGCCCCTTCCTGTTCTGGTTGAGCAGTCTGGAGCACGGAGAAATTGTCATGGGTCTAGTGTCTGACTTGTTCTGGGTCTCACAGTTCTGCTGAGCTGGACCGGCATTCGTGAAACATGATGTGCTGCTAGTTAGATGATGCTCTGGGTTGATAGGAGCTCCTGGGGGTCACACGGTCACTGTACTCCACAGCCAACCAAGAGGTGGACGTTCATGTTCACCTCGAGCCGCTGCAGATGAAAGGCCGGGTGATCTGCTTCAGACAACCCCACCGAGGACAGTTCTCCTCAGATGCACATGGGGGGAGCCATGAGTCAGACTGGCAACTGAGTTTTGGCAGGTTAGTTTCTTCATAGGGGAATAGGCTGTTTTAAGAAAAATATCTCAAGGATGTTGTGTTTTGCCATCTATAGACACACACAGAATGTCATAGATCTCTAAGAGTGGAATGCGGGTATTGTAATTACCCCATTTACCCCTTCCTCATGAGTGAGTTGATGGATACCTCTGTACCTCTTCAATGGGGATAATACTTCTTCCACAATTCATGGTAGTACGTTCTCTGATAGCCTGACTTAGAAACCATTTGAGCAGCCACAAATAAAAATAAGGTGTGTTTGGCCTAAAAGGGAGATTAAGAAAGGGCTCAGTTTAGCCTGGAGGGGCTGGCACATTGATAAGGATTCTTGCCTTCTAGACGGGAGACCTGGTTTCAGTGGTAGGCCAGTGCACCTCTTGTGCCTCTGTGCCATCTCTGTCAGGGGAGACTTGTGCATTGCTGTGTTGCTGGGTAGGTTTCCACGGAGCTTCCAGACTAAGAGGCTAGGAAGAAAAGCCTGGTGATTACCTTCCCAAACCTCAGATCACCTTCCTGTGCATGGGGTCTTTAAGAGTGATGGCAGCCAACAATAACAACGATATAGATAACGCCGAGATACCGTAGACAAAGGTAACTTCAGGGCGGAAAGTTCAGGAATCCTGGCGGCCCTGTCACGTAAGCACTGAACTGCAAACCACAAGTCTGGCTCATTCAAACCTACCAGCTGCTCAGATGGGGGGCTGTCTGCGCCCGTCAATATTTACAGCCTCAGAAACCTGTGTAGTCACTGTAGAGACAAAGATGGCAGTGGGTTTAGTTTGGGGAGGGTAGTGCTACCTTCTGTAAGAAGAACAAAATGTAAATTGGCTCTAACTCATAGGGTTTCTTTGTTTGCCCATGCAAAAATCAAAAGAGATGTTTCTTTGTTGCCTGAGGCTCTCTACCAGGTGGGACGTTGAAGGTCCATCCTGACTTTGAAGTGCGCCATCCTTGTCTGCAATGAGCTAAGAGAAGGAATGAGAACATGAGAGATTCCTTCTTGGGGGTTTTTAGACCCTGGAAGTTCTTTGTGTGTGTGTGTGTGTGTGTGTGTGTGTGTGTGTGTTCCAAGTAAGTTTTTATAAAGGATAGAAGTCTCTGGTTTTACACAGGCCCCCTCGGGGCACTTCACACCCGCACCTTGTGAGCGAGGCCAGAGGGGCTGCAGCACAGCCGCCTTGAGGAGCAGCCGCTAAAGAGGCTGGTGGTCTCGAAGGTCCAGCCTTTTTAAGGCCTTCCACTGGGAGGCATGGTCGGTGCTGGTTGACCTCATTGGCTGAATTAAGCCCACCTGGCCTAGATTGGGGCCCACCCAGGTGTATCGCCCGTCTAAGTGTACCACCCCTTCCTGCCTCAGAGCCTGAATTTGGAGCATGCTCAGTAGACACCCAAGTTCCCGTTCTGGTTACCTAACATTCCCCCCTGAAGGACCCAAATCTTTGGGGTACTGGGCGACGACGTCTCTAGCTGCTTCCTGCTGACAAAGGGGGTGTGAAGTGGGGCTTTCCTACTCGTTGGAAGGGGTTGTCCCCTCGGCCCTGGACGTTCTGGACGTCACTTGTACCCACATCTCATAACTAGAAATCAGTCATATGGCCACACTTTTTTTTTTTGGTCATAGAGCCTGGGAAATAGCGTCAAGCTGTATGTCTGTGAAGAAAACCATTTTAGTGACCACAGCGGAATAAACACATGGCTATCAGAGCCCAAGTGGGAGATGCCATATGAGGGTGAGGGACTTGGCTGTAGGTGTGTGTATACACACATATCCTCCCCCCAGGAATCCAGAATGCAAACTCCCTCTGCCACTAAGTTGATGTCCACTCATAGTGATCCTATAGAACAGAGTTTCCGAGACTGTAACTCTTGATGGGTGTAGAAAGCCCCAACTTTCTCCTTCAGAGCAGTTGGTGATTTTGAACTGCTGACCTGGATGGAGGTTATCAGCCCAGAACATAATTGCTATGCCGCTGGGGCTGTTAGGGATACAGCGAGGTTAACTCTAAATACAAAACTCTAAATACAAAAATACAGAGGTATTTTGGGGGAGTTAATTTTTCAATAAAAACACTTCTACTAACTCATTCAAGTGATTCATTTTTTCCCCATCATGGTGGATAGTATTGATGGCAATAAATGATTTCTGATCAATGGCATATTTTTGCCGGGTGGCCAGCTTCTATGGGAATCAAACCGAATGTGGCCTGGAGATGAGCATAAACACCTTAGTGGTAGAAAACCACTGAAAAAGAAAGGAAGAAACCAAACTCGACCCGTGGGTGAAGGAGGAAGAGGTTTTGTTTAGGGAGCTTTGCGTTCATTTTAATGATCATGGGACATTTTGGAGAGGAATATCAATAGTGGTTGTACAACACCAAGAGTATAATCAAAGACACTGAATTATACATGTTGAATCTGTCTAATTGGAGACCGTTTTGTTGTGCGTGTGTGTGTGTGTGTGT
>NW_022110173.1:2590349-2601141 GCF_000313985.2 Echinops telfairi
CCACCTCCACCTCCACCACCTCCACCTCCACCACCACCTCCACCACCACCTCCACCTCCACCTCCACCACATTTAGTTCAGATCATAGGAAATTGCTCCCAGCGTCTTGGCAGAGTGTCCCAAACCCGCCGTCATTGCGTCGGCTCTGACTCACAGAGTGTCTGCCTTCCTCTCATTGTTAACTGGAAAGAGGAAAGGTGGAGCTTGTTACTGGAATGAAGAAGCTTCTCTTCATAAACTTTTAGGTGGGTGGCTTGTGGATCTTAGGCCCGTGGGATTGCTTTTACCCTGGGTACCCCAGTAGGTTCCATATACCTTTTTTCTAGTCCGCCCCGCCCCAGGTTTAAATAATAGGTTTCAAATGGAGCTTTTGGTTTTCTGAGTAATGACTTGATTTCACGCCTGCGTCTCACTCTGAACTAAGCGTCCCGTGAAGTCTGCGATGGTGGAAGCGCCGCAGCCCCCAGCGCCTTGTGGCCACGGAGCTCTTGAAATCTGCCCATTGCAGCTGAGGAACGGAGCTTTTTTCACTTCAATTAGTTAAAATTTAAGTTTGCCCTCAAAAAAAAAATTAAGTTTAAATATCCACCTGTGGCCAGTAGCCAGTGCCGCCATACTGTGTTTCCCAGAAGAGAGGCTACGCCGTCAAGTTCATTTATTGTCATCTTCCATATAGCACGAGGTACTCCGTAGGCCCGTGAGAAAAATTTGCCCCATGGGGCGCCCTTGACCTACATTGAGCACGGGCTGACTGCTGGGCGCTCGCAGATCTTCCTTGTGAAACCTCCGTTTTCTGCAGACTCCCTGTTGGCACCGGACAAAGGAGACTCCATCAAGGCTCGGCCCAAGGCTTGGGGGCCATCACTGCAGTCTTTACCAGGAAAACAGGCAGCCACAGGAGCAGTTTGGAAAGAGGGCTGAGAACCCTGTGGAAAGAGGCCTGGCAGAGCCATAAACGGAACTAAAGAATCTCAGCGGTGAACCAGAAGCCTCTTCAACCTGCCCGGGCCTGTGCTTGGTGATCACGCGTTTGCCTGAAGCAGTCACTAAAGTGGTTTAGCTTCACAGACCGACCCACAGGCCTGGCCTGATGGTTATAGGCAGTGACTCTCATTCTGGCCGGGAAGCTCGAGCTTCTTAGCGCTGGCCCGGGGAGACAGGAGGAGCTGACCAGCCTGGCTCTGAGTGCTTTCATCTCCAGTGAGGAAGGAGACTCTGTTTGTTGTGTCTGAGTGGGAGCTGACAGTTTTTCGCCTAAGGTTTTAATTAGAAGCCCTTTGGCATGTCTTCTCTCTGAGCATTGAGGGACCCTTACGCAGCACAACCCAAGGGACAGTTTGAGACAGCGGACCAATAGCTGGGGACTGCATCAGGCACACCCACCTTAGTTAGAGCCATTGGTCTTCCAAAAAAGAAAACCGGTGTTGTTTCTGCATGAGCAGTACAGGGAGACTTAGCTTGCGCCCCCTTTCCCCCCCTAGTGATGGGTGAAGGCTGGAAGACAGTCTTGGACACTCTTGCCTTTGAAGGCTCTGAGGACCCAGGGCCACGGCATACTGGAATGTTCCCCTCCTGTAAGCCTCTTCCTTTGTATTCCGCTTGTTCATAAAAATGAAATGCCGGTACCACCACTCTTCCAACCGAAAATGGACCCTTAGGTTAAGCAGAAGGTGGCAGTCGCTGACAACTGGAATAAACTGCGACAATGAACTTCCCATCCAAAACCCCTTCCTAGGAAGACGTGACAGAAGGATCCGTATACCTGCTCTTCGAGAACACCGTCTGTGAAAAGCTAAGTTCGGCAATAGTGAGAATTGACTATTCATCTAGTGAAATGACGGTTACATGCTATGCGCATCTCTCTAATGTAGTACACCGTGCAGAACTGCTCCGTCGGGTTTTCAAGACGGTCACCTGGTCCAGATCTGCAAGTAGATTAGAGAGGCCACCCTGTCGGCTCTCCGTCCACTACTTGGCCACTGAGCCACCAGGGAGCCTTCTTTTCTGGAGCCTTTACAATTATTCACACTGATCAGGATTCAGGAACGGAGGGAGGAGATCCTCTCTCTACTCGGACTAAGACGCCACTGGACGTTTGCTTGGCACCTTGGGGTAAGTTTTGCTTCTCCAAGTAAGATGTGGAGTCGCCTGGGGCCAAGCACTGCTGGGAACCGCCCTGGAGTTGGGGATTTGCCCTGCCCGCGTTGCGGACTTTGTCTGACTGGGTGGTTTTCACATTTACAAAGGCACCAGATGCTGGAGGCCTGGAATGCCGTGTTCTCTGAAACATCTTCGAGCGTGAGATCTGAAAGTCTCAGGATCTATTTCTGTGTCCCTGCCCCCTGCACGAGGAGCCCTGGTGGCGCAGTGGTTACGTATTGGGCTGCTAACCACAAGGCCCGACTTTCAAAACCACCAGCTGCCTCGTGGGTGAAAGACAGGATGCCTGAAGATGCCTGTCTCAGAAACCCACCGGGGGTAGTTCCACCCCCATCCTGTAGGGTTGCTATGAACTGGCATCAACCAGATTCGATGGCAGTGAATTAGGTTTGGTTTGCCCCTGCACGGAGCCCTGAGTGGGGCTGCCTGCTGAGCAGCAAGCTCTGTGGTTCAAACTCACACAGAGAAAGTGCAGGCTGTCACACTCAGTCACCCTCCATAGGGGCGCTATGAGGGAGGAGCTCCTCCACGGGAAGGGGCCTGGTTTGAGGTTGGCTCTTTGATGAAATCTGTTTTGCTTTCTACAGGCAGTTAGCTCCACTTTATGGATAATCTCTGTTCCTACGTAGGTGACAGTCGAATCTTTACGCGAGTTGAAACAGGTAGGCCTGGTTCCTATCGAACACCAATGAGTCGAATGTTTGACACAGACAAGGGGGCTTCAAAACGATTATTGAGAAATTCCATTTGGTTTTCACTCCATTTTTCTACAAAGTTTTTGAAGCCCCCTTGTGTATAGTATAGCTTTCTATGGACTTAAAAAAAAATTAAAGGAACCCTTTAGGGACACTCAAACATCCTTAACCCATAATAATACTATTGGGGGTTTAAGTGGAGAGAAAATGTTTTGAGAATGATGTACAAATGCGCTTTACACAATTGATGTGTGTATGGATTGCGATAACAGTTGTATGAGCCCCTAATACAATGTTTAAAAAAATACTTTTATATATATATATAATATTATAACCCAGTCATAATAGTTTGAGGTCCATCATAAAGGAGTGCCCCGTTTGATTTGTGAACCATTGTCTGTACCTGGAAGGTCATTCTTATCTACCGCTTGTGCTGATTATGGTAAACCAGGATCACCTGTCTGGCCCGCATCGTCCGAAAGCCCACGGAGGAATGACGACACATGCATTGCTAGGCTAGGCTCATTTGAAATCCCATCCCTCCGACCCTGCCTGGCTCCCGCCACACACTGCTCCTGTGACGCAGAGAAATGGAACACCACAGCTTAGGTGGGAGAGGGGGCTTCCCACATGGCTCCTGTAAAATGATGGATAGATGCTGGGACACGCTCCCCAAATATCTTTTACATTTTCATCTTCACCAACTGCCGATCACACAAAAGCATGCCATGCCTTAGGGCTAAGAGGATTGATCGAGCAAAGCTTGGAAGTTAGAGCCAGAGAGAGAGAGAGAGAGAGAGAGAAGACCAAGAGGCTGAGCCAGACTCTTGGGAGAAGTAATTAAGGCTGGCAGGGAAAGGCTATGTTAATTGAGCTGAGAAGAAAGATGAGCACCTGGGGATTTTTTTTTCTTTCTAGAAGCTGTGGAATTTTCTGATAAAATCTTGGGCACATGACTGCCTTCATCTTTGGTCACTACCTAATTTTTTTTTTAAAGGAGAAAGGTATCTATGGGGGAAAACCTCCCTGCAAGAGAAACAGCTCGCCCGCAACCAAACAGTCATAATTGACAGGGAAGAGTGGAGCAGAAGGTGGTTTTGCCAGAGCCTCATTTCCTGGAGTGAGAAAGAGCGGAAACAAAATGCTGAGCAGGTTCCTGGCGGCTTGGGACTGCAGCTTTTGTGAGTCGTTAAATCCAGGCCCTGCAGAACAGGACTGGACAGCGGCGCCTGCCTGTGTGGTTTGCATTAAGGCCCGCCTCCCCCCTGCCCCCACCTCCAGAACCACCTGCCTTCAAATAGTTATGCAATGTGCTGTTTCTGGACCTAACATTGCAACATTCTTTTAAAGCAGGGGTTTCTTTCTGAGATTATGGGCCCTCTTAGAAGTGTGTGTGATGTTTTCCATAAGGCTATCATTATACTTTCTATGGAGAGGATGTGTACCGATTCAAACCATTGGACATAAAAGACTGTGCCTCCCCCAGACTCCTTGTTGTAAATTAGGTAGGGGTTGACATGCCACATCTCCATCTTTGCATTCAGCAGTATATGAAACCTCCCAATGGCTTGCCCTGTTTCTCGGCCCGCCGCCTTCTTGTAGTTCATGTTCTTTCCTTTCGTCAAGGGGAACACCTGTCTACCGCTGGCCTTTACTTCCTTACCCTCCCATCCTGGGGACCATCAAAATCTGTTTCTTTCAGTAGGAAAACCTTTTCTAATTAAAACAAAAACCCATCAGTGATCTCATACAAGATTTGCCCTTCTGGGTTTCCACAGCATGAGATTGTTCACCGCTTCATCGTTGTTCCGTTCTGTGCACACACCAAAGTTAGTCGCTCGTCAGATGTGAAGACGTTTGCTCCCGTCTGTGGGGTTGCTGTGATGTCAGGTACAGGAGTGCTGAGAAGAGCATTGGCCACATAGGCACCACAATGAATTGTTAGAAACCCAACTCCCAGGTTGCCATGACCCAGGTTAAGAAATAGAACATTGTGGACCCCAGAAACTCTGGTGCCTTCCTGGTCCCAATTCCTTCCTCCCTCCATCTGTGAAGAAACCACTATCCTGGCATTTTCCTTCTTTTATTTATGGTTTCACCACCTTTCCAAATAGCGTGAGCTCCAAAGCCAAACCCACCACCATCAAGTTGATTCTGACACCCAGTGACCCGATCAGGAGTTTCTGAGACTGTCGATCTTTATGGGGGCAGACAGCCTCATCTTTCTCACTTGGAGTGATTGGTGGGTTTGAACTGCTGACCTTGTGGTTAGCAGCCCAGTCCCTAACCAACAACCACCCAATATAGTGCTCTACAAATGGAATCACCATTTATAAATTCTCTTGTGATTTGCTTCTTGTCATCAATATGCTTGTAAGATCCATCCATGTGATTGCATATAGCTGTAGTTCCTTTATTTTCATCATTGCAGAATGGTTCATTCTATTAATAGGAGGGTCCGTCAAAAAGTCTTGCTAGGAGGCTTCCAGTTCCGACGTGTGGGTTTGTTCCAAACACAATGTGTTTGCACATGTCTCTGAGATCAGTGAATGGCTGCAGGTGAGTTCGACCAGTAGTACGGGTGATAGGTTTCCTTGAAGAGCAAAGGACGGTCATGGGTGCTTATTATAACGAAGTTTTAAGAGACTGGATAAGAGCACTGGTGGGAAAAAGACCAGGAAAATTGCACCAAGTTATCCTCCCCCCCTCTGTCCTCCCCCCGCCTCCCCCCTCCCAGTCAGGACACTGCATTTACTCATCCTTCGAGGGCAGTACGAGCGGTCCGATGGGAATTTCACTGGGACATCTTGCTTCATTAGCCCTACAGCGCTGAGTGTGCTCTTTCAGGTGACGTTTTGAACGTTTAAGAAAAACATAGTGTGAGACTCCCAAGGATTCCCAAACTGAAGTTTTGGGGTGGGGTGTCACTCAAAAGAGGGCAGAATTCTTCGGTGAAGGTTAGAAAGATGGAGCCCCCACTTTCAGAAGTGTCCAGTTGAGCTAAGGGATGAGCCGTCTGGAAGTGTGCCTTCTCTCCCTCCTTGACGTGTCTCCAAGACTCAGGAGATTATGGTCAGGCTTGTCCTTGAGACTTGGTCTTTCTGTTGTGTTTGCGTTTAAGTTTGAGTGTCCAAAAGCACGTAGAGGGAAACAAGCATTGCCATTAGCTATGTGGTGAGATCAAAGCTGCGGAAAGTGAGACGGTGTGGCTTCTTGGCCAGTTTTCTGCACTGTGTGCTCAGCCCTCTAGGGTCATTGGGACTGGAAATCAACTCACCGGCAAAGACTGGCTGATGAATTGGAGGTGGGGATGAGAGAAAGAGCAGATCAGGCATCACTCCAAATTTTTCGTGTGAAAATAAGTGGTAAAATCGGCTTTTTTAAAAAGGAACGGAAGTGAGGAAACACCGTTGTTATTCATTATTTAAGAAGTAAGACAAAAAAGAAAAAGAAATAAAACATCAACAGCAGATGTTGATGAGGTTGTGGAGAAAGTGGAGCCCTCAACCATTGCTGTGGGAATGTAACATGGTACAGCCACCGTGGCAAGCAACCTACAGGAAAACGCCAAATGACTCCATCAACCAGCAAAACTAACAGATCACCAGCAATTTCACGGTTAGGTATCAATCCAAGTAGTGAGACAGATGTGTACACAAATACTCACTGCAGCACTATCCACAATAACTCAAATATAGAGACAACTGAATTGCCCATCAGTATGTGAGTGGATCAACAAAAAGTACATACATGCGCGCGCGCGCGCACACACACACACGGGAATATTATGACGTCTTCACCAAACACAAAGCAGGCGCAAGCTCAGTGTCATCAGGTCGATTCCAACCAGTTGCCACCCTACAGGACAGGGTTGAACTGCCCCTGTGGGTTTCCGAGACTGTAACTCTTTACATGAGCAGAAAGCCTCATCTTCCTCCCACAAAGCTGCTGGGGATTTGAACTGCTGAATTTTCAGATCAGAGCTCAACTCATAACCACTCTGCTACCAGGGCGTAAAGAGAAATGAAAAGAGGACAAAAATAAAAAGCCTTAAAGAGAAATTAAAATCCGATACATAGCACATCATGGATGAGCTTTGGAAAAATGCGGAGTGAAGCAGGTCTGCTGGGAAAAGGCCCATACTATCTGATCCCTCTGACGTGGAATAGGTAGATGTATAGAGATCAGAGAATCAGTGATAACGAAGGGGAGAGAAGGAAGGAAGAGAGGAGGTGCCTGCATCCGGGCCTTGAGTGTCGCGCACAGTGGCGGGCGTTGTGGACGAAGCTAGTTCTCGTGGCAACAGGACAAAGGCAGTTGATGTCACTGAGTTGTAAGAATAGTTTTGCTGTGCTGGTAGATGTTTTGGTGTGTTGGTTTCACCACAATGAAAGAGAAAGAGAGAGAAAGAAATAAAACAAAGCTAGCTGTACTAATCAAAATAATGTGCTACAGATTTATTAGTAATTGCTAACATTACTTAACATGGTCAATGTACCAGGCACCACTCTGAGGGTTTTGCATGGATATTAGATATTGAATTGTGTGCCCCCCCCCCCCAATTTGACTGGGCCAAAAGTCTCATTACGTAATTATCTTCCACCTTGTGACCTAATGCAATTATTCCACATTTTGTGAGCCGATGTAATTATACTGTGTATTCTATATCCGAATCCTTACAATGTTAGTGGAAACAGGATTAGAAGCAGGATACAAAAGTTTATATAACAAATGTGTTTGACACAATGGAGGATCTATGGATTGTGATAAGAGTTGTATGAGCCCCCAATAAAATGATCTTTTTAAAAGTGTGCATACATAGATGGTAAGGATATTTTGCTCAGCAGTAGCTTCAAGGTTTGATATTTTTGTTTGATAAATTTTCTAGGATTTTTTTGGTAGCAATACTTTTTGACTTAACCTCATGTATCACAATTGATTATTCCATTATTCATTAGTGATGGACATCTGTGTTATTTGTGGCTATTATTAGCAGTGCTGCTGTTCTTGACATGAACCCTGAGCCACCTTTGGGTAGATTTCTCTAGGGCAATGAATAGCTGGATAATCAGAAACATTTTGTTGTTTTAATTATAACAGCTTTATTGCGATATAATTCACATACCATGCGATTCACCCATTTAAATTGTAAAATTCTGTGGATTTTATTACATTCACAAATTATGCAGCCATCGCTGCAGTCAATTTTCAGTAGCATTTAAAAATGTGTGTATATATATATGTATATATATATTGCTAATATATATATATATTGCTAATTACAAGGGTCCACGTGCATTGGCCATTACAGTAGAAATACAAAGTAGAATTAGTGGATATATTTATTCATTCTAGAGACTGTGCTTAGTTTGCATATGCATGTTCAAGTTCCTGGCTCTAATACCCTAGAGGTCTTTAGCCCTTAAGTTAGGAATCGTTGACTTAAGGCATTGTTGTAGAAACATGCCATCAAAATACACATGTGCTTAACTTGAATGATTTAATGCTTTAACTCATTACGTATTTCTATGGAAGGGTTAATGCAGTGATTCTCAAATTTGTGGGAATTAGATCCAACTGGAGTGCTCTCTAAAATAGATCGCTGGGTCCTGTGTCCGTGTTCCCTGCCCCCAACCCCCACCCCCGTTGTAGAGTCAGGAGGTCTAGAGTGGAGTTGAAATTTTGTACTTTTTTGAAATTTTGTATTTTCAACAAGTTTTCATGTGATGCTGATTCTGTTACTGAGGCCACATTTTGAGAACCCTGGTAAGTGTCTGTTACCTTGGAAATTCGAGGACTGCGTATGGAAGGAATTCATTCGATAATCTGACAGACAGGATTGGAACTCCTAGATGTTGTTGGAGAGAGAAGAGAGTGATGAGGAGTTACAGTACCTCAGAGTCCAGAATGGGGTGTAAGGAATAATTTCAAGAAATGTGACGCAGACACAATCAAGTTCGTCATTCACTTGACAAGGATGGTAAAGGAAATCGGGGCATTATTATGGATTGAAATTGTATCGCCTAAAGAAGAGATGTAGAAGTTCTAACCCTAGGTACCTATGCCCTTGTTTGGAAGATGTAATCTGTTAAATTAACATGAGGGCACACTGGCAGAAGGTTGGTTCTATCCAGTCTGTGTGGTGTTTTTGTAAAAGAGGGAAGACTCAGAGAGACAGAGGACACTCATGAAGATCTGTCTCCCAGCCCAGGAGTGCTCAGGACAAGCAAGGACGGACCTTTCCCTAGAGACGGGCCTGGTAGCCACATTGATTTGGACTTCCACCCTCTAGAACAGAGAGATGTTACATTTTTGTCCTTCTGATCCACCTAGTTGGTTCTTTTCTTTTAAATCATTTTATTGAGGCTTGTACAACTCTTATCACAATCCATCCATCCATCCATTGTGTCAAGCACATTTGTACATTTGTTGCCATCATTCTCAAAACATGTTCTTTCTACTTGAGCCCTTGGTATCAGCTCTGCATTCCCACCCTCCGTCCTGCCCCCACCCCCCATTCCTCACAAACCCTGGATAATTTATAAATTATTATTTTGTCATGTCTTACACTGACTGATGTCTCCCTTCACCCACTTTTCTGTTGTCCGTCCCTCAGGGAGGGGGTTATATGTAGATCATTGTGATCAGTTCCCCCTTTATCCCCCCAACTTCCCCTTACTCTCCTGGTATCGCTACTCTCGTTATTGGTCCTGAGGGGCTTATCTGTCCTGGATTCCCTTTGTTTCCAGCTCTTATCTGCACCAGTGTACATTCTCTGGTGTAGCCGGATTTGTAAGGTAAAATTGGAATCATGATAGTAGGATGGGGAGGAAGCATTAAAGAACTAGAGGAAAGTTGTAAGTTTCATCGGTGCTACACTCCTCCCCATGACCTTTCTGTAAGGGGGTGTCCAGTTGCCTACAGATGGGCTTTGAGTCTGTGATTTTTTTGTTCTTTGATGCCTGATACCTGATCCTATTGACACCTCATGATCATACAGGCTGGTGTGCTTCTTCCATGTGGGCTTTATTGCTTCTGAGCTAGATGGCCGCTTTTTTATCTTCAAGCCTTTAAGATCCCGGACCAGTGGTTCTCAACTTCCTAATGCTGCGACCCTTTCATACAGTTCCTCATGTTGTGGTGAACCCCCAAGCATAAAAGTATTTCCACTGCTACTTCATCACTGTACTTCTGCTACTGTTATGAACCAGGCGACTCCTGTGAAAGGATCGTTTGACCCCCCAAAGAGGTCGCGACCCACAGGTTGAGAACTGCTGCCTCAGACGCTACATCTTTTGGCACCCGGGAGCCATCAGCTTTCTTCACCACACTTGCTTATGCACCCCTGGTTGGTTACTTTCTTGTTGCAGCTTCGCCAAGAAACTAGAACAAAAGCCAAACAGATGGAGCCATAGCTGCTGCTGAGCTGATGCCCACGTGGAGCGACCTGTGCGTTTCAGAGTCGAACTACGCTCCTTAGGGTTTCCAGGGGGCACAAAGGTCACCACCGTCGCAGTCCTGGATCCATGACGAGCACTGGAGGTCAAGAAGGACCAGCAGGGTTGGGAGGAAAGAGCATGATGCATTTATATTTGTTGGCTCTTTTGGAAGGCTCGGTCACTCAATCATTGTTTTGTGGGCAGAAAAGCTGCACTCAGGGGGACTTACTTTGTTGGTGTTAGGTCCTATCAAGTCGGTTACTACCCATAGCGACCCCCATGCGCAACAGAATGAACCACTGCCTGGTCTCGCACCATCCTTACAAAGATTCCTGTGGCTGAGCCCACTGTTGTGGTCACTGTGCCAATCCTCTTTTTTTATGGCCCTTCCACTTTGCTAAAGATGATGTCCTTCTCCAGGGACTGGTCTCTCCCGACAATATGTCCAAATTATGTAAGACGAAGTCTTGCCATCCTTGTTTCTAAGGAGCATTCTTG
>NW_022110173.1:2619368-2647716 GCF_000313985.2 Echinops telfairi
CTCATCCTCAAGGCTTGGTGGGCCAGGATGTGCTCCACTCTTTCTTCCTCCCCTTTCATTTGCTCCCGTGTGCTCTGATCAGACATGTCCCTCTCCCCAAGTTGCAGCTTTAGTGCTGTCCTATGAAATAAATTCTTCTGGGGGGAAGGGAAGGTGTCCACGTAGTTGGGATTAGGGCCAGCCCCTCAGACTTCTCCACTGGTTCCCTACTCCATGCTGCCCCTTAGGCCAGTTTCACGGAGCTTATAGGGAAAGAAACAAAAACACAAACAAGCAGATGAGCACACAAATACTCCAAGTTATATGAAATGCTATGTGGGTAGCAAGGACTGAGGACCATGGAGGTGGGAGCCCTTCTGTGGACAGGCTGGTCAGAGAAAGGGTCTTTACGTGTGTTGCCCCCATGAAGGGTGGCCCTGTCAGTCAGGAGGGGGCGGGCAAAGGCGCAGAGGGGAGAAGCAGCGTGGAGACTGGGTAAGGACCGCCGAGCAGCTCGGGGTTTCTGAAGTCCAAAGTGAAAGACGGAAGAGGGCGGAAAGGGTCAGGTTCTGGAAGCCTCTGCAATGGGAGCTCTTCTTCGTCCCCCTTTAGGAGGCGGACGGCTTTTAAGGGCCTGAAACAGAAAAGTCGCATGGCCAAATCTGAGTTTGAAGAAGAGTTGCATTCTGAAATTTATCTTGGTGGTGAGCATACACCTCTTCTTAATGCGACCCAATGAACGAACCACACGATGTGTGGACTAGATGTGGACAAAACAAGAGAGTTGCTCACATGGTTTATATTATTCATTATGGTTACAAAGGTGTAAACAAACGATCAATGGAAAAGAATAAGTGTACCATCTCTGTATGTCCTCTCAGTTTTCTAGGGCTGCTCTCACAGAAATATCGAAAGTAGGCAGTTTTAACAAACACATACATTCTTACAGGCTGAGAGGCAACAAGTCTCAGAGAAAAGTGCTCTCTTTTTCAGCTCTGGGGGGCCTGGGGCGAGAGTCTGGCTCCTATCAACGCCTGTGGGTCTGGAGTCCTTGGAGAATGAGCCCTGGTGTCACTTTCCCCGGTCTAGGAGGTTCTGAGTGCAGGGACCCTGGGTGCCCCGCTCCCAGCTCTCTTTTCCTGCTGATACCAAGTTCGTCCTTTGCTTGCTTCTCGCTCCTTTGATCTCTTATAAGATACAAGGTGATATAGAAATTCGCTTTACAGCAGATCAGGGCTGTGATTTGCATCCCACCCTAATTCCCTTTCGACCGATGGATGGGCTGACCACATCCAATCCCATCATGGGGATGATGGTATCATTGCCCAGTTGCCAAGCTACTGAGAATCATGTCTTAGCCAAGCTGATGCATATACGTGGGAGACAGGACTCAACCCATGACACCATATACTAGAATATTAGTCAATCATGTCCTGATGCATGCTGCAACGTGAGTGAAATAAACCAGATACAACAGGATTGTTACGTGAAATATATAAAAAAGCTCAACGCTCAGAGCCATTGAGTCAATTCTGACTCCTGGCGCCCTTGGAGGACCGAGGAGAACGGCCTCTTGGGGTTTCCACAGCTGCGAATCTGTGGGAGCAGGAAGCTTCAGCTTTCTCCCAAGGAGCGGCTGGTGGGTTTGAACTACTGACCTTAACCTTTCAGTTAGCAGCTGACACACAGCCCACTACATCACCAGGTCTCCATGAGATATCTAGCATAGCAGATTCCTAGGGACAGAAAGTAGATCAGAGGTGACCGGAAGCAATGGGAGGGAGGATTAGGTAATGATTGCATTTGAGTACAGAGTTTCTCTTGGGATGATGAAACGTGTTGGAAATAAATAGTGATGGTGGCATAACATTATGGAGTTCAGTAATGCCAGTGCGATGAGTACTTAGAAATGGTTAAAATGGCAACAATAACAATAAAATGGCAACATCATCATAATAAAAGCTCTGTGGTAGCAATATTCATTGAGAGGTAATGCAGTTGAAAGCTATCAAAGTGAGCCTCTGGTTTAAGATCAACTTAAAACTTCTTTCCATTTTCTTCCAAACCTTACATGTCTTTACATACCACTCTGCACCCCCCCACCACGGCCAGGCGCCAGGATCACCCATAAGCCTCTCACACTAAACCAGAGCCCATCCTCCCAGACCCTTGGCTCAGCCGGCTTTTGTCTTTTCATCCCAACATAAACACCAGCTCTTGTAAACCATTCCAGTGCTTTGATTTCTCCAGCGTTAGCCCAGCCTCGCCTATTCTCAGCCCACAGTGTCACTTCGTTTGCAATAGGAGTTTGGCTCCCCACTCCTCCAACAGAGCGCTAAGGAGTGTTTTTGCATTCAATCCTAGTAACTTTGTAACTTTGCGACAGGCATGTTTTTGACAAGCATTGCTTTTTGCGCTACTTCCTGTGTTTCAGGATGTTGTGGTTATCTGGCAGGCTGACTGTTTGTAGCCTGAGGAGCAGGGTGATGCTGAAGAGAAACATTACGTCCCGTGATGGGGAGGAAGTACCGAGGGAGCAATGCATTTGTTCACCTGCGTAGAAAGGTCTGGCGTCCAAATCAAGATCTACCATCCAGTAGTTGTGTGAGCAAGTTATTTAAACCTCTTTGCAAAAACCTAGTTTCCTTGTATTGACAATATTCAAAGTGAGGGTCCTACTAAGATGTACTCCACAGGGTTTTCCAAGGAGCCCTGGTGGTGCTGCGGTTAAGTGCTCAGCCACAAACTGCAAGGTTAGTGGTACGGTCCCACACAGGCCCTCCTCAGCAGAAAAGATCTATTGGTATGCTCTGGTAAAGACTAAAAGTCAAGAGAGCCCGATGTGGGCAGTGAGACCTCGGCCCTGGGAGGTCAGAAGTCTACACCTACCAAACCAGTGCCACGTTGGACTGTGGTGACGATTAGGTGCGAGAAGCGTGCCGTGCACAGCGCATCCTTGGTGTCTCACAGATGTCAGCCTGTATTACTGGTCATCGACCAAGAGCCGTTTATCCTGCCTCCATAAAGTGAACAGGATCCTTGGTGGACTAGTGGCTACATGTTGGGCTGCTAACTGTAGTGTCAGCAGTTCGAGATCAACAGCCACTCCTAGGGAGAAAGATGAGGCATTCTGTCCCTGTACGGAGCCCCAGCCTCAGAAGCCCACAGGGGCAGTTCTATCCTGCCCCAAAGGGTCACGATGAGTCTGCACAGACCTCCATGGTTGGCGTATGGATTGAGTGGGAGACATAAAGTGTGGTACAAATGGTTAGCACCGTTAACCGAAAGGTTGTAGGTTTGAGTCCACTCAGAGGTGCCACCTTCTGGAAACTCAGCCCTGAGCGCCCTAGGGAGGACTGTTGTCCTTGGACACATGTGAGGTTAATATGTGTTGGAGCCACCCTGCCTGCCACTGGTTACATAAAATCATTCTAGGCACTAAAACAAACCAACCCACACCCACTGTCATCCAGTCAATTCCAACTCATAGCGACCCTATAGGACAGAGTAGAACTGCCCCCCACCCCACCCCCCACTAGGTTTCTCAAACTGTAACTCTTTATGGGAGTAGAAAGCCTCCTCTTTCTCCAGCAGAGTGAGTGGTTGGTGGTTTCAAACCACTCACCTTATAGTTAGCAACTCAACTGTGCCACGAGGGCTCCATATTGGGCACAATGGAGCAAAAAAAAAAAAAAGGTTTCCTTCAGGAGACTTTGATTGATCAGAATAGTAAGAAACTTTCCATAGAAACATGGCCCAAAGCAGCCTGTGTGGGATAGGGTGGTGCTGACTCTGCATATCTTCATAAACAGTAAGGAAATCCCCAGGAAACGGAGAGAATTTTAATGAGGTTGGATTGGTCAAGGACACACGCATGGAGGAAGTGAATCTTGTGTGGACTTGAAAGAAGTAAGATGTAAAAAGTAAGTAAGCTGTGGATACTGGTGTCCTTGAAACGTTATTGGAATTTGGCCTGGTTATGGGACAGCAAGGAGCCCTGGTGGTTATGTATTGGGTTGCTAAGTGCAAGGCCAGCCTTTCAAAACCATCTTCTTGGGAGAAAGCCTGGGAAACGCACAGAAGCAGTTCTACCGTGTCGTATAAGGTCGCTCGGAGCCGACATCATTCCACCGCAGTTAGTGTGGCTTTTGGTACAAGGACAGCCAGGTTTGTTGCAGTCGTAGGTGATTAGAAAAGAGATATAATATTGGGAGATTCAGGTTAGAATGATTAAAGAATTGGGAATCGATCACTGTTAAGTTTTCAAACAAAGGAATCTGATGCTTTAAAATTGGCCTTCTAGTGGAGAGACTTAGGTAGTAGCTATGGGATGTTGTGGCGGGTTAGGCTACCAGTAACTGCTCTGGTATTCAGATCAATGGCAGGGATGAGCAGTTAGTTGGAGACAGGGAACAAGACGTACATTTTAGGAGGTGTCTGTCAGTTCTCTGAGGGACCCACAGAGCCCTTCTCTGCTCTGGTGGCCATGGCCCCTCTCCCTGTGGAAATCAGTGACCCGCATGCAGGTCCTTCCAATAGCAATACAGGGGGGTAGGGAGGGGCTCACAAAAGGGAGGAGCAGTCCCTTTTCAAAGACTGCTAAAATGATTTTCTACCGTGTTATGCCAAGAATGTTAATAAAATTGCAAATGAAAAAAAAAAAAGAAAAGAAAAAAAAATTGCAAATGCATTTTAAAGTCACACATTCGATAGCCCCCCCTCCCCGTGGGGGGTCACGAAGTAAGAATTAGCCTGCGGCGACCTTGAAAAGACTCCCAACCCAGGTAGGTGTGAGGGTGGTTGGAGGGGAAAGGGCAGCCGTGGGATGATGCCCCCATTTCCTGTGCCTTACCCAGAGTCTGCAGGCTCCGGCTTCCAGACAGAAACATCCAGGTGTGGTTTCTATTAACAGTTAAGGATCTGAAGTCAGTCCCCTGCCCTGCGGGTTAGCGTACTCATTCTTTGGGGGCCCCTCTGTGAAGTGTGTGTGGAAAGAACAGAGAGGCTGTCCCCTTTTAGGACAGAGTCGCTTGAGAGCTTCTTAACTCTGGGCTGGATCCCTTCAGGGGATGAAAACTGGGGGCGGGATAGGGGGTGAATCCAACCAGAAAAAGGGCAAGAACTTGGACTTTCTCTTTTCTTCTTTGCCCCTAGAGAACCTTGGGTGGCACAAAGGGTTGATGTGCTTGCCCGCTAAAAGGTAGGAGGTTCACGGTCATGAAAAGAGGTCTTGTGGCCATCTGTGGTAGTTACATAATCTGGTGTCATTTTGAGGATTGAGAGTGTTGGGGTGGAGTCTAGCCTGTCGATTGGGATGTAGCCAATGTGGCCACTGTGTGGGCATGGCCTTCTCCTGAGGATTCTGGGAACTCCTGTATTTCCTCCTTGGAGGCTGCAGAAACTCGCTCTACGATTGACACTCTATTGACAAGACACATGGAACTACGCTAGAGCCTCACAGCTGGAAAAGCCATTTGGAGACCCCTGCCAGCGCTGAGATGCTTACAGCACCACTGAATCCACAAGACTTCCCACCCACTGCCCTGTGATCTTCCTGCATTCGGCATCATTGCCTGTGTTTGGTGAAGCTGAAGAGGAATTTATAGATTGGTATCGGACATAGGGGCTAATATTGGACGTAGGGATTTGATCTGGACTGGGCTGGGACGTTTTCTCAATATTCAACTGCTCATGTCTATAAAGCTCTTTCTTCTACACAGGGGTGTCTCTATGAATTTGTTTCTCTAGTCAACCCGGACGAACGCTCCATCTACTTATGAAAAATAAAATGAAACAAAAACAGCCCTCGCAAGCCCCCTGGGGCAGCGCTCCCCTGGCACACTCAAAATCGGAACCAACTTGGGTACAACGGGGCACTGCATTCTCAGGACAGAGAGGTGACACCAGCCTACCACATGGTGGTTTGGAGAGAACTCAATGCCATCGAGTCGATGTTGACTCGTAGTGACCCTGGAGGGCAGGGTAGGACTGCCCCTGTGGGTTTCCAAGACTGTAATGGTTTACTGGGGGTAGAAAGCCCATCTTCCTCCCTCTGAGCTGCTGGCGGTTTCAAACTGCCAACCTTTCCATTAGCAGCCCACCACCTAACTGCTGCCACGCTAGACGGTCAGAGAATGACCTTCCCTGAGGACCTTACAGTATATCAGCCATCATTCCTTTTTTCTGCCTCATTTAATGACCTTCCCTGAGGACCTTACAGTATGTCAGCCATCATTCCTTTTTTCTGCCTCATTTCTCCTCATCGTATTCGAAAGACCCAACATAGTTCTACCATCCAGGGTGGTGCTTGGCTGGGAACCCACCCGCCGCTCTGCCATGGAGACCCTTTATATGTAAATACACAGTACATGTAGCCTTGGAACCCCTAGGGGGCAGTTCTGCTGCTCTCTGGACACAGGCTGGGTTTTGGTTTTAGCATAGATTTGCTCGTTGTCGTATCCCCGGATTTTAGAAAAGAGCCTGGCCCAGACTGGGCACTGGATGCATGCGTGATGCGTGAGTTTGCGGGGTGACGGAATGCAAGCGAGAGGATGCCTGAGCCGCTCGCTCGCTTTGGCTCTCTGAGACCGCCTTGGTGGAGGATTTTGTGTCTTTACCCTCGCCCCAACAATCTCCCCCACCCCCTAGTTCCCATTACTAGTAAAGGCTAGAAGGCCGTGTTCTCTCCTCCTTCAGCACAGTCTTGGAGAGACAGTCGTGCGCGGATGAAATCTGTAGCTATTGGAAGGACAGCAGTAGGAATCGCCCACGGAGGGTTGACGAGATCCTTTTATACAGAGAAGAGTCCCCGCTGGTTGTTGGTTGAATCCTGCTCACTAGTCCCTCACCAGTGGGGGCTTTCAAGGAGTCTTGCTCATCAAAACCCAACAGGGCTTCCCTTCCTGCCCAGTCCGGTGGGTGGTTTCCACACTGCTCACACTAATGAGACTGATCCCTAACATTGACCTCTCTGACTACCTTTCTCCCAGCTGCTGTGTCCCCTGCGCACCCCGGTGTGGGGGAAGCCAAGACGGAGAGAGGGCCACCAGCTGCCTGGCATCAGGCTCTGTCCCCACTCACAGGGAGGACTCATGTCTGTCTGCCAGGTAGCGGTGGGAGGGCCTTGGGGAAGAGGGTGAGTGGCCTGTGGCATTCCATTCCAGGTGCCACCCAGCTGGAATCAGAGAAAGAAGCCACTGCCTCTTTTTGCTTCTCTGGTGTCGTTAGTAAGACTTTAATGGGCTGAGGCTTTGGTGGGTACTGACAGCAGTTGCTGGGAGGGGGTCCCTTTCATCTCTGTTTGTGTTTAGAAGGCGGGATTAGCAGCTGGGCCGGGTTTGAGTTTGGCTTCAGCAGCCTGCCAGCCTGTCACTGGGGAGTCAAAGCTGCAGGCACCCTTAGGGAGCCACCTGCTCCTGAACTTGACTCAGAAACGGCGCCCCCACCCCTGTGGCCTCAGGTGGACCTAGGACTTGCTGGAGCAGAAAGATGTACCTGGGCCCGCTGAAGGGCTGTGACAGACGAGACGTGGGTGGGTGTGAGGGCAGCAGCTAGCAGTTAAGAAATGTCACCAATTGGAGAGAGACCTGGGCTATCCAGCCCAGTGAGGCTATATGGTGTCCGCATGAGGCAGGGCGGTGGGGATAGGATGGGGTGGGTGGGTCTGGAATAGGGGTGGGCAGGGTGGGGAAGCAGGACGGAGGAGACCTGAAAGGAGCGGGTAGCTCAGGACCCTAGGAAGACCTGGTAGCGGGGTTGAGGCTGTTTGGACAAGGAAGCTCTTTGAAGCTTTTCTCTCATCCTCGCGACTGGGACCTGGTCCCCTCCCCTCCATAAAGCCATTAGCTTCTGGTGCCAGCCCTATCTCTGCTCCATCTCTCTCCTCTCGGTTCCAGTCTGCGCATTCACACACCTCCTGCCCCGAGGGATGGGGGAGGATTTATGGTGGGTAGAGGGTCGAGGGGGAGGAGGCGTCCTTTAGGGGAGGGGAGGTCGCTGGGAGAGTCGGTTGAGCTGGCTCTGCATGACAAAGGCGAAGAAGCAAGTTTCTTTCTTTGATCTGCACCCTGCGGGGCGCCACACACCTGCCTGTTGGTGCCCCCCCCCCCCCAATCTAGCTGAGGCCGGAGGAGGAAAACCAAAAAGGGGCCAGGCTGTGTCCCGGCTTCCTCCGATCCTGTTCGGGCCACCTTGCTTGCTTGGTGGCCCCAGGACAAACATAATTCCCAGGCTTATGACCCAAAGCACCTGCCGCCCCCTCCGGGAGCGCCTGGAGGAGGCCCAGAGCGGCGGGACCGGAGTGGTGAGCTGGGGGTGGGTGGGGGCCGTTCGGCACGAGCAGGTGGGTGGGTGGGTGTGTACGCGCGTCGGGGAGTGTTCGTGTGTCCAGTCTGAGGTGTTAAGGGGCCATGGGAAGAAGCCTCCTTGGGGGCATGGGGGTCACGCCCTACGTGGGCGTTCAGGGAAAAATGAGGTGGGGGTGGGGGTGAGTGGAGGGGGCGTGTGTTGATAGACGCCTCTGCTGTGAGCGTGGATTTCCGGCAGATATATGTTAAGGGCCCAAGGCAAACTTGTTTCTCGAGAGCGCAGGCGTTCATTACACAAAGTGCAAGGCCGCGAACGCGTGACTGTGGGAAGGAAGGCCGCGCCGGTGTGCTGTCAGGGCTGGGGTTGCTGCTTCTGGAAGATGGGCGCACACGCGGAGCCCGCCGGGCCCCTGTGCACCGCTCCTCCATGCGCCGCGGGCCTGGTTTAGCAGAGCCGGGGTGGGGGTAGGATGGGGGGTACAAGGTTGGGATTTGGAAACCTTGGTGAGGGTGAGGAGAGAGTGGATTGGGAGGACAGACCCCTGATAGGTGTAGCTAAACCCAACTCCCTCTTGATTTTTTTTTTCTCCCGACCGTGGAGAGCCAGATGCCAGAGAAATGCATCCCTGGGCCAGGGGGCGGACAGGATGGCCCTCCTCATTTCAGGGTTTTCTGGGTGAGGGGCTGCCAGGCAGGGATCCAAACAGCTCCAGTTTCTTTCTAAAGTCCTTGTGCAACAACTCTGCCCTTTTGTCTTGGGCTCCTCGAGTTGTTTACTTGGAATTAGGTTCTGTGGAGAGTGACCACAGTTTTGGATAAGAGGCACAGCAATTCCATGGTAGGAAGATAAGCAGTAAGAGATAGAGGTGGGATTCCATTGAGGGTATCAGACCTTGGCTCCAGGTCTACCCCAGAGCTCGTTCTTTGAACTTCCCCCTACCCCACCCTGCTCGCCTGGTCTGCCCCTATCTGTCAGTATTCCCAAATGGATTCTCCCTTCCTTTTCTGCCTTCTCCAGGGAGTCCCCTCTTGGAAGCTGTCGGTCCCCGGGGTCTTCCCAGGACGCTGCCGAGGGGTGAGGCCGACCATGCCTGGCCTGCAGCTGCTCTTCACGGCCGCTCTGCTCTCCAGCTGGGCTCAGCTTCTGGCCGAAGCCAGCTCCTGGTGGTGAGTTCTACTTCTCCAACCCAAGGCCGCCCTGTTCTGGTACCGGAGATGTGGAGAAAGGTCACCTTCCCTTGTGAACATTCCCTTATTTCTTGGGGTAGTAGAGGACTCTTCATTATTCCAGGAAAGCACAGAGCTCTTTGTCTCTCACAAGCTCCTGGGGGCAAAGGGTAAAGGACATCTAAGGTTATCCAGGATAAAGGACCCGGAACTTGGGTCTTTTTGCTCTGATCCTGCTCCCCGCAGCCCCATGGGTTTTTAGAAATAGCTTTTTCATTGCTATCGGATCAATAAGAATATTGATATCCTTTTCCCCCCTTGTTTCAAAAGATTGTTGTTTTCTTTTTAAAAATCATTTTTATTTGGGGGCTCTTACAGCTCTTATCACAATCCATCCATCTAGCCAGTGTGTCAAACACATTTGTACATAGGTTGCCATCATCCTTTTCAAACCATATTCTTTCTACTTGAACCCTTGGTATCAGCTCCTCATTTTGATATCCCCCACCCCCACCCCTGCCCCAGGGCAGGGAGAGCGGGGAGCCTGTTCTAAGAGCCTGAAGACCAGATCGCAGGGGCAGGTGTGGCATTCTTTCAGGCTCTTAAGACTTCTCGTCACTGTGGAGGCGCCCTGGAAATGGCAGCCCACCATCAGCTAGTTTGCATGGTCTGTGCCCACACACGTTTACTCAGACGGCACAGCTCCCACCCTCTCATTTAACTTCAGACTTTCTGGTCTCTGGTGGCCGAGGAGCAAAAGGGAGCTCCCCAGAAGCAGATCAAGAGTGGAGATGTGTCGTGTGAGACACGGAAGTGCAAACACGCAGCTTATGTTCGGATACATGTACTCTGGACTCCATTGTCAAGGCTGAACAGGGTTTCTATGTAAAGGAGTTGATTGCTTTTTATAACACATCCTGCATTTTGGGTGAAACCGAAGGAGCCCCGGAGGTGTAATGGTTATGCATGGGCCTGCTAACTGCAAGGGCAGCAGTTCAAAACCATCAGCCAGCTCTGCCAAAGAAAGATGGCATTCTACTCCTGTAAAGAGTTAGTCTTAGAAACTCACAGGCGAAAGAGGTTCTGCCCTGCCCTGTAGGGTCTCGCTGAGTCACAATGGACCCGATAGCAGTGAGCTTTGGAGTTTTGGGTGAGACAAAACAGAGTACTCCTACTTGAATACATCACGTGTCTTTTGCCCTCTGCCTCAAATGAACAGCCCATCCTCCCTGGCTGCCACCCACTTGTCCCCACGCTTCAAGACCCGGTTCAGATTCTGGCCATCTCTTTGTAAAAGTGGGCCTTTGCTCCCCAGCTACAAAGCTCTTTCCCCGCCTGCCTGCCACGGACCCAGACACTCCTGCCTGCTTTAAGCTCGTGGCATCTCACAAGGCCTGTGTGTTCATGTCTCAATTTCCCTACAGCACTCTTGGACGGCAGGTATTGCCTCACGAATGGTCCTTGCCAAGTTTTGGGTGCAGGTGGCTTGAGGGACCTTGTGCGGCCCGCAGGGCTCAGCTCACCTCTTGGTTCTTTCTCCCTCTCTGGAACCACTGTTGCAGGTCGCTAGCCATGAATCCAGTGCAGAGACCCGAGATGTTCATCATCGGAGCTCAGCCTGTGTGTAGTCAGCTTCCGGGACTATCCCCAGGCCAGAGAAAGCTGTGCCAATTGTACCAGGAGCACATGGCCTACATCGGGGAGGGGGCCAAGACGGGGATCAAGGAGTGCCAGTACCAGTTCCGGCAAAGGCGGTGGAACTGCAGCACCGTGGACAACACGTCTGTCTTTGGGAGAGTCATGCAGATAGGTAAGGAGCTACCCACACATGGCTGGGCCGAAGGAACGGTACTGGCCCGGCCAGCGGGCAAGGAAGCTCTGTCAGGTCTGGCAGCACTGTGCAATTGAAGGGGCATCCAAGAGCATGTGCTCGTGATAGCTTGGAAGCAGTGGGCAAGGAGAGAGAGACACGTGCATTCACATAAGACAAAGAGCTGTCTTCGCTGCTAATGTATTAGCCATGCCAGGCAGGTGTTCCTGAGCTTCCTCTAGCCCTCCATGTGAAACCGAGCTTCGCCCTGGGTCGGGCTGCCTGTGACTCACTCTGCGAGGGGGTCGAACATCTGAGTCGAGTTAGTGGCTCAGGAAACCCGCCGCCCACCACCTCTGCCCTTTGTCTCTCAGCACAACAAGGGCCTTCTTTTAGGGCCTTGGCTCCAGGGCCGAAAATCCCAGCCCTGAATGTCTGTAGGCTTTTTTGCCTCTTTCACTTGGACTCTTGGGAGAGAGCTGAAACTCCCTGGCCGAATTGATGATAGCTGTCATTAACCCGACCCAGACCCAGTCCCGGCCTTTTCATTTGAAAGGGGCTGTGTGGAAAGTGGGGGCAGGGGACAGACTAACTACAGAAGAGAGATGAGAGGGCCCTGGCTCTTTCTGGATGCCTGCCCTGCCCGCTCTGCTCCCACAGCTGCTGGGGGGTGCCTAGGCCACCCTCTTCCTCTGCTGGAGGTGTGATCTGGGGGTTAATTGTTTTAGGTCCTTTTGAAATGCAGTCCTTCCCTCCCTGGCAAGAAATTGAGAAATCCGGCCCTATTCTAATGGGTCTGAGCCAAGGGGCCATAAAAGGAAGGTGTTCACAGCCTGTGGCCTGCCTGGCTCACATTCTCTGGGGACAGATTTCCCTCAAAAGACAACATTCAGGAGCCACCGGAAGCTGGGGCTGCTCCCAAAGACTTGATTTCAAGCTCAGAATAGGGTTCTGTGTGCCTTTGTATGTCGGACTCTTGGAAGCTCTCCCCACCCCTACTCGCTATCATTTTACTCCAGATGTCTTTCCTCTACCCACTCCCCGCCCCCCAATATAGAGCTATAAGGATGGGAGGGACAGTAGGCATGCATTTGAACGCTGCTGCTTTTCAGTATCCGCTAAAACGATGTTAAAGCACGTGCTCATCTTTGACACCCTTGTTGGTCTGCTTTCCCAAAGAGTGGGCATGGGAATTAAGTGAGATTGTTAACTGATCAAGTGTTCTTAAATCCACGTGGTATTTATCCCTTGGCCTGGGTGAAAGTCGTAGCCTTCCTCCCCTGCCCTGCTTAGGTGTAGAGACAGAGAACAGTCTCCAGTTAATTCCAGGGACCGCCGTGACACACATGGGAACATCACGCAGACCTCTAAGAAGCCGTGGCCGTGCTGGGGGTTACGTGTTGGGCTGCCAAGCACCGAGTTCGTGGTTTGAACCTGACAGCGCTGCTTAGGAGAGTTAGACAGCCAAATCCTGTAGAGATTTGCAGCCTCAGACACCCTAGGGAGCAAGAGCCCTTTGTCTAACACTATTCTGTTCTATGCCGTTCCACTACAAGTCAGAACTGGCCCGATGGCAGGGGCTTGGTTTGGTTAATATACGCCTGCAAGTCCCTAGGTGTGGTACAGATGGTTAAATATGTTCAGGTGCCAACTGAACAGTTGGAGGTTGAGTCTGCCCAGAAGCTCCTTGGAAGAAAGGCCTGGCATTCCACTTCTGAAAGAACTCGCCAATTAAAACCTGCCAGAGCACAGCTCTCTTCTGATACGGTCTGGAGATGCCGTGAGCCAAAGCCTACTGGGTGACAGTTGGTTTTCACTGTACAGCTGACATTGAACCTTTTCATGCCTTATGCTCTTTGAGAAAAGCCCCCAGAGCAAGACTTCCCCTTGGGAAATAAAGAGGTTGGCCCAAGTAGAAACTTCCTTGGGAAACTCAGCTTTGTAAGTGCAGTGACTTGTGGAAACCAACCATATGTCTCTGTATCCTATTCGATGATGACATGGGACCCATATCTTTGCCTTATTTTTATGACCCCTGTTTTTATTAACTCCCCTGCAGGCTTATGCTACCAGGGAAGCTGCCCTTCACCCCTTCCCCTGGGCCCAGAGTAGCTCCTGGTGAGTCTTCTCAACTGCTCCCTTGCATATGACTCCCCAAAGATTCCTTTTCTCCTCGATGCAGCTGCAAAAGCCAGCCACCAGAGGGTAGCAGAGCGGCGGCCTTGGCACTTCCGGGAACCTCTGCCCTGGGGAGCATGGAGGCCCCAGCCTGGAATTGTGTCGAGTCTAGAATAGAGAGGGCATGATACTGGTGGGCTGTCTCCTTGTAGGGTGGGGGTTGGGGGGTAGTGACTCAAGAGGATTCTCTCTAGTGGCTCCGTGGTGGCTGGTGCATTAGCCTTTATCCTTAAGGTGCTTGGAATTTCAACCCTGAATGGTTTCCCATGTAGATAACACTTGTATCCATTCAAATGCCCCTGATTACCTCTAGCTCCAGCACCTTTATTATACTAATGAATACAAAGGTAGTTTTTACTAATACCCTGGGTTTACACAGCCAGGCAGCATTATCCCTTCTGCTCCCCCCATCCAAAAGAGTTAGAGAAGGTGGCAGCATGAGACAGCTGACACATCTGGGGACAGATCGGGGTCCTGGGCCCCCTGGCTGAGCTGGAACTGCCAGAGCACATCGTGGGTGGTGTACATGTCCGGTGTTTAGCTGCAGGCACATTATCTCACCAGGAGTGCTGAGCACCCGGGGCTGGTTCTGAGAGCGATGATTCAGCACGGAGAAGCATGTTTGTTAGGGAATGGCAGCCGGAATCAGCATATGTAGCTCGGGAGAGCAAAGCTGAGAAGGCGTCATCGTTGTTTTCAAACACTGAAGGGCTGTCAGTTGGTAAAGGGTGGAGAGAGTGGATTTCCCCACTCTCTGTGGTGGGGAGACATAGTTCAGCTTACTGTAAGAAAGCCATTGTGGCGATTAGAGTCACTCAAAGAGACGAAGCTGGGCTGGATTGCTGGGGAACCATCGCCAGCTTCTCTGAGGAATGTGTGTAGATGGAATGCAGATCTGGAGGCTGCCTGCAGAGGCGTCTCCCTGCTCCTGTCTGGCTGGCGGCTACATTTTAGGAAGACTTCCCCGGAGTCACTCTTGGCCTTCCTACTACTCTGGGTACTCATTCCCATGGTCTGCTTCTCCCCCAGACCACTCCCTAGTCTCCGGCACTCTTGCCGTCAGCCCTGGTGACTGAATCATGTCGGGGTTTTCTTGGGCTACTTCTGTCCTGCAGCTGACCAGAAGCCAGTTAACGGAAGAAACGGATTCACCCCAGGTGCGCTCTGGTCGCAAACTTCACTGTGTCCCACCTAGATACGCAAGAAAGAGGCCAAAGTGGGAGGTCACTCTAGACCAGTGGTTCTCAACCTTCCTAATGCTGCAACCCTTTAATACAGTTCCTTGTTGTGGTGACTCTCCCAAAATAAAATTACTTTGGAAGCTATTTAATTACTGCAATTTTGCTCCTGTTATGAATTGGGCGACCCCTGTGAAAACCACCTAGACCTATTGGTGGATTATAGAGGGCTTACCTTGCCACCTGTGGGATGTCAACTTCTGATCACAAGGCACAGGAAGGGAGGGAGGAAATGGAGCCCGGAAGTCGCCACCACCCGGTTCAGTCTCTCAGATCCGGGCTGACTCTGGGTGTTCTGCTTTCCATATGGGAGTCCTTAGGAGAGTTAGTTACTCCAACAACCGTTGTTGAGCTGCACCCCCTGTCCCATACAGCCCAGCCTTGCTCAGTGTAGTTATGTGGTTCTGGTTACAGGCACAAGCGTTGGCGACCATCCCGCCGTGGGATCTAAAACATTTTCCCACCCTAAAAGGAAACCTTATCCCCTTAGCAGCCGCCCTCCATCCCTCCCTTGCCCAGGACCCGGCAGCCTCTCGTCTCCTTGCTGTCTCTGGATTTGCCTCTTCTGGACACTTCATTGAGTGGGACCCCACCCCAGTGGCCTTTCCGATCTGGCTGCTCCCGTTTAGCGAACTATTTTCTAGGTTCGTCCACGCCGTGTAGCACTTATCAGCACACTGTTCCTTTTCACGGCCAAGTCCTGCCCCGCCACGCGGCACACCACGTTGCAGTCACCCATTCGTTCATGAGTGGATGGGCGTGTTGGTGACTTCTGCCCCGGGGCTGAGTATGGATAATGCTGTAGTGAACATGGCGTGGGAGTTGTGGAGGTGTGTTTTCGTTGCTACTGGGTAGAGTTGTGGGTGCACTGGCCACGTGGTGTTTAACTTTTTTGAGGAACCGCCAGACGGCTGCATAAAAGCGGCTGCGTGATTTTGCATCCCCGCCCGAAACGCAGCGCGCAAGGGGTCTCAAAAAGCAGCGACTCGTCAGCGTCCGCCCGTCTCTTGATCACAGACATCCGAGTGGGTGTGACGGAGTCTCTTCTTATGGTTGTGATTTGCAGGAACCCGATGGCTCAGGAATATTCTTTTTTTTTTTAACACATTTTTTTTAGTAGAACGTATGTCCTGCAAGCTTCTAAGCAAATTCGCCGCATCAACTAAGAGGACTGGAGTTGTGATGTTGCTGCTGGGGAAATCACCCGGCTGTTTACCAGGCTGAATGTCTGACACTGCCCATGCGATTGGTGTGACTCCTCAGTGCTCCCAAGTCAGGGGCCGTGTGGACCCTCGGGCAGAGGGGACAGCTCGGGTCCCCGGGCATTGGGCTTCTGGTTTCCCTTCTGCTGCCGGGCTCTGCCTCTGTCTAGCTAGATAATGGCCCCCAATAAAAGGGACAAACGTGTGGCTCGTAGAGTGGTGAAAATCCCGTCTGGGAGGAAGACGATTTTGCTTAGGAGACAGCGTCTGATCGGTCAGTCCCTTAGGTGTGGAGTCAGTCTGGTTCTGTGGGTCCCACGTGCTCCCCAAATTCTTTCCCCTCCGTTTGGGCCTGACTCCGAGGGAATCACTGGTTGGAGAACCCTCTCGGGAATGGATCTCGGTGTAGGCCAGGGCTGGGGAGACTCATTTTAGTCCGGTCGTCTCCCAGGGCAGAGATGAGGCCAGTCGACAGGAGTGACCCACCAACTAAGGCCAGCTTGCTAGAGAGAGCCGTGGCTCCCATGAGCCCGGTGGACATGGGAGGAAGGCACTACGGTGCTGGCGCCCGCCCGGCAGAGGCCGAGGGGTGAGGGCCGGGAGCAGAGTCGAGCCCCTTCCTGACGTCCCTCGTTTCTCCTGCAGGTAGCCGAGAGACTGCCTTCACCTACGCCGTGAGTGCCGCGGGGGTGGTCAATGCCATCAGCCGGGCTTGCCGCGAGGGTGAGCTTTCTACGTGTGGCTGCAGCCGGACTGCTCGGCCCAAGGACCTTCCTCGGGACTGGCTGTGGGGTGGCTGTGGGGACAATGTGGAGTACGGCTACCGCTTTGCTAAGGAGTTTGTGGATGCCCGGGAGCGGGAGAAGAACTTTGCCAAGGGGTCAGAGGAGCAGGGACGAGTGCTCATGAACCTGCAGAACAACGAGGCCGGCCGGAGGGTAAGATGACCTCTCACCCCTGACCTCCAGCCACGCGGGCGTGGGGGGCCGGGGAGGAACCGGCGGGCGCTTCTTGCCTCTAATTCCTGACCTAGATGCCCACCTGTCGAGCTAATCCAGCCCATTTCCTGATGGACACGGGTGATGGCGCATGCGTTCACCTTACTTCTCTCGCTCAGAGTCTGCACGGATCCTCTGTCCCCACGGGCCTTAGAAGCGATGCTTGGGTTGGCATTCTAGACACGCGGAGCCATTCTTGCCTGGGCCTCCCCCGCTGTGTAGTTTGAACAAATAAGCCGACTGGGGGGCTAGGCTGTTAAACCTTGTCCAGGGTTTACGATTTGTTAAAGACGCAGGTAGAAACCAGAGCTGACTTTTAAGAGCTGCTATCTATTGTAGGTATCCAGGACCCCGGCCAAAAAGCCCATCCGAGCCCTAATGATAAACACACGTGTGGGTCAGGCATTTTTAGCATCAGCGCACGTACCGACGTACGGATGTAGGGGACTCCCATCTTCCAAAAGGCTCAGGCTTACATCTGACCCGCCTCGTGGCTCTCCTTCTGAGCCTCGATTTCAGTAGAAACGGAAACGAGAGATTTTTCTGAGGTGCGTTTGGTTGGCTATAGGAGCAGATGCAGACGCGGGGAGTCCCTGCGTGGTGTCAGCAGTTACGCCAAAGGGTGGAGGTTGAACCCCCCCAGAGGCCCCTCCGAAGAAAGGCTTGGTGACCTGCTTCTGAGAAAGTCAGCTGGGGAGCGCTGTGGAGTTGGTCTGAGTGGAAGTTGACTGGGCAGCCGGTAGCTCTTGCTGTCCCGCTGCAGGGCGTAGGGCATCCACTCTGCCTGGCAGAGAGGGCCTCTTCTCTGCCTACCTCTTACTCAGAGTGACCCCTCCTCTGGGCTCGGGCTCCGGCCTCTCCTGGCTTTGCTACTGCTTCGCAGTCGGCTTCTGCTGCTGGAAACCGGCCGTGGCGGGGCTGCTGGCAGCTCAGGGATGGAGGGCCGGTGGGTGCATCCAGATCCCCTCTTCGGAAGTGCTGAGGGCCAAGTGCTGGATGGTGGGATCCTCCCAGGGCCAGGGACAGCGACCTCCCCAGAGACAGCACAGAGTTGGCTCTGTGCTATGCCGGCCACCCTGGGCCAGGCCAGGTGTCATACATAGGAGGCTGGAGAATGAAGAAGCCAGGAGAACTACGGATACTTTTGTGTATACAGTTCAGTGACGTGAACCAGATGTATCACGTCGTGCGTTCATCACCGGCCTCTGTCTCCAGATGTTCCCATCATCCTTCCTCAGAGAATCGTAGTTTCTTCATAAGAAGTCAGCTCAGAAGGTTCATGTTGGTTCTCGGCGGCTCAGCGACAGGATACAGCTATGTTTCCATTACCGGTGAAGAATATATTTCTGTACATTGGAACAAGACTTCATGTGCTGTAGGGACATATCAAACCAAAGCTACCAGAGAGCTTCAGATCTTTCTATATTGGCTTGGTAGCACACGGGGCAGGAGACTTGGTGGTACGTTGGTTAAGCGCACACCGTTAACCAGAGGTTCTTAGTTCAAACCCCACAGCGACTCCACATAAGAGAGAGGTGGCAGTTTGCTCCATAAAAGATGGTTGCCCTAGAGACCCTCAGAGGCATTCATTCGGAGTTGTACTGTGCGTTACTTGGATCGCTCTGCGTCGGACTTAGTGGGGATGTCCGGAGTTCTAGTCAGCTCTGATCTGTGGCTGCTATGATGTAAGGCAGGGCCGAGAGACTGCACCCATCTCAGATGACCTTCAGCTCTGGGGCTCCTGGGTCCCAGGGCTCCATCCCCATCTGACAGTCCATTAGCCCCGAGTCTTTGGGACAGAGTCTGATGATGTCTAATCTGAAGGAGTAGAGTAGGAGATTAGTAAAGGGACGAAGAGCCTCACTTTATCTCCGGAATGCCCAAATTCCACCCACTTCTTAAGATCCCAGTTCAGATACTACAGAGAACATTCCCATATTGCCTTCTGGTAAGAGGTCACATTCACCGGAGGCTGCTTGGTTGCCTATGTCTGCTCCGAGCTCTCCTTGTGGAATTGTGGCAGATGGTGACTGGGCATCTATTCACCCTCTTGTGGGCCCTTTGGAGAGAAGGAGACAACAATCTCCCATCTCAGTGACAGTCTTGACCCCACTTCTGCTGGCTCCTCGGTTTATTGCCCTTAATTGTTTGTTTGTTTGTCCTGGGCCCTTATCTCAGCAGCTCCTTCCCTTCCATCTGCTCTGTGTCTCTCTTACACACCTTTCCTGTCTTCCTCTGTCTGCCACCCTGCCTTCTTGGGGTGGGGGTGGGGGTGGGGGCTTCCTCCGGTCTCCACACCTCTTCCCTTTGTCTCTCCCTTTGCCTCTCTGCTCCAGGTTGGGACTTCCTTTGGTCTCTTTAAAAAATTTTTTTTCTCTCCAAGGAACAGGCCTTGGCCATCAGTCACCAAAAGTGTCTGTCCCCCACCTCCTCACACTACCTGGAACGTCCCCCTGGAGGGACGGAATGGGCGCAGGGATGGGACACCCCCTTGTAGTTGACGACCAGCATCTTGATCATAGACTGTTCTCTTGCTTTTCAGAGTCTCTAGCAAAGTCCGTGGTAAATCCTGGTGGCCAGACTCGGGGTGGGGGTGGGCTGGTATTGTTGGGTTACTCGAGGGTCCTTAAGCATTTTCCAAATAAAAGCGCCCTCATCTTCCAGACATTCCTGCGTATTACCAAGCTCAGCCACTCAGTCTCACCATTAGACAGGAATGGAAGAGGAACTGGTGGGGAGGGGGGGGGCTTCTCTGTGAGGTGGGGGGATATAGAGCATTTTATGGCTTTTTCTGTTAGTTGCAAGGACAAACCTTTGTGATTCTCTTTCTACAAGAGGATCTCTCTCTCTCTCTCTCTCTTTCTCTCTCTCTCTCACACACACACACACACACACACCATATTATCAGTAGTAAAAGATTCAGGAAGAAAATATAAGTAGCCTGCTTACACTATGTCTCTGTGAGAGGGATGGTGGAAGGTAGGTGCCCAGCAAGGGCCCTGGAAGGCTCTCTCAGGAATTGGCTGGAAGGCTCTCTCAGGAACTGGCTTCCATGGATCCTTGCTTTGGCCCCTCCCCCAGCCTCCCTAAATGCTCACTCCCCCTGGAGATGCTTATCCTGTCCGCTTAGTCACTCAGTGGCCTGCCGACCCAGGGACACTGCTTTAGACTGTTAGTGCTTGCTCCTTTCAGCAGGGCCAGATGCTGGTCATCCCTGCCTAAACCAAGGACCGTTTCCAGAGGAATGTCAGGCCTCGCAGAGCAGACCCAGACCCCAGGGGATTTGTGGCAGAAGGATAATTGCAGGCTGGGCTTTGAAGTGCCTGTTGGAATGGGGTGTCAGTTCCTTTATGCTGGTGCCTGGAGCTTCCAGGCTAAGTGCTGGTGCCGTTAACCTTGGGGAGGGGCCTTCCTTTCTTTAGGGGACCCTTAGCCATCTGAAAGCTCTGTGATTGGACAGCTGCACAGGTAGTCATTCAGACGCCCTCCTGGGTGGTCCTGGCCAGGTAATTGAACATCCCCCCCTGGGGTCTTTCATTTCCCTGTCATAGTATAGCAAGGATGATTTCATACCAGAAAAAGAAAATGAAAAGAGAGATTGGGAAGAGTGTTGACAGTAGTCATTGGAGCTGGTGGTGACACTAGTTCTGGCTCCTGCCGTGGTCTCTGCAGAGAGCTGGAGAAAGACTGGTCTTGAAAGGAACGCTCAGAGAACCCCCTGAAAGGCGAGGCCTGACTCGGTGGGCCCACAATAGCTGTGGCCTCAGGATGGGCTCTGCGGCGGGCTTGCATGTTTCTCTGCCATCTGCGTGGCCCTGTCAGCGACCACAGGTGGGGTCACACAATGCCTCAGGATGTTTTCACTGCAAAGCATTTTATTTTGTAAGCAGCTTTCACCTACTTCTGAAATTCGCATGCCAGATAACCCAAGTTCAGGTCCGCTCCAGGTGGTTGGGGTTGAGGACCACCTCTGTAGACACTGTTTCCCTTCCATTCCATGGGGGCTCACCCTTCTTTTCCACCTGCGCACCTCACTTGGGCACCAGGGGGTGGAGGACAGAGGACTTGCTCACACATATGGTGTGTGTGTGTGTGTGGGGGGGTGTTGTTGGGTGCCCGGTCCTCACACGGCTCCTCTGTCTGAGCCGTGGTCAGACTGACGCTGTCCATCCATCTGCTTGAGGCCCTTCCTCTTCCTCTCTGCCCTCGACTCTACCAAGCATGATGTCCTTCTCCAGGGACTGGTCTCCCCTGACATGTCCAAGGCACGGGCGGCCACGTCTCGTCACCCTGCCTCTGAGGAGCCCTCTGGCTGTACTTCTTCCAAGACCAATCGGGTTGACCTTTTAGCCGTCCACGGGAATTTCGGTATTCTTCTCCAGCACCCCAGTTCAGATGCATCGGTTTTTCTATGGTCTCCTTTGTTCAGCGTCCAACTTTCACGTGCATGTGCACAAGGAGGCCCTGAAAATGCCGTGGCCTGGGTCAGGCGTGCCTGAGTCCCTCAGGGGGACACCCCGGCTTTTCAGCTCTCTACGTAAAGAGATCTCGTGCAGCAGATTAACCCAAGGCGACGACTCGTCCGTGGCCTCTGCTTCCATGAGAACTGACTATGGATTCAGGATTAACTGTATAGAGTAGGTGGCCAAAGGGTAACAGAAAAAGGGACCGTTTGATTCTTGGGGTGATTTGGCCAGGTTTGTGAGGATTGCTGTGTGTTAAGGGGCCTTGCCAGCGGCTTCTTTGTAGCCCTGCAATCCAGTCCAATGCCCTCTTCTGATTTGTGCCCCATCTTAGGTAATTTACACCTGGGCACCATGTCCCTGGCTTGGCTTTCCTTTGTTTGCTTGAGAATTTGATAAAGATGCAAGTTCTCACCTTCTCCACCTCCCCCCCCCCCCAAATGACTCCTAGGTAGCGACTTGTACTAGGTGTTAAGAAGACAGGCATAAAGTAGAAATAGACGTGTCCCCCTTGCTGCTCTGGTACCTCCCCCTCCCCCCACAGGTGGTGCTCGCCCCTCCTGTTGGAGCAACTTGAGGATTCCGGGGAAATTTTTGTATATTTGGGAAAAAAAGAAAAACACCGTCTCCTCCACCCCCCACCCTGATCGGCCCCCTCTGCCCTTGGTTCATGGCTACGCTGCTCATGCGGTCCGCGGGGGACTCTCCCTCTGACCCCGTCTCTCTCCCCTCTCAACCCCCAGGCAGTGTATAAGATGGCAGACGTAGCCTGCAAGTGCCACGGCGTTTCGGGGTCCTGCAGCCTCAAGACCTGCTGGCTCCAGCTGGCCGAGTTCCGCAAGGTGGGGGACCAGCTGAAGGAGAAGTACGACAGCGCCGCCGCCATGCGCATCACCCGCAAGGGCAAGCTGGAGCTGGTCAACAGCCGCTTCAACCAGCCGACGGCGGAGGACCTGGTCTACGTGGACCCCAGCCCGGACTACTGCGTGCGCAACGAGACGACGGGCTCCCTGGGCACCCAGGGCCGCCTGTGCAGCAAGGCCTCGGAGGGCATGGACGGCTGCGAGCTCATGTGCTGCGGCCGCGGCTACGACCAGTTCAAGAGCGTCCAGGTGGAGCGCTGCCACTGCAAGTTCCACTGGTGCTGCTACGTCAAGTGCAAGAAGTGCACGGAGGTGGTCGACCAGTACGTCTGCAAATAGCCGCCGGGGCGGCCCCACACAGAGTCTATATTATATAAATCTATATAAATCTATTTTATATTTGTATAAAGGAATAGATTGGGCTGGGGGTAATAATTAAAAGAAGTGAACGGAAAGGAAAAGCTTATTTAAAGAGATGCTGGAGATGTTTGAGGACCGGGGGTTCGGCCGGTCCTCGAGTCTCAAGGGGATGGGGGGAGCGGGTGGGAGGGGGGCTGCCTCCTCCCCCACCCTCCCCGGTGGAGACACTCAGGTTGGAGGGCCTTGGAGAGGTTTGCCGTCTACACGCGTTGCCCCAGGAGAGAGGTGGGGCTTAAATGGAGGAGTCATTCATTGGTGGGTGTGTGACTGCCCTGAGACCCCCGAGGCCCCGTGGAAGGAGGGAGGCAGGAACTCAGCCTGAACCTGCAGGTCTTCAGGTTCTGGTGCCGGATGATACCGACAGGTTCAGGAAGAGGCCTGCTGCTTTCTCACCCGGCCGCTTCCACACAAGTTTGCAGAATCCACAGTGCCGGGAAGGGCTCCTTGCTCAAAATGAGTGGTCTCCGGCTGTCTTCCACCAGGCGACCACACACCTGAGGAGGCGGGGCCCTCGTCTCCCACACACCTGAGGAGGAGGGGCCCTCGTCTTCCACGCCTCCCTACTCCTGCCACCAGGTCCCTGCACCAAATGGCAAGGGGGTCCTCCGACCTGATGGTTTGAGGAAGGACGTGGACCTAACTGGTTGTGCCTGGGCTGCAAAAAAGCCCAGGTGCCTCGCTGAACGGAGGGACATTACGCTGTCCTCTCACCCGGGGAGAGGACACTTGCGATACTGCTGCTGTCACCTCCCTCATCGAGGGAGGCCTCGAGGACGGACCACCTGGAGATGTCGCAGGGCCTGGCCCGGCGGCGGCGGCTGACCTGGCTCAGTCTCCTCGTCACGGCCCCAGATGTAGTTTCCCCACGGCATTAAACACCCTTTCCTGCGTCCTTGCGGCTGCTCCTTATTTGGACGCTGGCTCCCCTGTCGCGAGCCTCCTTTTGGCCTCTGTCGGACCCCGAGAGCTCTGCGTGCCTCGCGGTGCCGGTCACACAGAATAAGGTTGCCCGGACTTTCTCCGGCTCCAGTCTGCTGATTGGAGAGAGGACCAGGAGAATCCTGTGGGAATAAAGTAAGATCATGCAGGAAAGGCCCACCCCCAGGCTGGGCACAGCATTTAGCAGTAATACACAGGCGGTGTAATGAGTCAGCACCCACTCAACTATTCACCGAAAGGTTCGGAGTTCAAACCCAGCCAGAGGAGCCTCGGAGGGGGGAGATGTCTGCTTCTGCGAGGTCATTTGTCTTAAAAGCCTTTACATGTAAGGAGCTGTCCGGCCAGCACAGGGGCGTTGGGGTCCGATTGATAGCAACTTAGTAAACAGCCTTACTGGGAGGAGCCACCCGTCACAATACCACCCAAGAGAGTTCCTTTCCTTTTCCATTGTTGACCGCTGCTGAGTTAGTCCTTCCTGAGCCCTTGGTGAATCCTGGATGGGCCAAGGGGTGCTCGCTGCAGGTGTGCCTGTGCTGCCCCCTCCGCTTTGGGCCCCAGCATCTGGGGCTGGCAGAGGGAGTGGGCTCGGCAGGGGAGCGAGGGAGAAGCGACTTCCTGAGAGGGAGGCGCCGCCCCAGCCTGCAGATGAGCCAGGAAGCACAGAAAGACACCGATTGCTTGTAGGAGACTTTATTTCTGGATAAGGAAGGGAATTAAGTCATCAGCTTGGGTTCTGGTGGGCAGCTGGTTTTGTAAACCGGTCTGTGGGAAAGAGCTTCTGCCCTCGGGTTATCTGTGAACTGGGGGACTGGTTCGGAAAGAAGAAACCACCTGAGACCTCAAGCGACATCAGGCCCAGGGTGGTGTGAGCTGTGGCTTCACAGCAGGAGCCCCATGGTGTGGTGGGTTACAAGTTGGGCTGTGAACGGCAGGGTCAGCTGTTTGAGCCCACTCGTCCCTCCATAGGAGAAAGAGACGGCTTTCTGTTCCCGTAAAGCCTTGGAAACTCAGAGCGGGTCATTGTGCCCTGCCCTATATGGTTCCTCTGAGCCTGAATCCACTCAATGGCAGTGAGTTTGGGGGGCCTGTGCCACACCGGGGTGAGCATCGGCTGCCACCCATGAGGTGGGCGGCTGGAACCAGCTCCCAGCTGCTTCGCAGGAGAAAGATGCGGCAGTGTGCTTGCTTCCATAGAGCTGCGCAGTCTTGGACACCCGGCAGAATGGTTCTACTCGGCCCCATGGGGTGCCTGTAGGTTAGGCCCGGCTTCGTGGCAGTGAACTTGGTGTGGTCCGGTTGTTCGCCCGCTTACCCAGACTCCATTCATCGACATTTTTAAAGCTTGTAACTGTGAAATCAGGTCATTGAAATGTCAGACAGGTCAACCACGGTCCTCAAGAGTTTGAAACTCTGCCCGGCATGGCTTGTTCCTGGATCATGGTTCTGGAAACCCAAAGAGTGGCTTTCTTTCAAGTGTTCAACATCTCTGCGCGTGAAAGCCCATGGCATCCTTAGAGACCTTAGGGCAATGGTCCACAATCCAAGACGTATTCCTATTCATAAAAGGGAAACGGATGATCCCTACCCTGTCCAGAGACTCCTTCCCAGTCAGGGCAAGGAGAGAAAGTAAATGAACACCCCCACCCGCTGGGGAACAAGCCGTTTGTTCAAATACCAATGGGTTTTTTCCCTGTTTGTTCGGTTCAGGTCTGTCATTTCAAAACTAGTTTGGGATGAAGTTTTCTGTGGCTGCCACATGCTTGTTGAATCCCGAGAGTTCCCTGAGAAGGGACAGGTCACACTGTGGGAACGTGGCTGGAGTGTCTGTAGACCAGCCTGAGAGAATGGAGCTGTGGGACAGCAGAGCTGTGGGACAGCAGAGCTGGGGGCCATGGCGGGCTCCTGGGTTTCCAGTCGTGACCTCCCAACTCTGGAGCAGATCCCCAACCTTACGTGCTTGCAAGAACGCAGTCATCAGCCCCCAGCAGCAGGCACTTTTATTCCTTTGGCTCAGCAGCCAGCCTGGAAAGATGTTTTCTTACAGGGACTGGGGAGGACTCACTCTGCGTTGGTGGTCTGAGACGACGCTTGGAACGATGGGTGTCTGCAGGCCTGTAGGCAAAAAAAAGCTAGCTCAAGAGCTTCAGGGAGATATGGAGCTAGGCCCTGACTCCAAGCTCTTGGCAGCCCTGTGCAGGATTTCTTAGAATCTGCAAGTTATTATAACCTGCATGCCGCTGTGGAAAGATCAATGCCCTCGTTGGGTGTCATGCCAGGACCAAGCTGTCTTAGTCACCCCAGGGAGCCTTTTTGATCAGCAGGGAAGGGCATTCTGGCACAGAACAAAACTGATTTGCCCAAGGAGGGTCCACCCTCTCCATCTGTAGGGACATGCCTACAGAGCCCATCCCTGAACGATTATAAAAACAGCTGCCATCTGAGTGGCAATCTCTTCTGGGTCAGAGGAGAATGTGCCTTATGGGGTTTTCAGTGGATGATGGTTTGGAAATGGATTGCCAGGCCTTTCTTTTGAGGTCCCTCTGGGTAGAATCAAACCTCTCACCTTTTGGTTAGCAACCAGAGCATGTAAACTGCACTCCAAGCCAGGCACTATTTACGCAGCTGTCTGTAGACATTCACCTTGTATTTCTTTCTGTCTTTTTAATCATTTCATTGGGGGCTCATCCAGCTCTTATCCCAATCTATTTGTCCATCCATTGTGTCAAGCACATCTGTACATTTGTTGTCATCATCCTTTTCAAAACATTTTCTTTTGACTTGTGCTCACCTTGTATTTCAAGATAGGATTAGGAGAAAGCTTTGCCTCTGTTTAAAAGTCGGGGTGGATAGTGGGAGTGTAAGGAAGCACTCAGAGCTCGGCTTACGGTTAGGAGGCCCAGAGTAGCTGTTCAGTAAACGTTGGCCTGCTGTCTGCAAGGTTAGTAGTTCAAATCCACCAACTGCTCAGCTGGAGAGAGAGAGGGCTGCTCCTGTAATGCTCTGTAGCCTCAGAAAGCCTCTAAGAGTCAGACTCGACTGGGTAGCAGTGGGTTTTCTGTTCTATTCATAAGAGCAACCTGAGCAAAGTCTCTCATGAGTGGATTCTTCAGTCCTAATTCAGAGGGCTCCTTTATGGCACCCTGGTGGGAGAGTGGTGGCTTAGATCTGTAACCCCAGGAGCCCCGTGGAGCAGTCCTGCCCTGTCCTATAGGGCTGCTGTGAGCCAGAATGGGCTCAAAGGGCACCAAAATTGAGCTACCATCTGCTCCACGAGGTGAGAAACACAACTTGCTTCTTGTGTTAAAACCTCCAAATTGGCTGTTGCCTTTGAAATTCTGCCCTGCTTCTTCTCTTTAATCTTGAGGATCCTGTTTAAGCTCTGAGGAGCTAGCCAGGCATCCTGTGGCTGAGATCGCTTCGCCTGATAGAAACTTTACAGCTGTAGAAGCTTATCAAGAAAGAAGCCGGAGCAGGCAGAGAGCCACACCACCCAAGAGGAGGGAAACATAGCTGTTTCCATCTTAAAATGGGCGGCTCTGAAACTTTGCCAGACTCTGGCCACATGCATTGTGAAAGAATCTGTGTGTGTGTGTGTGTGTGTGTGTGTGTGATGGACACCCAACCCCCAAACGACCCAACCTACTGCCGTTTAACCAACTCAGAGACACCCTAGGTAAGGTTCCCAAGGTGAGCTCTTCAGAGGCACCTTTCTCCCTCGGAGCGGCAGGTAGGTTTGAACCACTCCCCTTGAACTTGGCAGCCCAGCACTTAACCCACCTCGCGCAGGAGCAGACGGTTCCTTTGTTCCGGGAGGAGTTGGTGGGGAGGCACCCGAGGCCTGGAGTGTATAGAACAAGCTAGCAGAGAACTGTCACTTCGGGCTGAGCTGCTGCAGGACCTGGGTGGTGTAGCCCAATTCGAAATCTGTTTTTCCATTGGCTGGTGAGGACGCGCCTTATCTTTAGACGGAAGGTCGAGAAGGTCCAGGTTGCTAAGTATTGTTTGTTGTTAGGTCTAAGAATCCCTCATTGTGTGTAGACGAAAATACTATGTAAAGGATGCCTCAACCCCCGATTTTTGCCGAGAACTCTGGGCATGGGGCAGCATTTGCCCATACCTAGCCGGAGTAAGAAAGCGCCCAGGCAGGAGGATCGGACAGACACCAGGCACTCTGGGAGCAGGCTGAGCGGGCTCATTGGTAGCGCCTTGCTTTCTCCCTCCTGCTGCCTGCTTTCGGGGGCAGCCACCGCTCACCTGCGACGCCACCGGGGTGGCAGCATCGCACGAGGCAGGGGCTCGTGGACGCTCTGGCGTGGTTTTGATAAATAACGGGGGTAGGGGTAGAATGAGATTAAACAACAACTCTCTGTGAATGTAACTGCCCCATGGGCAGGTCCGTGATACGGGTTAGAGCGTTATTGAGATGGCAGTCTCGCCAACTTAGTGGACTCCTGGCAACCCAGTGCGGGAGGGACCAGAATGCCATCTGCTTCCTTACCATGCCTTTGATGGGTTGCATATCAGAACGTCATGACCCAATGGGTTTTATTGGCTGGTCTTCAGAGGTAGATCACCAGGCTTTTCGTAGCCTGGAAGCTCTGCTGAAATGCAATCAACATCAGAGAAACATGCAAGCCTCCAGTAACAGATTAGTGGTAGCTGCACCTTAGGGTGCAGAGAGCTGAAATTGAACTTGGGCCTCCTGTAAAACTCAACTCACTAATACCGCGTCGATACAGACTCACAGAGACCCTGTAGGACAGGGTAGAACTGCCCCTGTGAATT
>NW_022110173.1:2649057-2663393 GCF_000313985.2 Echinops telfairi
CCAACACATAACCAGTAGGCCAGTAGGGGTTCCTTAAAGTTGTACAGTGGTATGAATTTCCTTCTTCATCTTATTTTTTACATGGAAAACAAAAGCAAAACCCTAAACAACCCGAATTGTTCATGAGCCGGAGCACATGGTGCTGAGGGCACTTCTGACCCAGCCTGCCGCAGGCTTGTAAGGATTATCCCAGTGCCCACGCTGGGTTGGGGTGCAGTTCTTATATTTTGCCACATGGTGTCGCTCTCTTACCAGTTCTAACCAAACGTGTCCGTGGACTCACACTTTGAAAACCCATTTTGCCATGGAGTTGACGCTGACAAAAATTGGGTGGTAGGACCTTGTGGGTGGATGGCAGAACACAGACTCTGACAGCCGTGCCTACGAGTTCTAGATTTTGCATTTGGACAGACTGGGGAAAAGGCAGGTCAAAGTAACTTTCCTTTCCTCTTTTAAAAAAAATTTAAGATGGAGGGTGTACCGGTCAAAAGGAAGCACAGGTGAGCAGGGCCGGCAGTGTCCCAGGCTCTGGCTTAGTCGTGGTTAGGTTTGTTCCCTGCTCCCGAGGAGTTTCCAGATACTTTGCTTGCTCAGAGGGGACCATTAGGCAAGTGGGCAGTAATTATAAGTACATGTATGGAGTGCCTGCTGTATACCAACTCCTTTTCCTGTGTTCTGTATGATTCTCTGGAGCCGTCTGCAAGTGAGGCATTATCAGCCCCCGTTAGAGAGGAGGAAAGGAAGACTCAGTGTTAGCTAGCATGTTTTGCCTCGTGGAGCTCGTAGTGGGTGCTGCCTGACTGGTGTCTTCTGTTGGCTCACTGAATTTCTGGGTAATTGAAGAATCTAGTTAGCTGAAACAAGAGGTGCCCGTTTCTCTCTCTGCTACCTCTCAGGGCTGGATGGGGTGATAGGTAATCTTCCCCATCTTACTGCTATGAATTTTGAATAAGAAGAGCAAGCTGATATTGGCACCTGGCAGAGGGGACTCGGGGACCCCAAATCTAAAATAACAGGACTATCCACCCCGGAAAATCACGCTGACGGCGAAGGCTTACACCTATGGCCCACACGGGTGTCCTGAAGCAGAAGGATACACGCTGGGCTCGGAGCACTGCATTTGCCTAGGACCACGGGGCTCCACAGGCGTCTCGAAGCAGACACTGCCTCGTGGCCGGTTCACATCACCGAGGCGTGGGCCTCTTCACACACTCTTCCTGCAGAATGACAGAGGGACTCCGCCTTCACACTGCTGTCCCGGGTAGTCTGGTGTGAGCTTTGGAACAACAGTAAATGCTTTTGTCATTCAAACCAAGAAAAAACCAAACGCACTGCCTGCCATCAAGTTGATTCTGCCTCAGGGTGACTCTAGAGGTCAGGGTAGACCTGCCCCTGTGGGCGTCTGAGGCTGGAGCTCTGTAGGAGGAGCAAGCCCTGTCTTCCTCCCGAAGAGCAGCGGGTGCTTGGGAACTGTTGACCTTGTGGTTAGCAGCCCACCATGTCACCACGAGGTCACCAGGGGTCCTTACTTTTCATAAGTGCCCTGAAAACACAGGCAGGACCCTCAGTGGAGCTTCTCAACTGCTCATCCAGCCTCTTAAATCCCCACGCCAGTCCTTAGTGCCCCACAAAACACAGTCTCTGTCCCAAGATGAGGCAGACCCAAGTACTTCCAAATGGAGGGCAGGCTTCTAGCCCTTTGAAGCCTCGATCCCTAAACTTACTCAGACGGTACTGTAAGGTAGGCATTGGATGGACCACAAGGTCAGCGGTTCAAACCCACCAGCCTCTCCGGGGGAGTAGGATGAAGCTGTTGAGCCTCAGACACCCGACACAGGGCCGCTGTGATTCCGAATCACCACCACTGGTGGTGGCCTGGGTTTGTCCCTAACTAGGCACTGACCTGGGCTGTGGTACCGTCTTTAAATCCATCTCACATTGTGCTGGAAGGAGGGGCCGAGGCGCTGTTGGCCAGGAGGGAGGAGTAGAGATGGGGTTGTGAGCAGATTGCCAGGGAGAGCACCCTGCCCAGCTGCGGCTGCTGAGGGTGGCAGAGCAGCAGGAGCGGGGCCAGTGGCTCTGGTCTCTCCCTGCGAATTCTCACCTGGGCTTTCAGATGGGGGAGAACGGTGGACTAACCAACACCTGCCTTCCCCTTCTCTACCTGCGATGGGAGAACCAGGCCTAGGTGAACGGGAGATGGGGTTTCTGTTATGGGATCTTGTTGCTTGTTCAATCACATCAAACAGTCATGCACAATTGCGACCATGATCAGTTACAAGACATTCGCTTCCTTCTCCAATTCCTTGACTGATATCACCTTCCCCCACCCTCCAATGGACCTCCCAGAAACCCTTATTCTGCTTGCTGTTGCTATGGTTCATCAGTGCTGGGTAAGGACTGTAACACTGCACAGGAATAGAAAGCCCCATCTTTCTTCCCCAGAGTGGCTGGTGGTTTCGAACTGCTGACCTTGCGATGAGCAGCTCAGCGAGAAACCCCACCGTGCCACTAGAGCTCCTGTAGTAAATTGACACAAGCCCTGTCTTTTATGGTCAGAGGAGGAGGGATTTTTTTTTTCCTCCCCAGCCAGCCTGTGCCCTAAGCTTGGTCTGCGTCTCCAACTTTGGCCGGGTGCCCCTGAGATGGTGCCTGGCAAACTCGGCCTTGACAGGCTGCACCGGCAGTGGACAGACCTGATGGGAACACCCTCTCAAGAAGCCTCTGAAACCCACCTGACCCCTTGCAGGCCAGAGCAGGGCGAAGCGCCAGACCACAATTGCACACACTCCCTGGGCTCAGCCCCAGCCTTGCTGACACCAGCCAACTGGGGCTTTCTGTTCTCTCTGAGGGCAGTCCCTGGGGCCGGCTCTCTTTCTCTCTCTGCCCTCAGCAGTCCTGGACTTGACCTTGTGCGCAAGTTGAGGACGGAGACAAACCTTGTTAATCTGCAGAGACAGCATGCCCGTGCTTTGAGCAGGCATAGGGACCTGGCGTCTTAATCCCAGGGTCAGGAGGCCTGCATTGTGGCCCTGGCCGCCCTGTGGCCCATTTGCGCAAGAACCTTGAGCCAACGCTTAGGCTCGCCGCTGATGCCACAAGCCCCACCTACCCCCAACACTGGTGCAAGGGTTAGCGGTCGGAAGAGGGGCAGGAGCCTGGGGATGTATCTCTGTCTGCTCAACCGTTGTGACCTGACCTGATAAGTACAGGCCACGACCTTATCTTCTAAGTCCCTCCCAACAAAGAAGTGGCAAACCCTATCTCTGCCAATTATCCTCCTTTGTTCCATTTCGGTGTTTGGTAAATGAGAGGGCCAAGGTGAAAATGATGTATTTCTAATCAGAAGGAGCCCTGATGGTGTGGAGGGTAGCGTGTGGAGCTGCTAACAGAAAGATCAGCAGTTTCCAGCCCCCAACCGCTCTGGGGGAGAAGCTGGGGGCTCTCTGCTCCCACAAAGAGTACAGCCTCGGAAATCCACAGGAGCAGGTCTTACCCATCCTACAGGGTTTGCTGTGACTTGGTGGTAATGAGTTTGTTTTCGGGGATTTCTAATCAGAGTAGGCCTCTGTAGCACCAGGACAGGTGGCTGGGGAAAGTTAAAGATTTCATTCCCTAGAGAAGTTTAAGAAAAGATGAAGCATTTAGAGGCTTAGGATAATTTAGCGGAGTCTGGGGATGGGGAGTATTCTCTAGAGGCTCATTTCAGGTGAGCCCTGCCTCGCCCCAGGGAATTAATCAGCCTCTAAAAAACATCAGCAGAGGCATGGGATTTGAGGTGGAAGACCCGGCTTCCCAAACAACCACCTGAGCGATCGATCTCACCCATGGCCACACAGCTGAGTCCGACTCCCTGTGTCCCTGCATAGGCTTTCAGAGGCTGTGTATCTTTACAGGAGGGGACAGCCTCATCCTTCTCCCTCAATGCAGCTGCTGGCTTTGAACCACTGACCTTGCCGTTAGCAATCCGGCGCTTATCCCACAGATAATGAATGTGAAAGCTTCCTGTCAGATAGAAACCTTTTTAAAAACTAGGATATGGGCATGCATGCAATGCGTTTGTCTCCAGACAAGACCCAAAGCAACTTATATATAAAATCCCTGCCCCCTGAAGATATCATGCAAGCTTAGAGCATGTAAGAGTCCCAGAGTCCTCTCTTGCTTAAAGCCATTCACCACGGCAAGGGATCTATCACTGCTTGCCTGGATTTTCCTCTCTCTGGTTGCTCATGTACTCAGCAACCCGCCCTTCTTCTCTGTGCCCATCTTAGTTTTTCCTGCCAAGGCCATTCACTGCAAAAGGAGCCCTGCTACCCTACCCCTTTTCTTTGTCAAAGCCCCGCCTCGTTTAATGAAGACCACGGGAAACAGGAGGAGAGCAGACCTATCCTTGGGCCAACCCCACCCAAACCCCACGGAGCACTTCCTGCAGTGGAGGCCACAGCTCCACAGGCACAGAAAGGCTGCCTGACAACTTTGGGCTGGACACCCCCTTCCCCGCACCACCCAGCTCACCATCAGCAGCAAGATGATCACCCACGAGGAGCTGATGGCCTCCTGGGACATGATGCTTCACTGGTGTGAGCCCACTGCCCAGCGGGGCCTGGCTGAGCCGCTGGGCAGCTTCACCAAGATTCTTAATGGTGGCTGCTTCAGAGACTGACGGGCTGCGGAATCGAGGGATATCTGCCGTGTGGGTGGCCAGCAGCCTCAGACAGCCTCCTCCTCTGTCCCCATGGCCAAGGCCGCTCAACTGCCAAGGGCCAGACATACATGCCCTTCAACATCTAGAGCATCAGGGAGCGCTGTCCTGTTCAAGGGAGTGGGGGTGGAGTGCTGCTGACAGGAAAAAGATTCTGCAAAGAGTTCTGGGGGTTTACCTGCCCTTCCAGCAGTCCCTGAGCGGCGCAGACCGTTGACGCCCTTGGCTGCTAACGGGAAGGTTAGGGATTTGAGTCTACTGAGAAGTGCCTTGGAAGAAAGGCCAGGTGACCCCCCCTCTGAAAAATCCACCACTGAAAGCCCTCTCAGCACAGTGCCCTGAGTCGGCGTCCATTTGCAGGCCCCTCCTGGTTTTCCTCTGTCCTTCAGGTGCTGACCACCCCCTCCCTGCTCTTTCTCCTGCTCCCTGGCCTGCATTCCTGGCTGTGGCAGCCACGCCAGGGGCTGAGCGCCCGGAGAGCATGCCTCCTCCCTGTTCACAGCAGCTCCGGGACGTGGGATACAGGAGGAGGGGTCCCAGGACCTCCCGGTATAAGGCATTCACACACGGCAGGGTCACTGGTGCCGTCCCACAATCCCTGATTTCAGGGACACAAGAGGCTCTTCTGGGCTGTGCTGTGTAATAAAGATCACACATGAGCTCATTATTCTTTATTTGGGGGTAGGGAGGATGCTTTCCAATTCTGAACAATCAACTCCACAAATTCTTTTTCTTTTCTCTTTCTGAGAACAATGCCCATTCACGACTTGGGGACATTCTGTGCACGCCATTTCTGGCCGGTAGTCACCGTTCTCATGAGAGGGCGGAGGTGGGCAGGGCTTTCTTTCTACAAAGTACACTCGTGATTAGAAACCCTGGTCCCTGTGTTTGCCAGCAGCGCGTGAACACACAGAGGCGCCCGGTCCACACTGGTCCCGAGGAGCGAGCACTCCCCAAGCATGTGACAGGCGCCTGTCCTGCCAGCCTAAGCTTCACTCTGTGCCGAAGAGCATTGCAAAGGTCACGGTACCCGTGATGTCACCAGAGCTGGTATTCCCCAGGGCAGCGCCTTGCGGTGCCGCCAGCCCCCGGCCCTGTGGACCTGCTTCCAGGCCAGACCGTGCACAGCCCTTATTCATGTGTATGATCGATTTTATTCACAGCGCACTACGTGATGACTACCGCTGTATAGGGTCTAAATGCAATAGATCTTAGATGATGGGGCTACCGAGACCCAGCCTGCTTTGTAGAAGCTTTGCCACCTTAAATTACAACATCACCAGGTACACTTTGGTTAGTAATGGCATGGAAGCTTCTTTTGTCTGTCTTTCCCCTTAATTACTGATTTCCTTTGCCCCCAAAGTTTCACTGAGGTAGCTTAGCAAACACTCAATATCACAATTCTGTAGCTGAAGCACCAGAGAGGTGCGCAGGCTCTGAGATAATGAGAACCACTGGTGAGCACCGAGGACCACTGGTGGAGGGCTGCATAGTTGGTATCGGGAAGCCAGGCATAGGGGGCCCAGCACGTAGCACAGTGGCTAACGAGCTCAGCTGCCAAGTGCAAGGTTGGTGGTTTGAGCCCACCAGCTGCCCCGAGGGAGAAAGATGTGGCAGCCGGCATCTATGGAGGTGGACCACGCTAGGAAGCCTCTGAGGCAGCTGGACGAGCTGTATTCTACTGGACAGCAGCAGGTTTGGTAAGTTGGGCTTAGGAAAAGGGTTTTTGTTGTTGTCACTCTAGAAATATATTATTTTTTACTTAAAAAATCACTTTGTTGGGGTCTCTTACCCATCCATTTATCCGGTGTGTCAAACACATGTGTACATGTGTTGCCCTCACCCTTTTCAGAACATTTTCTTTCTGCTTGAGCCCTTGGTCTCAGATAAGACTATCTCTATTTCCAGAGATAGTCTTATGAAAAATAATAATCTGTGGAAACACCACACCCTGGTTTCGCAGACAGCCCTTGTGGTGCCTCCGCTTCTGACGGTGTCACAGGTGGGGTCCGAACCCCCTTTCACCCCTCCTGATGCACTGCCTGGTGTGCAGGACTACCCCTTCAGACACTGGCCAGGACAGACAAGGGAAGAAGAAACAAAAAGCCCTTCTGGAGAGAGCCCTTATCACTGCTCCTGCTTAGCACTCACTAACACAGGGAACCGTGTGGAGACCAGAGTATCAAGTTCTTCCAGCCTCGCAGCCCACAGCGTTCTGGGCAGAGACGGAGGCAGATTAAGTGTCTGTGGGGCCTCAGGGGGTGGGAGCTGCCAGCAATTCAGGCTGGATTCAGAAGGGGCTGTGGAACAAGGAACCTCATTTTTGTCATCAGATGGCTCTTGGTGGAAAGCAGAGAAGACCAGGAAGATGTTTACTTGTGTTTCACTGACTGTGTGAAAGCATTCGAACTAAACAAGCATGACCTTGAGAAGAAGGGAAATTCCAGAACACTTCGTTGTGTTCCTGAGGGACTCATACCTGGACCAAGAGGCAGTTGGGCTAGTAGAACAAGGGGCTATTGCCTGGTTTAAAATCCAAAAAGATGTGCATCCAGGTTGCATCCTCTCACCATGCTTATTCGATCTGTATGCTGAGCACATAATTAGAGGCGCTCGATTATATGAAGAAGAATGTGGTATCAGGATTGGAGGAGGGCTTATTAGCAGAGGATACAACCTCGCTTGTTGAGAGTGAGGAGGACCTGAAGCACTTGCCGATGAAGATCAAGGATGGCAGCCTTCAGTGTGGATTGTAAAGAAGACCCAAATCCTCACAATGGGACCAACAGGTAACGTCATGATAAATGGAGAAAAGGTTGAAGTTGGCAAGGATTTCATCTGGCTTGGATCCACCATCATTGCTCATGGAAGCAGCAGTCAGGAGATCAAATGACATATTGCATTAGGTCCATCTGCAGCACAAGACCTCTTTAAAGTGTTGAGAGGCATGATCATCACCTGGAAGACTAAGGTGTGCCTGGCCCACGCCATGGTATTTTCAAGGGCCTCCTGTGCATGTGACAGTGGACACGGGATAAGGAAGACTCACGAAGAACCGATGCATGTGAATGACGGGGCTGGTGAAGACTCTTGCCAGGGACTGCCGGAAGAACGAGCAGCTCGGTCTCGGGAAGCACAGCCGGGTGCTCCTTGAAGGCGAGGTTAGTGAGACATACTTCGGACATGTTGTCGGAAGAGATCAGCCCCTGGAGAAAGATATCATGTTGGGCGGGGGGCAGTGAAAAAGAGAAAGCCCCTTGACAAGACGGATCGACATAGCGCCTGCAACACTAGGCTTAAACATCAAAGCAGTTGGGCGGATGGAGCAGGGCTCGGCGGTGTCTTGTTCTGTTGCCTGTGAGATCTCTGGGGGTTGGAACCGGCTTAATGGTACCAGCCGAAACCGACGGGGGTGGGAGACAATGTTCAAACATGGCAGGTACAAGATGATGAGCAGGCCGGTCAGGGAGCCCGAAGCGGACACTTCATGACTCGGTGGAAAACCCAACTTTGGCTCTGGGGGAAGAATCCAGAATGGTCCAGCAACATGTTGTCTAGAGAGCTTTGACTCCTACTTCCTAAGCATGCCCACTACTCCTTGTCTCAGCGTGAATTTCGGGTCCTCTCAGGGTCTTCCCACGCCTTTGCTCTGGGACCCTTCCAGCCACTTTAGTTGCTGTGGTCCGCCTGTCTCGGCCCCTTCTGCATCTCTTTTGAGGATTCAAGTTCTTCTTCTTTTTTAAAATCATTTGATTGGGGGTTCATTCAACTCATCACAATCCATACACCCATGCATTCTGTCAAGCACATTTGTACATTTGTTGCCATCATCATTCTCAAAACATTTGCTTTCTGCTTGAGCCCTTGGTATCAGCTCCTCATTTCTTCCTGTCTCCCCCGCTCCCCACTCCCTCGTGAACCCTTGATAATTTATAAATTTTTATTTTGTTATATTTTGCCCTGTCTGGTGTCTCCCTTCATCCACTTTTCTGTTGTCCGTCCCCCAGGGAGGAGGTCACATGTAGATCCTTGTAATCAGTTCCCCCTTTCCACCCCACCCTCCCTCCACCCTCTTGGTATCTCCATTCTCACCACTGGTCCTGTAGGGCTCATCCGCCCTGGATTCCCTGTGTTTCCAGTTCCTATCTGGACCAGTGTACATCCTCTGGTCTAGCCAGACTTGCAAGGTCGAATTGGGATCATGATAGTGGGGGGTGGGGAGGAAGCATTTAAGAACTAGAAGAAAGTTGTATGTTTCATCGTTGCTACACTTCACCCTGACTGGCTTGTCTCCTCCCTGCGACCCTTTTGTAAGGGGATGTCCAGTTGCCTACAGATGGGCTTTGGGTGCCTGGCAGCACAACCCAGAACCATCATGCCACCAGGGATTCTATAGTGCCACGCCCAGGAGAGAGGTCTTGGCTTGTCCCACTCTGCTCTGGGTTTGGACCGCCCCCTAAACAAGAGAGGCAAGATGAGAATGTCCACTCTGCCATCAAGAAAGAATGACCGGTGCATCCACCGTGCCACTCACAAGGCCATCAGTGGTGTGGGCTTTAAGAAGCGTGTTCCCAAGGCACTCAAAGAGACCCAGAGACTGTCCATGAAGGACACTGGAACAGCCCCCAGGCATGCTGACCCCAGACTTGATCTAGTGTCTGGCCCATACGACCTCCATGCACTGTTGTCCAGAAAGTAAGGAAGATGAGGATTCCCCAAACACGCTCTATGGGCGGGTCACCTATGCATCGGCCACGTCTTTCAAACATGTACAGGAGGTCAGTGTGGGTAGAGAACAGCAACTGGTGATTGAATACAGTCCTCCCGACTCCATCTTCCCTTAGACTGCCTTCCCGTAGACAGCAGCACAAAGCCTCTTAAGGAAACGCTCTTCCATGTTCTCTCCCACTGGCGAGAAGCCTTCTCAGAGCTGTTAAGCAATCGGCTCCCTTTCTCCCATGGGGTAAGGGTCCTATCTCACATCTGCATGTGACCTCAGTGGTCTCGAGTGCTTCTGTCCACGCTCAGTCACATGGTCCTTTCCTCCCCTTGCCCCTCTGCTGCCTCTGTTCCTTCCCCTCGAATTCTCCTGCTGCTGTTGCCACGGAAACTCACCCACCTGTGCCAATTGGCTCCCCTACAAACTTGATTTCCTTCTCCGTGGTCCCACCCCACTGCCCCACCGTTGTTTTCCTGCCAGCTCCCACCCCCATTGTGCTCCCAGCCCACCTTGGCTCCCTTTCCCATCCCCTGACACCTGCGGTCTATACTCGCCCTGCTCCCAGCTAGTTTAACTGATGCCAAGGGCAGTGTGAATTCCTGCCACTTGTCTCCATTCTCCTCCAAGTGGGCCTGTAGCTTCAGTCTCCCAAGAGAGGGTTTGAGGAGGCTGGGTTCATGCGCCCATGCCACACCTGCTTGCCACAGGCGGAGTTGTCTGCAGGTGTGTTCAGCGTCGTAGATCACAAGCTCCTTAGGGACTGGGATCTGCCTCATCTCATCTTTTCGTCGCCCAAGGCCTACTCTGCAATCCAGCGTGTCGTCGCAGAGCCAGTGTCTGCTCTCCTGGAAGAACCCGGTGATGAATCCGAGGGACTAGACAGGAGGCCAAGTACGGCCCTCGCCCATGGCCATCCAGTCCCTTCCGACTTAGGGTGACCTGCGGCACAGGGTCTCGGAGGCCTCTTCTTTCTCCCCAGGAGCGGCTGGGGGGTTCGCATGGTGGATCTTGAGGCCCGGCAGGCCAAAGCTTACCTGACATCACCACCGGGGCCCCTTCAGGGAAGTGAAGAGCTGTGCGTTTGTGGTGCAAAAGTTGCGCAATACCTACGGATGACCCCCTGGAGTTCCTAGGTCATGCAAAGGGTTTGTCCCGTTAGCAACGTGAAGGCTGCTTCTTTGAACCCTTCTCATGGCATCACAGAAGACCACCAGTCACCACCAGCCGAGCCTTTTGTCTGGGAAGGTGACACAGGAGTCAGGATTGTGGGGACTTCTGATGGCCTTTGAAGTCTCCTCCTACAAGTGCCAACGTGGCCTGTGATTCGGCAGGCTGGCCCTTCGCATCAGTAAAGTGCAGACAATGGCAGAGGGTCCCGTGAACCAAAGCCTGCCTGTGAACCCAGTCTCAATTCTTATTCATCTGCTAGAGGCCAGGGGTCAGGGTACTTAATAGGCTCCCCGCCCCTCCACCTCCAGTGGAGAAATGTAGTATGAGGTGGGGTGGGGGCAGCCCCCCACCACTAGTCTCGGGTTCAGGAAGCACAATTGTACGGCTGAGACATATACATGTTATATTAAAGTCATCGAGAGCATGAGAGATACAAGAGATATTACAACAATGCAGTCAGACACATCACATGGTACCTTTGCTCACCTCAGCCCCGCTTGGTGGTCCACACGGAGAGATGGGGAAGGGAAGGAGGACAAGGGAAACAAAAGACGGGGGAGGAGAGGGGGAAGAGAGAGAGGGAGAGGGCAAGAGAGAGCTCTCCATTGCTAACCCAGGCCTATATACCTTTTGGGGGCATGCAAGCCCACTGATTACAAGTAGAGACATAATCACAGAAAGGGGTTGCACTATAGGTTACACAGTAATGGAAGGGGGTGGTCTGGGGCATACACGCAATAGGAAGAGGAGGGGTTGGGGGTATACATGTGCCAAGATGAGTGGGTTTCATCAGTTCTCTGGATCTACTTAGGAACCGTTAGCAGTAGGATGTCAACCCCACCTACAGGAACCAAGCTAATGGTCGCAAGCCTTAGCTCTTTGTCCCCAGCAGTAGGGAGCAGGCCCACCCCTTGTTCTGTCTTCTGGGAGGATGTCTGTATGAATCTGACCTCCCCCCACAGAGATAGGAGTGTGTTTTTCCTGAGGACACCATGTGACACTTGAAGCTTGATAGAAGTTACAGTTGGGACTCTGAATTGTCTCTGTCCTGGTGAGGGGCCAGCTCCTGGGAGGAGCGGGCTGGGTTTGTTTAGTGACTGACTGATTATAGGATGCTGCTTGCTAAAGGCAGCACCTGTATCTGTTCACTGTGAATCACCAGCACCAAGCACAGCATTGACAACAAGAGCCCAGGAAATATTTGTGGAAGAAAGAGGGGTGGGGGGAAGGAGGGAGAGGGGCGGGGTGGGGGTGGGGAGCGGTGATGAGAGGAAGGGAGGAAGGACAGAAGGAAGGAAAGAAGGTGTAAGAGGGGTAAGAGGTTCTGGCATCCCCCGGCTGTGCTTTCTTGCTTCTGTGCCTCATCTGCGCTTTTCTATCTGCAGGGACATGTCCCCACAACACGACAAAGAAAACAACCCCGTCCTCAATGGCATTATGCCGGCAGAGGCAGAGGGCGGTGTCCGACCATCTCAGCCCTCACAGAGGTGGAGGAGACAGGTGAAGAGAGGTGCCACGCAGTCTGCCACAACGGACGGACTCGGGTCCTTCGTTTCCGGCTTTCACCTGTCCTTGAAAAAGCCATCCTCAAAGCTTAAATACTATTTTGTGCAGACCGTTGGCCCTGTGGTGGAAGAGATGGGCGGGGCACGAGAAACAGCCCAGTGTGCCCCACGCCACAAACTAGGGGAGAGAGAAGAGATGAAAGTGATGCGTCCATCAAACCCAGAAAGAGGACACAAAAGCAAATGCAAATGATGACGCTCCCATGCATCGCGTCTCTCTGTCTCTGCCAACCTGGCCTGCTGAAGAGTGAGGGCTTGGAGCCCTGGAGAGGAAGATGGCAGCGTCCAATCGGGGTACAATGCCATGTGAGGAAAACCAGCCTCTGCCCAACTGGACCGATGGGTAACATCCATGGTAAGTGGAGAAAAGATGGAACTCGTCAAGGGTTTTGCCTGTCTTGTGTGACTCCACCATCGATGCTTAGGGAGGAGATCAAATGGTTCATTACACTGGGTATATCCGCTGCACGTGATCTTGCTAAAGTGCTGGAGAGCAAAGATGTGACTTTGAGGGCAGAGGTGCACCTGATTCAAGTCGTGCTATTTTCACTCGTCTCAGCTGCACGTGAAAGTTGGACATTGAGTACGGAAGCCTGAAGACATGGACTTGTGCTGGCAGAGAGTACTGGAAGTGTCACAGGCGGCCAAGGAATAAATAAATTTGTCTTGGAAGAGGCAGAGTCAGAATGCTCTTGGCCAGGCTTCGGCTCATGTATTTTGGACCTGTTATTGAGACTCGTCCCTGGAAAAGGCCATCATGCTTGGTGTAGCAGAGGGGCAGCAGAAAGGTAGAAGGCCCTCAAGGAGATGGATTGACAGTGTCTTCAACAATGGGCTCAAGCGTAACCATGGTGACGATGGCTCGGGTCTGTGCGATGTTTTGTTCTGTGAACGGAGGACCACTACGAACAGAACTGACACCTGTCTCTCTGTACTAAAAATCATGAGGTCCTATGGGTACCTGTAGGGTGCATGCACCTAGAGCGTTCACTCTTGAGTTCTCCCTTTCACGTCTGATGCTGAGAAACTGGACTGTAATTACCGAGTTTCTAAAAGGAGTTGGAAAGAGTGAAAAAGAAGGGATAGCTGGTTATGGCCCCAGATCTCTAAATGGCAGCTCACCGAGGGTCTCAGCTAGAGACCGTCCGTGTAAGCAGGCCAGCTCGGCTGTGGGGCGCTCCCATGAGGAAAGAAATCCGGACATTCCAGAGCTTGAGACTGGATCCCGACAGATCTAAATGAAGACACCCTATTAATATACACCAGGACGGGCAATGAATGTACAAATGTGCTTTACACAATTGATGTATGTATGGATTGTGATAAGAATTGTATGAGCTCCTAATAAAGCAATTTAAAAAAAGAAATAAAAATATATATATATACACCAAGGCAAGATTGAATCAAGGACACCAGGAGCCTCCGAGTTTATCGTGAGACGTCCCGGTCCAGCTGAATCAACTGTGGACCCCAGCTGTGGACCTGACCTTCGGAGAGATGGAGAAAGGTTAGAAAAGGGAGAGAGAGGAGTTAATTTATCATCACTGAGAACAGTGGTTCTCAACTTTCCTGATGCCACAACCCTTTAATATAGTTCCTCATATTGTGGTGACGCCCCCAGCCATAAAATTATTTTTGTTGCTACTTCATAACTGTCATTTCGCTACTGTTGTGAATCGGGCAACCCTGGTGAAAAGGTTGTTCGACTCCCAAAAGGGTCACGACCCACAGGTTGAGAACCTCTGACTTAGAAGCATTAATGAAGATAGCTAGAGCTATCTGCATAGACGTTTCCATCAGGCAAGAAATAACAAAGAAGAGTCAATGGTAAAAAACAAAGCTGGGGGAACCAGTGGAGAGGTCTGAGGGGCTGGCCCCAGTTCCAACTACTACGTGGACACCTGCCCCTCCCCCCAGAACAATTTATTTCAAAGGACAGCATTGAATCTGCAGTTCCAGGAGAGGAACATATCTGATCAGAATACATGGGAGCAGGTGAAGGGGGAGGAGGAGAGAGTGGAGCACATCCTGGCCCACCAGACCTTGAGGATGATGTTCCCAATTAGAGCAGCCAAACCACAGAGAGGACCACATGGCCGGCCCCACTATGAGACATGATGCCCCTCACTGACCCATGGTCCTGCAGGGGACAGCACCAGAGACACAGTGTGGGAATTGC
>NW_022110173.1:2668480-2680697 GCF_000313985.2 Echinops telfairi
GAGCCGCCAATAAAATGATTAAAAAAGAAAAGCAAAGCAAGCTATAGACGGACAATCCTGCAATAATGGTGGCCTACAAGACCACCATGGGGGGGGGCATGTGGACTGAATGGGTATGTGAGGGAGAGGGTGCACACACGGATTATGTCGGCTTCACAGAGAATAGTCTTCCACGTGTATTCACCTTTGCCACATAGACCCCTGAGCATGGTGGGACTCGGGGCCAACGTCATGAAGAGGTCTTAGACATAGCAAATACGTTGAGAAAATGAGTCACGGGTGGGGGGGTGCTGAGGCCAGGGTCTCAGAGGACACTGAGGTCAACTGCATAACAAGGTCCACAAAGACACTACCCTATCTGAGGGCGCAGTGACCGGGTCTTCAAAGCTCATGAGTAGCCATCTGAGGTGCTCATTGGTCTCCCCCATCTGGAGGAAAGAAGAATGAAGACAACGAGAGGCCCATGGAAATAACTAGTCCAACGGGTCAACGGACCATGCAAACATCCGTCCCCATGACCCCGAGACCAGAAAAACTAGATGGTGCCCGGCTACCACCACTGACTGCTCTGAAAGGGCAGCATTGACTCAAGGATCAAGTTCAGAAAGGTTAGGAGAGCAAGAAGGTGGAAAACAGAAGACACAGGGAGGAAGTGGGATAAGTGTGGGAACTGCAATCAGTGACATGAAACAAAAAGTGTACGGTTTGATCTGTCCTGTAAACCTTCTTCCTATTCACAATAAAACAATCTTCTAAAACATGAATACATTCTGAACAGGGTCGATAGATCTTAAAACCAGAATGATACAGAGCATCGGGGATGGGGGGGAAGCAAGATGCAAAATCTGTACAGGTTGATAGTTGATATGTTGAGAAAAAATAATACTGCCTCTTATATACAGATATCTGCAAAACCTCACTGTTATCAAGTTGATTTTGACTCGTCATAAGCCTATAGGACAGAGCAGAACTGCTCCTTGGGGCTTCTGACTGCCACCTCAGAGGCTCCCACAGCCCCCTCATTCTCCCTTGGAGCAGCTGGGGGGTTTGCATCGCTGAGCCTTATTTATCAGGCCAGTGCTTCACGCACGGCTCCGCCCTGGCTCCTTGTTTGGAGACACAGATAGACATAAATGCTTGCAGACGTATGCAAATGTTCCTGAAAGGGATATACTCATTTCACAACGATTCGCCTCTGGGGGCAGGAGCCAGGGAGGAGCACAGGCTGGAAGGCCACGGACTATTTTAACTTTATCTGTAACCGTTTACTTCTTTTATGTCAGGAAAACAGAAGTAAGAAAGAAACAGCGTGGACTAAGTGTTCTTATCCATTCTGGGTGGTGGGGATGTGATCTATTATAGTCACGCTTTTCCGTCATTTCCCATAAAGCGTGGTACAGACCTGTGGTATAAGAAGATGTCCTTGTGTCCAGAGCAGAGGTGCCTGTGCTTGTTGATGCGTTCTGGCTCTGGGAAGAGAAGCAGCCACACAGAGGGTGACATTGGAAAGGGGCACAAGGAAGTGGGATGGAGATTTATTTGTATAGCACATTCTTTCCCCACCTTTTTAAAATCCCAAACCACTTTATTGGGAGCGAATCCAGACATCATCCCGTTCCATAGTTCAATCTCTCACTGTTGATATAGTTTAGCATTTGCCTGTAGGGCTCAACATAATCATGAAAAAGAGGCAGGAGGAAGAGTATACAAAAAAATGCACCCGAGCCTTCTGTGCTTGGTGAACAGGAAGCCCGGTGGCACAGGGTGAAAGGTCAGCCGTTTGAACCTGCCAGCTGCTCTGCAGACGATGGATGTGGCAGTCCGCTCCTGAGAAGCTCTGACTCAGGCGCCCCACGGGCAGTTGGGTGGCTGTGAGTTGCGATGGACTCACCAGCAGGGGGCTGTTTGTTTTTTTGGTGAACACAAGCCAAGACACTCGGTCCATGCTGCCGTTAAGCTTCTAAGGGAAGACAGGGCTTCTTTCGGTCCTTTGAGATCTATGCCTGAGGACAGTGGGTAAATGCGGACAGAGAGGCTGCAGAAGCGAGAGATGAAGGGGCGGCCCAGGCAGCACAGGGCCAGTCCAAAGTTTGCATACAGGCAGCAGTTGTGAGCGCGGCTCACCCCTGGGTTACGTGGCGGACCAGGCAGGAAAGACCCTGAAACTGCAAATGTGCTGTGTGGCAAAGAGGAAGTTTCCACAGGCAAGCACACTTGCAGCCAGCCTGCAGGCCTGATGTCCGTCAGAGCCCTCGGCAAGAAACAAACAGGCTGAAACAGACAACAGTTGAAACAAGCTAAAAACAACCAACAACGCCTGAGTGATGAAGGCCGCAGGTTTCAGGTTTCCTTGACCCCAGCTGGAAACGCCCAGTAGACCTATTTTTGTACCGGCCAAAAAAGTACACGCACGCACATGCTCGCGCACTCACTTATCAATGTTCAGACCAAGGGAACATTTTTATCAGGAAACCTGCTGACAAGAACAAAAGGAGACAATTTCAACAAAACAACCCTTTAGCTGGAAAGCCACAAAGCAGCCCATGCCCAAATCTTCCCACCCAAAGCACACATCGCTAACATCAGGTGGTGCGGGTTACCCAGCTTTTGACCTTCTACCCAGTCGCCTCCTGGAGTTTCTTTCCAAGGGCAGAGCCAAAGTACGCCAGGGTGTGCGTATCGCAAGCTCTGGGCTGTAGGGAGTGGTTACAGCTCTGTCTTCAGACTTTGAACAGCCTTATGGTTGTGGAGCCCTGGCAGTGTGTAGGCTAACCCTGGTAGTGTGTAGGCTAACCCTGGTAGTGTGTAGGCTAAGCATTGGGCTGTGATAGGCATGGTCGGCAGTTCAAACCCACCAGCAGCTCCGTGGGAGAAAGACTGGGCTGTCTGCTCCGGTAACCAGTTCCGGTCTCGGAAACCCCCAGGGGGTCTCTCTGAAACAACTTTGACTCGATGGCAGCGAGTGTTAGCTTGAACCCCTTCAGCCCCCACTTTGCTCCTGTACAGATGTCCAGCCTCACAAATACTAGGGAGCAATTCTACTCCACATTTAGGATCACTATAAGTCAGAAGCAACTGGCAATGGGAGGAGGGGGTGATAGTGGGTGTTGTTAGGCTCCAACCAACAGTGACCCTGTGTGTGACAGCGTGAAACACTGCCCCCCAGTCCTGTGCCACCTTCACCATTGTTGTGCTGGAGCCTGTTGTTGCCGCCATGGTGCCAACCCATCTCATCGAGTCTTCCACCCTCTACTTTACTCAGCGTGATGTCCTTCTCCCGATAACAGGTCGAAGTATGTCAGACCACGTCTCACCATACTTGCTTCTAAGGAACATGCCGGTTGTCCTTCTTTTTCTTCTGGCAGCCATTGGGTCTATCACCAATGCCGGATCTCCTCCCACCTCCCTCCTTCCTTGTCCAGCTTCCGCAGGCTGAGGAAGGAATGGAAAAGGCCATGGTTGGGGTCAGGTGCCCTTTCGCCCTCAAACATGACACCCTTGCTTTTTAACGCCCTAGAGAGGTCTTTGCGAGTACCTTGTCTAATCCCTTCATGCTGCCTCTGTGGGCATTGCTTGTGGATCCAATGAAATGAAATCCTGGGCAGCCTTTACACTTGTCGGTTCATCACGATGTCGCCGCTTGGTTCAGTGGTGAGGATTTTGTTTTCTTGATGGGGAGGTGTGATCCACCCTGAAGGCTGTCGTCTGAGACCTTCATTAGTAAATCCGGACTTGGAGGGCTTTCAGCAAACCAGGATGTGTCCTTTGCATACTGCAGCTTGTTCCCTGGGCGGATTGTTTGCTAATCTTGCTGCTGCGTTCTTCTTCACGTAGTCTAGCTGCTCAGTTCGTTTGCTCAGCGCGCAGATTGAATGCATCGGACAGAACTAGGGCAGAGGTAGTCCGGGCCCCTGGAGAGAACTTGCTGTTGCCTTTGCATGAGTCAAGTACGAGTGTTGCAATGCCCAGTAATTGCTGCGGCCCCAAATGTGACCAGTCCATGCCATTTCTACCGTTGCTTTTGAAATAGCAATCTGGATGAGAGCCAGGGTGCCCTCTGGTCAAGTTACTCAATACCCTCTGTGAGAAGATTCCCGATTTGCCTCACCAAGCCTGTCTTCTGGGCCCTGGATCTTGCACCACTGCCACAGGGCCAGTGCTGGGCCAAACGGCATGCAAACAGGATTGATGCCGGAGCTGGACTCGAATGGAGGAAAAATCGTGGTCGGAAAATGCAGCAAAATCACTCTGCTCCGAATCCGACTGGATCCTGGGCTGTGAAGCTTGTCTGTCGGTTGTCGTTTACGCGGCCGGCCTTCAAGAGCTCTGGTTCCGGGAGGAGGACTGGGGACAGGGAGACTGTGACAACTAATGGGTGTCATTGGAATCCCTTACACAGCGTTTGTTTGTTCTCTTCTGTAGCACCCTCGTGAGATGCTGATAAGCTCTTAGAAACACCCCGAGCCCTTGCCCAGGCCAAAGAAACCCTCCACACAGCTGGTCTTTCTGTGTTGACGGGGTTCACTCCAGAGTCTTGCAGGTTTCCTAAAGCCCAGGCATGAAGGGATATTTGGCTTCCTCAACACACTTGTCGGACTCCCTTTCTGGAAGAACTTGAAGCTCTAAGTCAGTGGTTCTCAACCTTCCTAATGCTGAGACCCTTTAATATAGTTCCTCATGTGGTGGTGACCCTTATGTGGGCATACTGCACGTGGGAAGACCCGCCTGGAGACGGATAGAGGTGCGGTGTCTCGGTTCCTAAGACCATCAGAAATATGTGTTTTCAGATGGTCTTAGGCGACCCCTGTGAAAGGGTCATTCGACCCCCAAAGGGGTTGCGACCCACAGGTTGAGAACCGCTGCTCTAAGTGGTTAGTGCCACATGCACTTCTGAGAGCAGAACCTGAAGGACACTGGCTAACCCCAAACAGAGAGGAGCCTCTTGGGCCCTGGAGAGCTTTATTGGAAATCCTGCTTGGAAGCCCAAGAGTTTTCATCTTGGAGAAATCATGTGATCACCTTCTCTTGGCTTGGCTGGCTCTCAGTGTCCCCCCTGCCTGCCTGTGTTTTCACCCATCGGCCTCTCCACCGCCCCGCTGGCTGGAGCTCATGCTCTCTCCTGCTTTCATCCCCTCCGCACTCACACTGGGGGTCGTTCTCCTGCAGGCAGGGGAGCGGACCCCAAGAGTCTTCATTCCTCCCTTCACGGTACATCGACTAACCACATACGTCAAAATCACTAAAGCGTTAGGCTACGTCCAACTCACTGAAGAAATTATGGACATCTCATTTGAAAAGACTTTACTCGTCAAGTGTAAGCCTCTCCAACAAGGTTAGACTTTCCCCCCACAACATTAACTTGTGGATACGTTATCAGATGATGCTTAGTACAGTATGCTGAGTCATGCATCTACCGAGGGCCAACACCCTGGCAGCTGGCGAAAGGTCGGCCGTATTTGTAATAGTACATTTGTAAGTGCATTGTTCCATTTATCTTGTTTTCTTAACTAGTCACGATGTCTCCCTCTTGACGTTGGAGAAGCATAGCTTTTCCCTAAATTGACTGCATTTACTTTTCACCCTTTAAAAACAAGAGATGGATTTTATTAGCATAGCTAAACAGATATTATCTATTCTCCCCTTGCTGTTGCCAGCTGGAAAAGCTGGATGTGCATGGAGTGCCACATTGCCATCGGGCCGCCCCTCTTCTACAGATAGAGAGAAGTAACCGGAAACGCCCACCTAAATCCTGGTGCTGTCCTGATGTCTCAGGCACTGGCATTCTGTCCCTTCTTGGTCCATGAAAACTCAAACCAAACTAGCCATCCAGAGTGGATTCTGACTCACAGTGACACTCCAGGACAGAGCAGAACTGCACCTGTGAGTTTCTAAAACTGTAAATCTTTCCAAGAGCAGAAGGGCTCCTTGTTCTCCCACTGAGCAGTCGGTGGGTTCAAACTGCTAATCGTGTTGCCAGCAGCCCAATTCGTAGCCCACTCCACTCCCAGGGCTCCTTGGTTCCATGGGCCTGGATTGTTTCTTAGTTTCCTAGCCTAGGTCTCTAACTTCCTACTGGGATTTGAAAATCCCAGGAGACATATATCTGCCTAGCATTGGTTCCTGTAGGTATGGGAGGCTATCAAAGTCAACCTACCACCTATTATGTAGTATGGGGATGCGACTAGGCTGGTCAACTCACAGTGACCTGATAGGACAGAGTAGAACTGCTCTATAGGTTTCTGAAACTGTACCTTCTTCAGGAGCAAACAGATCCAGCTGTCTCCCACAGAGTAGCTGGTGTGTTTGAACCACCCATGGTTTGATTAGAAGCCCATCGCCTAGCCCGAACAGCACCACCAGGGAACCTCAAAGTTACCTGGAAAAAAAAAAGCCCTATACCCTTTAGACCTACTAAGCAATGAGAAAGTGAGACAGAGATAGCTGATAGGCTTCTCACCCTTGGCAACAGAGGCTGCATGCAGGGTAAAGTCAAGCAGAAACCATCAAAATTCAGAGAAAGTGTGGTGAGTTTGGTGGATTGTTTCCAGTCCTTCACTCCTTCCCCGAAATCTGTCTGTCTATCTATCTATCTATCCATCTATCTATCTATCCATCCATCTACTTTTTGACATTGACTTTGCAGTACTTCCCATTATGCTGTAGCTTTTCGGTGCCCTCAAGTCAATATCGACTCTTAGTGACCTTGTGTGAACAGAGCAAACCAGTGCCCTGTCCCAGCATCCTCACCATTGTTCTGCTCAAGTCCATGGCTGCAGCCACTGTGTCCATCCGTCTCCTGGAGGAGCCTCCTCTTTGTGTGACCTTCTGCGTCACTAAAGTATGATGCCCTTTTCCAGGGACTGGTCTCTCCTGATAACGCCTCCCAAGTATGGGAGACAAAGTCTTGCCATCTTTCCTTCTAAAGAGCATTCTGGCCGTAGTCCTTCCAAAACAGATGTTTGTTCTTTAGGCAGATTTATCATTCAATATTCTCTGCCAGCACCATGATGCAAACACATCACTTCTTCTTGGGGCCTTCCTTATTGGTGTCCAATTTTCTGATGCATATAAACCCATGGAAATGACCACAGCTTGGGTCAGGGGCACCTTAGTCCTCAAAATGACATTTTTGCTCTTCCACACTTGAATGAGGTCTTGCCAGCCGAGTTGCATAATGCAATATGCTACTTGATTACTTGACTGCAACTCCCATGAGCATTGATTGTGGATCCAAGCAAAATTCCATCCTTGACTCCACTGGAATTTACACTCTGTCCACGGACTTTGAGCTTGGTCACATGACTTGTTTTGACCAATAAGTTGTGGGTGGAAGTAACCAAGGTGCCAATGTACCAGTTTCAAGGTAAGACCTTACACATTTCCACCAACCATCTTGGACTTTCTGCTCTCTGCCATGGAAACAGCATGCCCCACATAGCTGTTCATCTTTCGGCCTAGGATGAAGATAGGGAGCAGATTGTACCCCCCTTGAAGCCAGGAGGCCAGCTGAACCCAGCTAATGTGAATTCAGTTATAGTCGACCAATGGCTTTGTGAGCATGAAATAAGTGATGTTTTTATAGGCCATTGAGATTTGGGCATGACTTCTTATTCAGTATTTTTTTAACAAACCTACCCTAGATGGCAAATGAAAGAGTTCTGATCACATCATGCTGGATTCCATTGCATTTGAAGTCAGTGCCTGTATTAGTCTAGGTACTTTGGAGAAACAAATCCACAGCAACTCATGTATAAGAGAGTTTTATGAAAAGAAAGTGTGCATCCTGAAAACATCCCAACCCAAAGCTGCTCAAGCCCACAAGTCCAACATTGACCCATTAACCCAATATCAGTCCACAAAGTCCTCCACCTCACAAAACAGGCAATGACTGCAGGAGGAAAGCTGAGTCAGTGAATGGATAAGTATCTCAGCACTAGCAGGGGTCTCCACACGGCTGCTCCAGCACCCAGGGCTGCATTGGGATAGGTCCATGTGGCTTCTCCTTGGGGATATCTTGTAGGAAGTCAAGCTTGCAAGCTGAAGCAGGGAACTGCTAAGGCAGCTGCACCCTGGTGCGACCATCACAAAGCAAGAGACCCGAAAACTAGAAAGGCAAGGCTCACCACCCATTTATCCCTCTGCCTTTCAATTAGCCCCACATGTGTTTATCAGCCAGGTTGGCACAATTAACTAACTCAGTGCCATTCAATTAGAGTTGAGTTTCTATTATTGGCCACAAGTTCCAATGCAGAAACTGTTCCTAAGCCTCTAGGATATGGTCAGGATTCTTTGGTTAGTCACTACCAACCCCTCTCCCTGAAGAGGGGGTATCTCAAACAGAATCTATTCCTAGAATTATAATGTCAATACAGCAATTATTAAACAAATAAATATAAAACAATAATTTCTCATGAATCCATAGCATTATTTTTGACTTTGCTAGAGTTCTATCCTGGAATTAAACTTTCTAACTTTCCTGGAGTTCTGTCCTGGAATTAAACTCTTCAGGACAAGAAACCTGAAAACTGTGGATCAGCTTTAATATCCGAATCTAGAAAGGGGAGAATAAAGAACAAAAATGGAGGTCCAACCACGGGCAGGCTCAGGGCTCCAAGAAAGAGCACGTGTTCGCAGGGATTATTGCATGGCGTGAGCTCTAATTGCTCTAGGGAATCCTTAATTGTCATATTCTCTCCATCTATCGGCACATATATTTATTATTGTAAGAATTTTATATTAAAAACATTTAAGCACAGTCACTATGTGCTGCAGTTGTTGTTAGTGCAGTCAAATCGATTCGGGCTCCTAGTGACCTGTGTGCAACAGAGCGAAGGGTTGCCTAGTCCGTACAGTCACTGCGGGGCCCATCGCCATGGTGCTGGGCCATCGCATGGAAGGTCTTCTTCTCATTTGTTGACTCTCCAGTTTATCAAGCATGATGTCTATTTTCATGGATGGAACCCTTCTGAGAACAGGTCCAAAGGATGTGAGAGGAAGTCTGGTCATCCTTGCTTCTAAGGAGCAGTTCAGCTGTATGTCCTTCTAAGACAGATTTGTTCCTTCTCCTGGCCGGCTATGGTCTATTCAATATTCTTTGCCAACGCCATGATTCAAAGACGTCAGTTCTTCTTCTGTCTTCCTCATTCACCTTCCATCTTTCACCGGTCGGAGGCAATGGAAAATCACAGGGGTCAGGTCGGGTTTGTTAGGTAGGCTAGCTAGGGCTGGGGAATGTCTGTTAATGCATGCCCAGAAGGCCAAGCTACGGGAACAAAGGAGGGGCGCACTGCACATGCTCAGAGGCTTAGGTTTCCCATAGGTAGGCATGGGTGGGCGCTGAACCTGAATTGGCTCCCCTAGGCCAGGTGAATTCAATTCAGCCAATGGGGTCGATCAGGGGTCGTCCACCACACCTCCCGTGGAATCCTTGAAAAGGCATGAGCCCGGAGTCAAGCGGGAGAACTTTGGCAGAACTTTGGAGGAACTTTGGGACACTCTTTTTGTATGCCACTGAGCAGCTTCCAGCCAGGCCGCATGTTCGGGAGGAGTCCTATGGGTGCCGTGTAAACCTGAAACTTCTTCTAACTCTCATAAAACTCACTTGGATCATGAACCAGGCTTCGGTGTGAATTCTTTCTCGCGCGGAGCCAAGGACCAAGGTATAGATCTAGTTCCAGAGAGATCTAACATAAGTGGTTCCGTGACTTGGATATATAAGGTAAGCCGGCTCCAGGAGTGGGCCCTCCCATCCTGGTCTCACTGGTTTCGGGCACCTTCTGGACTCTTTTCACCTCACCACCCTCAGGAAACGGCACGTAGCTGGAAAGGAAGCCAGGCTGAACTGCTCCGGCAACATCTGGGAGGAGGATGGCTCCCCGAAGCGATTCATGGGGACACACGTAATGTATTGCCGCAGCCCCATCCTTTAGTGTCCGTCTTCTTGTCTATTCTTGCTGGTGTTCGGAATTTTACATCTGCCTCTCTGTGCTTGCCTTCAGGGGAGCTTTCATGCCTTTCCCAGGCTGGATTTCTGGGAGGGGGCTGGGATGCTGCCTGTAGGCTGGGAGGATTGCCATTCCTAAAACCTTTTTGCATCTCAATTGCCTGTTTTGTGTTCTGGCCAGCTGGATGGCTGGGCGCGCCTACGTAAACTCTGTTGGTTCCTGCAGGACTCTGGCTCCGGTGGCTGGCCTCATGCTGGCTGTCCTCTAGGCCGCAAGCTGCGGCTGCATTTTCCGAACCACGTGAGTCGCCGCGCCCTGGCAGCCTGGCGCCACCTGGTGTCCGCCATATTGGCTCTGGGGCAATGGAACACGTAACCTGGCCAAGATGGCGCCCACCACTCCAGCCACGTGGAGGGGCGGTGCCTAGGTAGTTAGCTGGAGCTTAGGCCTGGGAGCTAGCCCTTGCTCTAGGCCCGGGAGCCGAAGGCTTCCCTTTCCCCCTCCATCCCCTTTAGCTTTCTCCTGGTTTTTCAAACAAGCTGCTTTAGTGTTCTGCCAGTGGGGGTTTGTTCTTTGCTACCGGTTGGCTTTCCGTTGCCCAGGTCTAGGTCAAAGGCATATGGAAGCCAAACCCGAGTAACTGTTAACTTTCACCTTCCAGTGATGCTGCCTCTGGCACTTTCTGGGACAGCTCTTAATACAGCTCTGCCGCCAAGATGTTCCAGCCAGAATTTCCAATTCCCTAAAGGTTCCCCGAGCTGCCGGATAGACGGCCCTTCCCTTCAGAGATTTGAGAGTCTGCGCCTGCTGGCAGGCGTCTTTGAAGGCCATGGGGCCGCACTACGCAGTGGCCCCCCCTAGCTTGTGGTCTAGAAAACGGTCGGACCAACATGTCGGCTGCAGTGACTGGTCTTGGACCCCTTCCTTGGCAGGGGCACCTGTCTGAGGCCTCAGAGTCACGGCACTCCAGAAGTGCGCGCTGAGCTGTGGTTATTGACCTTGAGGCATTAGCTCTCAATAGCTTCCTTGTTGTGTGTTTTCTAGATGGGACTTACCAGCTCGATACCCAGGAATTGCCCCCTCGGATGTATCCTGTTCAATTGGGAAAGATTTGATCCAGAAAAGCTGGACAAACAGAAGCTGATTACGCTTTGCAATTCTATTTGGCCACAGTATGTTCTAGAGAAAGGAGAATCGTGTCCAGCCAATGGTACACTTTCCCTTCCAACCCTGCAACAGCTAGAACATTTTTGTGGAACGATGAAGAGGTGGCCGGAGATGCCGTATGTTAGAGCATTCTTCCTTTTGAGGAAGAACAAGGATCTTCATTCCCAGTGCACTCAGGACCTCCTAAGGGACCCTAGACTTAGGGGCAACTATTACCCCAATCCTGAAACAGCCCTGAATATTCTACCTGTAGTAGAGGCAGCAGGGGAATTTGGTCCCCAGGCAATTTACAAGCCTTTTACTGTAATTGAACTCAAGCAAATTAAAAATGACTCGGGCAGTTACTCTAACAAACCCGAACAGTACATAGAACACTTCCAGCACCTCACCCTAGCCTATGATTTAACCTGGAAGGATGTAATGGTCATACTGGGACAGACTATGACAGACTTTGAGAAAGAATGAGTGCTCAAAGGTGCTAGGAAGTTTTCAGAGGAGTTACATGTGATGAGTGAAAAGCACCCTGTAGGGGAAACAGCTGTACCTTTAACAGACTCTGCTTGGAATCATAGTGAGCCTCAGGACAAGTGGGCACAGGAACATTTCCTGGTGTGCATCACAAGTGGACTAAAGTCAGGTAGGCAAAAGGCCATTAATTATGCCAAAGTGACAGTGATTCACCAGGAACCTACAGAGTCTCCTGTAAGCTTTCTAGAGAGGCTAAAAGAAGCCCTAAAAAATCATACTGCTGTAGATATAGAATCCTATGAGGGGCAAGTCTTGCTCAGGGACAAGTTTCTCACACAGGCTGCACAGAACATTCGCAAAAAACTAGTGCTGAAGCCTGAAGGAGCTACGCTTGAGGAGATGGTTGCTTGTGCTAATATGGCCTTTTACAACAGGGAGCAGGAAGGGGAGGCTCGAGACCAGGCTCAAGCCCAGGAGGAGAGAAGGAAGGACAGTAGGCATGCCCAGGTATTGGCTGCACTGGATAACCGATGCCCATCGAATGCCTCCCAGGTTTCTCAGACCTTTGGACCAGGTACCAAGTGCTACATTTGCTGGCGACCGGGTCACTGGGCTAGGAATTGCCCTAACCGGAACAA
>NW_022110173.1:2681240-2683686 GCF_000313985.2 Echinops telfairi
GAGCCTCAGATTCCCCCACAGGAACCATGGGAACAGGCCATAACTCCTGAAGTTTGGGACACAAGAGTCCCCGGCAAAGCTAAGTATGCCACCTCTGTAAAGATTTTCCCAAGGGGCGCTCAGAAGTCCCCTTGCTCAACCTGTCCAGCGCAAGGGATCCTGCCCTGGGAAATCTGGCAGATGGATTTTACCCAGGTTCCTGCTGTCCAGGGATTTAAGTATCTTCTGGTGTTTATAGACACCTTCACTATTCCTGTGAGCCACTGGATGGGCTTAGGATGGTATTTAATCGCCACCCCAGGACAGATGAGGGCTACCCAGACAATTCTACCTCAGGCGCCTCACAGCCTTTAGGCCAGTGGATGCCTTTACCCCACTCCTGTGTTTACAAGTTTACCTCAGCCCCCAAACTGACCTCTTCACTCTTTCACTACATTTCATCACAGATGTGCAAAATGAAACCCGCCGTTTGATTTCTTAATTTTTTGATGGATGAAAATTTTTATGTTGAAATGACTATAGACTTACAGCAAGTTGCAAAAACAGTACAAGAGTGCCATATACTCTTCACCCAGTTTTCACAACAGGAAGATCTTACACAATTACAGCACAACTTCAACATCAAGAGAATGACAACAGTACAAAACTGTTTCCTCGAGCACAAGCCTGGTTCAGGTTAACTAGCTCTTACATGCTAGAGGACAAAATCAAGCTCGGAAAAAGTATAGAGGGTAGAATCTTCCCGGTGAGTTTCTGAGACGGTTAACTCTTTACAGGCGTGGAAATCAGGGAATATGAGTCCTCCGGCTTTATACTTTTTCCATTTTGTCCTGTAGCCCCAGTTGGAGAATATGGGAAACAGAAGGATTTCTCCCAAGTTGTCTCCCCCAAATATTATGCCAAACTTAGCTGCTTGCGAATGACTATACACTTGGTCATCAGGTGTAGCCATCTAGAGCAAGCAGACACCACTGTTTATCCCACAAGTAGGGACCACTCCCTTCTGATAAGGATGGTAGTTGTCTGTTTCCTTGTAGGAGACACCAGAGAGGTCAAACCTGCCCAAGGATGACCAAGGTTAGGCCGCCATCGTGAATCTAGGGTCCGCCCATCTTGTCACATGTATACCCCTAGACCTTCCCATTCCTATGGGCACACCCCTAGCTCATCCCCTTCCTGTCACGCTTATGCCTATCATAGATCCCCTTCCTACGATGTGTATGCCTAGTGTACTGCCCCTTCCTGTGACGTGTGGTTATCTGTAATCATGTCCCACTAATGAGATATAACCCTTGGTTAGCAATAGAGTGGGGGCTCTTCTGCTCTCCCTCCTGAGGCTCTCTCCTGCTATTGTGGCTGGCTCCCCCCACGAGGACCACCAAGCGGGGCTGAGGTGAGCATGACTCCATTATTCCAATCTCCTCTACCTCTCATGCTCTCGATGACTTTACTATCATCTTTACTTATTATTGCTGTACAATTGCACCTACCGGACCTGTGACGATTTGTGGGGGACCCTCCTACCCCCACAGGATAGACCCTCTGGCTGCTGACCTGTGGCTCATGCAGGGGTCCTTGGCGATTGCTGTATGCAGAGTCCTGAGGGATCTTGGCCATTAGCTCAGGGGCACAAGGCTATGTGTAAGCGACCCCTACATGTAGCCTGCTCTTCTTGGCACAGGATCTGGGGCAACTCTACTGCCCATTCAAGACATACTTTTCCAGTGGTGACATGGGGTACAATTTGGTTTGGGGTTTTGATTCTTCCTCTTCCTTCTGGCCCTCAAATCTTGTGGCCCTAAGGGAACACTGAATTCCTTGGGGCCTTTATAGTTTGGAAGGAAGTAAAGAGCATACATTTTTTCTTGTTAGTTCAAAGAAATAGAATTTGTTGTTCACGTTGTTTTTCAATGTAGCCCTTTCAAAAAAATGTATTTATTTTGAATCCCATCCCCATCGATCTCCATCTAGTTTATTCCTTGTAATAGTATGTACCATAACAAGGTGGACACATATCATATTTTATTTATTTTTTTGTCTTCCCTTTTTAAAAATCGTTTTATTAGGAGCTCACACGACTCCCACCACAATCCACACATACATCAACTGTGCAAAGCACATTTGTACATTCATTGCCCTCATCACTCTCAAAACATTTGCTCTCCACTTAAGCCCCCAGCATCAGGTCCTCACTTTTTCCCTCTTCCTCCCCACTTCCCCCTCCCTCATGAGCCCTTGATAATTTATAAATTGTTTACTTTGTCATATCCTGCCCTGTCCAACATCTCCCTCCACCCACTTCTCTGTTGTCCATCCCCCAGGGAGGAAGTCATATATAGATCCTTATAACCGGTTCCCTCTTTCCAACCCACTCTCCCTCCACCCTCCCAGTATCGCCACTCACACCACTGGTCCTGAAGGGATCATCCACCCTGGACTCTCTGTG
>NW_022110173.1:2686770-2705993 GCF_000313985.2 Echinops telfairi
TGGATCCAGCCGTAAAGGCAGATGGATGGTGTTCAGGGAACAGGGCGGTTCTTGGTTATCTGTGAATGAATGAGGGGCGTGTTTATGTTTCTGAGGACTTGAGATTCTCAAAGGATCCTGTAAGCCTCCAATCCCACGCCCCACCCAAGCGAAGAGCAACTCTATTTTCCTTGCTTCATTAAGCTTCTAGAATAACGAGCGTCCTTTGTGACATGGTCTAATGCTTAAGTGCTTGGGCATTTGAGCCATACTGCCCGTATTGAAATCCTGGTTCCTGGTTCCTGGTTCTGCTTTGTAATAGGCATGTGAGCCAGAGTAAGTCACCAAACGCTTCTCTGTGCCTCAGCTTCCTCATCTGGAAGACAGGAATAACCATAGCATTATGCCATGAAGTGTGGCAAGGGTTACGTGAGTTAGTGCACATAAAGAACTCTGGAAATGCTCCGCACATAGTAAACATTCTGTAAATAGGATTATAATGATAGTTATTACATACACGTGGCATTGATGATGATAAAAAAAATCACGATGATTTAGACCTTCCCGAAGCCTCCTAAGAGGGAATGAAAATGACAGCCACGAGAGATGCCGAGTAACCAGATGGTCACCCGGAGGAAATCTAACGTAGCTCTTCCCTCTCAGTCCAGCCCGAAGGCTGGCTAGCCTGACTCAGCTACTGAGGTGAGGATATTCGAGCTGAATTGTGGTGGCAAAAGCCAGCTGGTTCATTTGTGTTGTTTTTTAAGATTGAGCTACGTTCACTCAGGTTCTGTGTGTTGGTGTGGGGTGGAACTGACTCATGACGTCACAGGAGGCACCTTGCTGGAGCTCTCTCACTGATGAGTGGTAAATGGGGAAATGTGAACTTGGATGAGCTGTCCTCAAGTTTATCTCCCCTGTGTTCCCACAAATCACTGTCACCACTGGAGGAACTTATCTCTAAGTCCCCCTCTCTACCCGTGGATCCTCACTGCTGTGCCACAGGAATTAGATGAGATTCGAATTCGTTCACCTCTTTTCCTAGTTTCTACGACCAACATTTCTTCCGGATAACTAAAGTTCTAGGCTATCTGTTGTTTGACCTTGCCTTGGTGAATTTTGCTCAAGAGAGCTCTTCCCCCATCTATTATTTGGGGGTCTCAACTTCTTTTTCTCCCTCCCCTGCACAGAGAACTACCAGTGCCTCCAACAGAAATCTGCTTCCTAGAACAATGGCTGCTTCTCTTCCTGGAGTCTCTCTCTGGAAACAAACTCATTCTTGGAACCTCTGATCCAAGGTGTCGAGCTAAAGCGGCGTAAGGTGATTTCGTCCAGATGTTTAAAGTCTATCAGGTGTAAAGTCTGTAGATTGCTGACTGACTATGACCCCTAACCCCCACTGTGGTGCCTTTCAAAACGTGATCCACAGAGGCAGGCCTGTTGATATACTTCGTGGGGCCTGATGCAACAGGAAAACGAGGGGCCATTTGTTTAAAAAGTAGTCACAATTTTGAGACAGGGACAACAGAGCATGATGTCAAGCATGGGGTTATGCATTTGCGGGCAGGACCTTGTGCGATCTCTCAGGTCACCCACCCTCCCTCACTCCCATGAAGCTGCTCCTGCACGGGACCCAATGCAATGGCATTGGCATTTCTGAAATCTGATGGGTAAAAATTCCATTTTGGGGCCTCCCAGAGAGTGAAGGAGTTCCTGGAGGGCACGAATGGGTAAGTGCTGGATTACCAGCAGAAGTGCTGACCGTTCCAGCCCCTCTGAGGCGCTTTGGAGACGTCACCGCCTTGAAACCGAGTAGCTCTACTCTGCACACGTGGGGTTGCCATGACAGCAACAAGCTAATGGACAACTACAACTGGACACCAGTTCATCAGAATCTCCGGGATAGCCTCTGGGATCCAACAGTTTGAACCAGCTCTCCAGAGTTGATTCTGTACACAGAAAGCGAGGACGCTGTGCACCTCATTTCTTCATTGGCTTGTTAAAAACACCTGGCTCAATTGCCTGGAGAGCATCTACCTTGCACCTCCTCCCCTGCTTCAGCTTTCTCTCTCTCTTTTTAATCATTTTATTAGGGGCTCGTACAGCTCTTATCATGATCCATCCATCCATCCATTGTGTCAAGCACATTTGTACATAGGTTGCCATTATCATTCTCTAAACATTTTCTTTCTGCTTGAGCCCTTGTTATCAGTTCCTCATTATTTTTCCCTCCTTCCCCCACCCTCCCTCCTTCAGGAACCCTTGATAATTTATAAATTATTATTATTTTTTCATGTCTTACACTGACTAATGTCTCCCTTCACCCACTTTTCTGTTGTCCATCCCCCAGGAGGGGGTTATATGTAGATCATTGTGATAGGTTCTCCCTTTCTCCCCCCACCGCCCCCTTACCCCCCTGGTATGGCTACTCTCATTATTGGTCCTGAGGGGTTTATCTGTCCTGGATTCCCTGTGTTTCCAGCTCTTATCTGTACCACTGTACATGCTCTGGTCTAGCTGGATTTCTAAGGTAGAATTGCGATCATGATAGTGGGGGTGGTGATGGTGTGAAGAAGCATTAAAAAACTAGAGGAAAGTGGAGGGAGGGTGGCGTGGAAAGGGGGAACCGATTCCAAGGAACTACATATAACCTCCTCCCTGGGGGACGGACAACAGAAAAGTGGGTGAAAGGAGATGTCGGACAGTGCAAGATATGACAAAATAATGATTTAGAAATTATCTAGGGTTCATGAGGGAGGGGGGAGCGGGGAAGGAGGGGGGAAATGAGGAGCCGATGCCAGGACTTAAGTGGAGAGCAAATGTTTTGAGAATGATGAGGGCAATGAATGTACAAATGTGCTTTACACAATTGATGTACGTATGTATGGATTATGATAACAGTTGTATGAGCCCCTAATAAAATGATTAAAAAAAAAAAAAAGAACTCGAGGGAAGTTGTGTTTCATCAGTGCTATACTGCACCCTGACTGGCTTATCTCTTCTTTGTGACCCTTCTGTAAGGGATGTCCAATTGTCTACAGATGGGTTTTGGGTCTCTACTCTGCATTTCCACCCCCATTCGTATTGATATGATTTCTTGTTCTGGGTCTTTGATGCCTGATGCCTGATCCCATTGACACCTCATGATCACACAGGATGGTGTGCTTTTTCCATGTGAATTTTATTCTGCACATGCCTTGGGCTGGTGGTTGATGTGTCCCAGGCATTGCTAAACTTGACTGATAGCACCTATCAGTTGTCATAGAGTCAATTCTGACTCACAGCTACCTCATGTTTTTATGGCTGTGACCTTTTGGCAGCAGATTGGCAAGTCTTTCTTCCGAAGCACGTCTGCGTGGGTTCAAACCACTATCCTTTTGGTTAGCAGACTGGCGCTTAACCATTTGTACTACCCAGGGACAGACACCTCAATGCACGTGAAATTGGTAAATCAAGAGAAAGTTCTATGAGAGCGGCGGTTTGATGGTATGAGCACTTTCCCCATAGGAGTTACATGGTTTTGGTAGAGCCCCCTTTTCCAATCAGAGTCCTAGTTTGCTGTAGCTCTGAATGGAAACCAACAGAGAAAGAGAAACATCGAAACAAACATGTGGAAAGATCTTGATCTCAGAGTTCCAGGGTCAGTGACGATTTCGTCACCTCCACTGGAATTCAAATCAGTCCCCATTTCTTCCACAGCAAATGCCTGATAGTTCTTGGAACTTCCCTTTGCAAATTGTTCCCCTACTGCATGGCCATCCCAAGGGCTCAGGAATTCATCCTGAGTCACTAAGTTCTGAGTTTAGCGTACATCCTCAAGGTATTTCAGGATGAATAAACCTCCTTATATTATGAATTTTAAATTTTAGCACAGCAAATAAAAATGCTCTTTTTTTTTTTTTGGCTCACAGTTTTCTGTGTGGGTGATGTGATTGCTTAAGCAGCCACTGAGTGGAACAGATGTGGTCTTGAATTTTTTCCTGAATAAAAAGCTGATGGTTTTTAACTAACAGGTGCTTCTAACATACTTGAGAAATTATTTCCACCACCCACCTTACTGATTTTTACCTCTGTTTCCTGTTCTTTAGTGTTTGTGCCTTCTGAACAGGTGGCTTTACCATTCTCTATATTCTTAGACTAATGAACACTTTCGGGTTTCTATTTCCAATCTCACAGCAAAGAAGAGACTGACCGGAAGGAACCCTTAATGACCTTGAACCCTGGAGGACCTAACATTTTTTTTTTTGACAAATTACTTGGATCCAAGAATAGACAACGATCCATACATCCCAATAATAAGAAAGAAAATAACCCAAATTTTAAACATAGGCCAAAAATGTGACTGGATCATATTATGACAGGAAATATCAATATGGCCACTAAGCACCTGAAAAACCTCAACATCATAAAGCACATTAAAATCACAGAGACATTCCACTAGCATACTGGTTAGCAGACTGTGTTGTTAGCCTCCAGGGGTCGATTCCAGTTCACGGTGCTTCTGTGTGCGCAGCACAGGACTGCCCCAGAAGGCTTCCAAGCTATGTGCTTTTGGAATAAAATGGCCAACATGCCCACTAACCCACTCACCTCACAGAGACCCTTTAGGGCAAAGTGGAGCTACTCTTTAGGGTTCCCAAAGTGGTACAATTGTATAGGAGCAGGCAGCTCCATCGTTCTCTCTCTGAGTGGCTGGTGGGTTAAAAATCTGACCATGCCAAACACAATAAATAATGTTCGGAAACAATTTCCAAGTGTCTCATTCAGGTAAGCCTAAATTGATCCTATAACCCAGTCATTTCACGCCTAGATATTTCATTTCAGAAGAAATGAAAACATGACCTCTCAAAGACTTGTGCATAGATGTTCATAGCAGCTTCATAAAACAAACTACCCAAGCATTCATCAAGAGATGCGTGGATAAACTGTGGAAGGGCCATCGTGAATGGATCACTACTTCGTAACCGACTACTGACATATACAACAACATAAGAAAATCTCCTAAATATTTTGTTGAGTGAAAGAAGCCAGACACAAAAGAGCATCGGAGGTATGGTTCCATTGATTTGAAATTCTAGAAGAGGCAAAAATAAAATACGAGGGGTACCCAAAAACAACCCAGAGCACTGTCCTTGTAAGCTGTGTCCAACATCACAACAGTTTTTGTGGCATTTTTCCGTTCTCTTAAATTGGCCATCACAAAGAAATGAGCTTCCAGCGAAACTGCTTTTAAGAAGAAATCCACTGTGACCAGAGAGAACCTTCCCAGGTGACGCCACTGGGTGAACGAACTCAGAGCGAGTTGCTGGATGTTCACTTAGTGGGCAAAAGTGTGTCCTACGAAAGTTCTGCCCAGAGGAGCTTTTTTCCATTTGGGGGGTGGTGGGGGACAGATAGCTGGTCAGTGCTTGCCTGTGGCCAGGGTTAGAATTCCTTAACTCCAAAGGAATTTTGATTGAAGTGGTGCTTACATGCAGGCATAAACATCTCCTCAACATCATTTGGATTATATGCTCAAGACATGGATGTATTTTTTATTGTATGTCAAGTGCTCCCCAGTAAAGCTGGTTTAAAAAAACTTTTAAAAAAAAGCTATAGCACACATCCATGTACACTTTGCTTGGACTGAGAAATGTTCAACATTGTCATTTGCCTCTTCTTTTTGCCATAGGAAACAGTACAAACAAAGCGAATTCTCTGTTGCTCTCCGAACTGTTCTCCAACTACCCCCACTGGCAAGCACGTTCATCAGGCTGTTGTACCCTCCCTGCCCATTGAGACCATCTTTTCACAGCCACCTTCCTTTTGTTGACGAGGGTGCCAGCCACAGTTAAGCAGTGAGCCAGGGAGCAGGCAGCGGTAATGATGTTCAGTCAGTCTTCTGCTCATTCCCCAGGGCTGTGTTACCTACCCTGTGTTTGAGAAGCTGCTAAAGTAATTTATGTAATTATGAGGGTGTTTAGACTGCTCTTTACCCTCATTTTTAAACATGACACACAACTTGGCACAAATGGGAATTTGGGGTGTTTATGATGTGCCCCCAAGGTTTAAAATTGGCTGCTCATAAACTTCCAGGACCGATATTAATGTGGTTTTTACAATATGGCTATTTGATACCAGTGCTTTGTTTAATTTTTAATTGCAAGAACAGCAGAATACAGATATTTTATATATTTCCCTCTCATTTGCCATATAGATTTCTAGGCTATTTTCAAAGCAACTTAACAGCATTGAGTCTCAATTCTTTGAAGCTTAAGCAGCTGCCTGGATTTGACTTTCCCTCCTCATATGTCCCTGGGGAAACAAGTGGGCTGCTAATGGAAAGGTTGGTCCTTAGAAACTACCAGCTGCTCAAGGGAGAAAAATGAGGCAGCCTTTTTTTTTTTTTTTTTAAAGATTCACAGCCTCAAAGACACTATGGGGTAGTTATATTTTACTCGATAGGGTCATTAGAAGTCAGAATGACTCAAAGCAGTGGAGTGGATCAAGCAACAAGAGAGGCTGATTGGACAGTCCTTGACCCTTTTTTTTTTTGGCTTCTCCCCTCCTCATGGTAAGGAGCCCTGCCTGGTGCCTAGCACAGTGGGTCAACCATCAGGTGCTAGGCTCGAGGGGGGAGTTTGAACCCACCAAGTGATCCTCAGGAGGAAGACGAGGCAGTTTGCTCTTGGGAAGGTTTACAGCTCCGGGAGCTCAGCGAGGCAGCTCCACCGCGTCGTCGCGTGCTGTTCCGAGTTGGAATCTGCTCGGTGGCAGTGAGCTTGGCTTTCTGATTGTACAGGGTTATGGGTCATACCCAGCTTCATGGCAGGGGCTTGGTTCCTTGTGGCTCGCCTGAGAGATTGTACCAAGTGTTCTCCCTCAGCTCTGTTTATATTTCTAGGTCTGACAGAGAGAGAGGAAGGAAGAGCTCGACTGGTTCTAAGTATGTTCTGCCAATGAAGCCATCAATTTCCTTCTGTAATCTTCTTTTGGTTGGAAAGTCACAGACGGAAGACGGCCAATTCTGCTTTTCACTCGCCTTGTGTCTCTCAGTTGGTGTCTCCCTCTTGTTTAGCAACACACGTTCTGATTAGGAAAAGAATACACAAAAATAATGCCTCTCTTTATGGTAGAAGCAACAAGAGCAGCCCAGTTCTGAAATGAAGCTTAAATTCACAGTGGGATCTAGAGCCCCCTCCCCCCTTATTTTCTTTCAGGATCTGAAAGCTACACTTTCATTTGGTAGAGTGGTTTTGACATGCCTTCAGTTCTTATTGGCTATTGTCTTGTCTATCATAGTGGAGGCTAAGTCTGCTGCCAAGAGCAAGTTCCATGTCATCACACTGATTGTGGTGTCATTAAAGCCTTATTTGGGGATGGCACTGCTGGATTATAAATGTTCCTTAACCAGTGATGCAACCCTGCTGTCAACAACTGATGAGCCATGTCATGGGGCACTTGTTGGACGACTTGGTGACTCGTACAGGGTGTATGGGGGAAGGGAATCTTTTGTTGTTGTTCCAGAAGACTCAGGTCTCTAGAGAGAAGTGCACTATTGTGAGAATGGGGAGGTCAGGGATTCTACAGATTCACAGCTCACACTGGAAGAGACAGAAATGTACTGAACTCTCTTTGGCTTCTGTATAAAGAGGAACATATACTGAAGTTTGAGGGGAGGTGGCCTGAAAATTCTACTTTGGACTGTTTAATGGCAGCATTTAGCTCAGGGAATGTCTCAGGCCACAGGCAGAGACAACATCCTCATTAGCTGAGTAAGGGTGTGAGCATTTTGAGGAAAGGAAGTCTGGGTTATCGTGGTGAGCGTCAAGAATTGGCAGCAATCATCCAGGAATGGGGTCAAGGTTCCAACCCTGAATCACATGGGGTATAAAACTCTGGCAGGAAAATGATCAGGCTTTCAAGACAGGCGGGTGGACTTTTCCTCGTAGAGTAAAGCCTCCTATTTTGTGAAGCAAACTCCTGAAGCAGAAGGAATGCGGGAAAGATTGGAGATCTTTGATGAGACTTTTTATTGTCTTCTTGTTTACAAATGAACCCAAACCTACTGGCATCAAGTCTATTCGGACTCATAGTGATCCTGTGTAGAACCTCATTTTTTCCTCCCACAGAGCAGCTGGTGGGTTTGAACTGATGATCTTGCAGTTCACAGCCCAACAGGTATCCCATAGCATCACCAACGTTTTCTCTTATTGAGCCAGAGAATCTTGTTTTTTACTCATTTTTGATCTATGTGAGTTGGAACACCGTCTCTAATCTCCCATGGAAGGCTTGTATTTTTCAATTCAATCTTTAAAAGTTTTATGGAAACATGCCATTGAGGAGTCATGGTGACACAATGGTGGAGGGCTGGGCTGCTAATGCAATGCTTCTGGTTCAGACCCACTTATAAACTTGACAGTTGGCTTCATGGAAGGCACATCATTCTACTCCTGGAAAGATTACAGCTTAGGAAACCATAGTTCAGTTCCACTTTGTCATCTAGAGTTGTTATGAGTTGGAAATGACTCAACGGCACATAACATGTTATTATTGCTAGGTCTTCTATGAGGTAGTCATTCTATGAATAAGTTAAATGAAACACAACACAAATATTTTTCTCTTAAAGGGAATTATTTTAAATCTAGTCTTTATAATGCATACCAACTTTACCTTTTCAAAGCATAGGTTCTGAAATACTAGTATTAAGATCATCTTATTCTTTGTGCTTTCAGTAACTTTAATCACTAGTTAGAATTTTGCAGGACGATGAGTCTTTCTCCCACTGTCAGACTCCTGCTCAGATAGGAGATCTGGGAAACTTTTCTAGCATCCTACTTTTTCTTTTATTGTGGTCCAGGTGGAATCCACCAGCTGTTCCCCGGCAAAAAGAGGAGACTTTCTATTCCCGCTTAGTCTTGGAAACCCACAGGGGTAGTTTTGCTCTGTCGCATAGGATAATTATGAATTGGGATCAACTTGATAACAGTGAGAGAGTGGTTCAACGGAAAGACAAGAAAACTAATTTCAAGTTGCCATGAGCATAGGATTTCTGTAAGGCCTATAGATTTCCTTTAATCAACAATAGTTTTGGGAGTTAAATTCCTCCTAACACTTGATGTGAAGGAAACTTTTTTCCCTATGTAGACCCAACTCCTATACTTCCTTTTTCTTTTATATGATGTAACCAAACCTGTTCTTAGTTTTTTTAGAAATTAGATTTAAGCTTAAAGCTCACGTGTCCAAAATAATTAAATCTAGGTAAATGGGCACTGGTATTTAAGGCATAACTCATTCGTCTCTGATCTGCCATTATATTAAAGATCAGTCTGAATTATATTTCTTTAAAATGATTGCGGCAGTTCATCCTTTTTAGAAGCAATAGGGCACAGATAATGACAGCATGCAAAAGGGTAAGAGTTGGCTAATACGGTCCGATTTATTTCCCCAACTTTATGTTGCCATCCCCAATTTTGACGCCCAATTTTATGTTGCCATCCGTAGAAAAACACGCTCCAGAGGACTACATCCTTACATTTTGGCTTTCGCCCAAGGAGTGTAAACCCGTATCCACAGGGAAAAGCGTCTGCAAGCCGGGGAAATCCTGACCTCTTCTGCTCTAAACGGTTTCCCTTCTTGGTGGGAGGAGGAAAAAAAAAGGGGGGTGCGGATTTGTGCGAGTGCCAGCGAACCGTTTTTTTCGCTAGGTCCTTTGAAGCCCAGGACAGGTTTTGGTGGAGTCCGTGAACGAACCACAACTCCCAAGATGCACCAGGATCCAGGGCGGTCAGAGGGGTAGCTTCCGGTCTAGGGCAGCGCGGTTGCGCACGGGGTGTGGTCTTATTGGCTCAAGCCGCCTCGTGCGATATGCGTCAAGGCGACGTGCGGTCGTGGGGCGGGGAGACGCGGCGGCGGCGGCGGCGGTCGCGGCGGCGCGAGCGCGAGCTCATATGCAGTATCGCGGCGGCGGCAGCGGCGACAGCTCCACCGGGTTGGGCCCCCTCCCTCCTCCGTTCCCCCCCTCCTCCCCCCTCCCCCAGCCGTGGCTCTTGAGGCGCCTGAGGCGGGCGGCGAGGCGGCGACGAGTTCCGGGTGAGGGTCTCTGGGGTGTGAGCGGCGTTTCGCGGGCGAAGCGAAGGAGAGCTCTGGACGGAGAGGTGAGAGCCGAGGTTGCCAGTGTCTCCCATCGCGGGCCGGAGGGCGCGCGCGTAACAGCTCTCTACTCGGCTCCAAAACCCTGACCCGCGCTCCCACGCAGTGCGGTGGCTCGAGGGGTCGTCTTCTAGGGCCCTGGATCCCCCCCACCCAACCCCCTTCACCCTCTTCACTGGGGCTCGACGCCCAGCGCCCGCTTCGCCCCTCCCGCCAAGGGTCGGAGTCCGGCGCGCGCTCTCAGCGCCCGCACCTTCGGGTGCACTTGTCCTCTTTCCTCCCGCGCTCATTTCCTCTGGCCACTTCCAGGAATTCCTCTGGTGACAGGCTTTTGGGGTGGTTTGCCTGGCACTACTTTTACAGCGAGTCGGGTAGGAGGAGGAGGCTCCGTGTCTCGCAGGTGGCGCGACCCCCGCCCTCCTTGGACAGAACCCTAGGCAGTGTGTACCCAAGCCCTCTGGCTTTTCGTCTGTCGTTGCAATTGGGAGATACTAACAGTGTTATCAGTTTTTTAGAGGGTCTCTGAGGGCAGTCCAGTTGGGCACTAGTTTCGTAGATACGTAAAAGACAACAAAAAGCCCTGCTAGCTTTCGACGCTGTCGAGACGCTAGCCTTTGGAACTTGACAACTTCCGAGATGGTCCAATAGGGAGTTTGAGTAAAAGGATCCCAGTGTGTGTATATGGTAACTTCATGGCAAGTTGTTGGCCTATTTTCAGTAGAATGGCCTTTTAGTGCTTTGTTTTTTGACTCTTGATTTCCCAGCCCTCTGCTATTATCCCCATCCCCAAACAATCCTTTCTCCTCTTCCGCCCAGGAAACCGGGGTAAAACTGCAGGAAATCTTGCCATGACTGTAAAATCATTTGATGTGAACCTTCTCGATGAAACTATTAAGAATTCTTTTCAATCCCAAGCTTTAGTTTTTGTCAGTTCTTGAGGAAGTAGTCCATTAATGTTTTGCCCCATCTCTCAGATTTGCCCTGGGAGTGCTGATTATGGTGCTCTGTAACTCAAAACCTCATCATTAGGTGAGGCTCAGAAGACGTGGTGGCAGTGGCTTGGTGGGGAGGTAACAGAATTGAGGCATTTTTCAAATTTTAATGGGAAAGGCAGATAGATTTCTTTTTGCCTCTTTGTGTAATTATCTACTAATCAGTTTGTGCCCCTATCTAGACTTGAGCTACTCTACTGATGTTCTTGTCTTGCTGGGGCACTAAGGATGAGAGTAGGATTTCCCAAGACTAGGAAGTTTGTGTTTTTCTATCCCTAGGCTCATTGTACTTATAAATGAGGACATTTGTCACAATCCAGTGGTATCACTTTAGTGTATTGATTCTGTGCTGCAAATTTTGTTTTCCATAATGAAAATAATTTTGCTGTATTGTTTATTTCAGAGGTTGGCAAAACAACAGCCTGCAAACCTAGTTCTGCTAGCTGCTTCCTTTTGTAAATAACGTTTTTATTGCAACATAGATCTATTGCATTGGTTTAGATATCTGTGGTTGCTTTTGTGGTACGACGGCAGGGCAGAGACCCATATGGCCCTTGAAACTTTAAAATAATTAGTCTCTGTTCCCTTAATAAGGAACCCTGGTGGCACTGTCCGTAAGAATTAGACCAGGGGTCCTTAAACTACTGCCCGGGGCCGGCCCGCTGAGGACATTTATCCCACCCGCCAGATGTTTTTGCCCCGTTTTGTTTTTAACTTCAAAATAAGATGTGCAGTGTGCATAGGAATTTGTTCATAGTTTTTTTTTAAACTCTAGTCCAGCCCTACGGGTCTGAGGGACAGTGAGCTGGCCCCCTGTTTAAAAAGTTTGAGGACCCCTGAATTAGACTGTTACCGACAAATTGGCGGTTCAAACCCACCAGCCATTGCTCCGTTAAGAGTTAAAACCTTAGAAACACTACACAGGATCTCCAGGAGGTGAACTGACTTGATGGCAGTGGGTTTTTGGTTTCTTCTTAATAAAAGCTTGTCGTCCCTTTCTTTATTTTACTGCAAAAAATTATTGCCAAAAGTTAGAATGAGTCAGAAAATTATAACATACATATATTTATCCAGAATCTCACCACTTAAAGGGGTTTGCTTTGGGGATTTTAGATTATCTATGGTGATAATCTTTATGTAAATGGCTAATGTGTGAGTTTATAATCTGCATTAAAAGTATAAAATTATCTTTATTTGGCTTTTGAATGCATTTCTACACTTTTTCCTTTGCCATATGTGTGAAATTAACTTGTATGTCACTTATGAATCCAAGTTGACATCACTTTTACTTTTCCTTTTTTGCCACTCAGACCAATATTCAGATCTGAGGGGTAAGAAATCTGGAGGGTTTCCCCCTCCCCTGACTCAGCAGTTTTACTGGGATATAATCCACATGCCATATGCAATTCCAATAGTTTAGTCACATCAGGAAGAGTTGTTACAGTCATCACCACAGTCAGTTTTAGAACATTTTCTTCATTTTTGTGCTCATCAGTAGCTCCCCATTTTCCTCCAACCTCCCCTCCCCTCCCCACAAGGAACCATTAATCCATTTGCTGTCTCTATAGATTTACCTATTGTGGATTTCATATGCAGGAAAACATTACAAAAGAAACAAATGAAAGAATAACAAAGTAAAACAGATAAAAACCTCAACTAGAAAGAAAGAAAATATTAAAAGAACAAATTTTAATGGGTCATAAGGGAGGTCGAATGATAAGGTGCTAGATTTTAACCTATCTACAATAATCCACTGCATTTTGCATGTTAGCAAGGCTCTTCCTATCCCTGGACCAGAGTCAGAGGGGATTTGCCAGGAGCTTACTGCACGTGTATAGTCCTTTACTCCCCAACCCCACTCCTTTAAACCGAAAGAGCTTTAAAACGGGTCTAAGGGGAGATAAAATTAGACAACTTTACATTTTGACCTCACTGCATCTGACACCATAATGGTCTGTGATGACATAATGGTCTGTGATGACATAATGGTCTGTGATGACAGGGCTATTACATCCCTCAACTATAATCAGAGAGGATTCACTGACACCTGCAAGTGGATTTTGGGCTTCCACTGTCATGCAGGGGTCCTCAAACTTTTTAAACGGGGCCAGTTCACTGTCCCTCAGACCCGTTGGAGGGCCGGACTATAGTTTAAAAAAAACTATGAACAAATTCCTATGCACACTGCACATATCTTAATTTGAAGTAAAAAAACGGGGCAAAAACATCCGGCAGGCAGGATAAATGTCCTCGGCGGGCCGCATGTGGCCCACGGGCCATAGTTTGAGGACACTTGTTCTATAGCTTCTATAAACCAGGTGTTTACAATTTAAGCTCTGATGCCTTTCCTTCCTTTAAATTTGCGTCATCATTTATAATCTTTGGATCACACAGACCAGAGCGATCTTCAGTGTGGACTTAGCTGGCTGCTACGTCTACTTCCGTCCTGCTTAGATGGCTGCTTGTTTTAAAGCAAGCCTTTAAGACCCCAAACACTATTCTTTCTGTTAGTGGGGCACCATACAGTTTCGTCACCATGCTTTTCTATGGTTATCTTCAGGGATCTTTTCATGAAGTTGAGCATCAAGCATGGCCATGTCATAGAATTGTTCTTTGCAGCTAGAATTAAATATGCAAGCCCCAATTCTTTTCATGCATCTATGGTTCATGTGTGTCTTTGGTTCACCTTAGAGACATCATTTGTCATTTTATTAGAGAACATCATCAACCAGTCCCCGGGGGCATCACTTCCACTGCCATGAAGTCAATGCTGAGTTATAGCAGCTCTACAGGACAGGATAGAACTACCTCCATGGAGAGCGTTAATGCTGTGAGCTTTCATTCTGGTTCTTTAGAATTTATTTTGGTGTGAACGTGGCTCTCTTTTTTCTTCTTCCCCACCCACCCATCCTTCCTCCCTCTAGCATTCTATCCCTTCCCTTTCCCTGCCTCGATGCTTGACCCCGTCTGTCCCTGGTCCTTCAAGGTCTTCAGAGTCTTATCTTCTGGTGTAATGCATTTGCATTCTCTATTGTAGATCTTACTAGGAAACCAGGAGGGGCTTGGTGAAAAAGGGACTTGCTTTACCAGTCAAGATTTTTTAAAAAATGTTGTTCATGGTCAACATTTACTGAGCACTTGTTTTGTACTAGGTAATTTCCCAATACTTTTTACATGTATTTATTTACTCACCATCGCATCTCTGTGGGTGTATGCTGTTATCATCCTAATTTTACAAATGAGGAAGCAGGCACAAAAAACTTTACTGCTCATGTTTTATGAGTAATAAGTGCTGGAACTGAGAATTAAATCCATATTGTCTGATCTCAGAACCTAAGCTCTTAACAATATACTGTAGAGCCTTTCCTCACGAAGTTTAGATAGTCTAGCGATAGAGAAGGTAGAAATACCCTTTCATGGCCTTTTTCCAGTTTTACTCTTTGTTAACTATTGTTACTAGTTTAATACAGATTTTTATAGCTCTATGCAGATACAAATATTTGTTGCACATCCATGTATGCATTTTTCCTCTTTAAAAGATGTCAAACTAATAATTGTTCAATAGCATATGTTTTTGCTGTTTTCAAAACATAGTACTTATAGACTTTAATGTAATAAATACTCTTCTGTTTCTTTAAAACTTTGTTAAATTACGTGAAGGTTTACAGAGCAGATCATAGTTCTTTTGTAAACAATTTTCACAGTTATGACACTAGTTTAGCATCCTCAGAAGACTTTGCTTGGGAGTTACTCTTTTCCTCTTTAAAAGTGTATTTTCTGAAGAAATGTTTACTTTCTACTGGACAGTCATGCTATGTTGTGTCATACAGTTCTAGTTTTTTCTTTATTTGTGGAACTGGAAAAGGGGTTCTTCACACATGAATTTCTATTTCTTGAGACTGTAATTGCTAGTCTGTCTTTTTTTCTTTTGGTCCAGAAGAGAAAGTAACTCACTCATGGGATCTTTAACACTGTCTGTTGGAATATATTTCCTCTTTTGGACTGCACAGAGGGTAGCACTGAGTTCTCTGCTCAGCTGGGCTCAACAGTTAATGGCGACAGCTTTGACGTTCTGCTCCTGCATGGACTGTTCAACTTCAGAAGAGTGCTGTATACCCACCCATTCACCAGTGCATCCTCCTCCTGCCCGAAACTAGTACTTTCCCACCAGGTTTTTAAAAAAAACCACTTTCCTTCTCTTTTTAGCTTCCAGAACTTCCAGCCTATAATCTTTAGCTTCTGATTCTCCATATTGTCACACTCTTGCCTTTATCAAGACCTCTGAAGGCTTGCCTTGGACTTTTTCTGTAGTATCTGAGGATTCATTGTTCTGGAGAGCTGATTCAAAGTGTGGTAGACATCCTCATGCTCATGTCTTCAGCTTGGCCGGGTTTTGAAGAAATTTCTTAAGTTACGATTATAGGAAGGAGCCCTGGTGGCGTAATGGGTTACACAGTGGGCGGCTAACCACAGGGTCAGTTTGAAACCACCAGCCGCTCTGTAGGAAAACGATAAGGTTTTCTACTCCTGTAAAGAGCTAGCTAGAGTACAGGAGACCCCCAGGGGCAGTTTCACTCCGTTCTGTAGGATCACTATGAGTCGGAATAGACTTGATGGGAGTGCGTTTATGGCTTAAAACATTTTTGTAGTATTTTTTTATGACTATAGAACATTGAGCTGTTACCATTTTCTTTCTTTTTTTTTTTTTTTTGAGCTGTTACCATTTTCATAGTGTTTGTTCCTGCTGTCATGACTTCCCCACGACCAGCAAATTTTTGTTAGTAACAAAATTGTTGATCATAGTCATGAGCAATAACTGAATGATTGATCTCTGGTACCAGATGATGAGGTAGGTGTTAATTCAGTGAACAGAAAGATCTTTGTTACTTTATTTTGGTGGGGCTGCGGAATTTTTGCACAAAGGGATTAAAGTTAAATGAGAAGAAGCTAATGAAACCCCCCCTCAAGTCTGAAAATAAGCTTTATCAATATTATCTTGATTTTAAGCCTTCCTTAGAGTTTTGTTGTAAGCAGTTTTTTTCAGCAAAGCCTTCATAGTCATGTATGAGGTGAGTAACTGAAAGGCTTAGCACCTGCTTATTGCTTTTTGTTTCTTGAGCACTCTCGTAACTTTTCCCCCAGTTCGTTCTTGTTTGGAGCACTTGTGTCCCTGTGGTACCCTGTATTAACAAGTCCCTTGCTGCTTATCCGTCACCCTCAGATTCTGAGTTGTGTCCTGCTTCTCCTCTTCGTCTCAGGAAGAGTCAGCAAGCAATAGCTTAGTGAGTTAGAGAAATACGCTCTTGTGATAACTTTGACATTTTTTGCATCATCCCAAATGTAGTTAAAAGGTTACATCAGAGTTTATTTGGCTTGTGTTACTACATGGTGTACATGAAATTCTGAAAATGTATATTTACTTTAATCTTGTGTTTTATTTTTATATTTTTGGTATCAGTCTCGATCTAAGGGGTTAAAGTCTTTCACTGTAGCTTAGGAGGCAACCTAGATTGTCAAAGAGCTCTGGCAAATGTGGATTGATGAGGTTCTTATTTCTCAAAAAGATAAAACCCCCAAAAAACTCATTGCCGTGGAGTCAATGCTAACTTATAGTGACCCTGTAGGACAGGGTAGAACTGGCCCTGTGAGATTCCAAGACTAATTCTTTATGGAGTAGAAAGCCTCATCTTTCTCTTGAGGCGTTGGTGGTTTTGAACTACTGATCTTGTGGTTAGCAGCCCAATGCATAACCAGTATGCCACCAGGGTTTATCAACAAAGTAAAGCTTTGCAAAATGTCCTTCTAAAATCCTGGTTCCAAATCAGTGTGACTGTCGGACAGCAGATATATCAGCTCTTTGGAAAGTTGTTGAAATGCTCTGAGTAGCAGTTACCATAACTGGCACCAGCTTTGCCACATCTTTATTGGTTGTTCTAGGTGTAATTTGAACATCCCATTGGATTTGTGCTGATTATACTGCTGTAGGAACTTATGTAGGCTGATGGGTGTCATTTGACCAGATTCTGTAACTGCAGCAGGTCACTGGGCAGCTTGCTTCTGTGGGTCATCTTGCAGCTGCAGGCTGCCTGTCAGAAAACCCACACCGTCCACATCTCAGCTGGCTTGGAATTAAGCTTTTAATGGGAATAGAAATAGCACATGGGGCACTCACTATCTTGGCTGTTAAGTGTGCTTTTAAAGTAATTCATATTCGTGAGTAACTTTCCATGTTATCTGCTCTTTTCTTTTTAATAGTTCTTTAGGTTTTATTAGTGGATGTGCCATCATTTAATGTTTTCCCTATTGTTGGACATTTACATAAGTTTATTGTATTTAATATATATGCATCGTATTTATAATATTTACATGCTAATACCTGCTTTGGGACCCTGGTTGTGTCGTGGGTTACAGGATAAACCAGAAAGAAGGTTAGTAGTTTGAAGCCACCAGCTGCAACTTGGGAGCAAGATGAGACTTTCTTTCTACTCCAGTCACGGAAACCCACCGAGGGGCAGTTCCACCCAGGCCTATAGGGTCACTGTGAGTTGGAACTTGACTTGAGGGCAGTGAGTTTGGTGTGTGGAATACCTTGAGAGGTTAACTTTCTAGTAGTCAAATTCTGAGTTGAAAGAAATGCATGTTTTCATTTTGGGGTAGGCATGATCAGATTGTGCACATGAAAGATCACAGCAATGTAAATAAATGCTTGCTAGAAATGTGGGCAAGGAAGGTCAAACTTTTTCAGGTCAGCTGCTTAAAAAGAATTTCTGCTTATCCGATAGATGTTTAGTGTGTTTGATCTATTTCAGTGGCAAGTGTGTTTTATTTTGATAGCATTCTTTTAATAACTCAATTTTGAATTACTTTCTTTGGGGCATACTTTCCAGAGTTCTCCTTCGTAGTATGCTCTTAGACGGAATTCTTGCTCTATTTAGATTTCCCTACTGGACCCTTCACAGCGGGTAATTTTGCCATGCTTCGCAAAAAAGACCAACCACACTTATGCAATCCTGACTCTTAGTGACCCTCATAAAACAGAGTAGAACGGCCTGTAGGATTTCCGAGGCTTGATGGAAGCAGATGGCCAAATCTTTTGCCCATGGAGTGGCTGGTGGATTTGAGCCACCAACCTTTGGGTTAGCATCTGAGAACTTTAAACACTACACCGCCAGTAAGACTGTATTTTTCTTGAGGGTAGGAAACACACTTACTTGATATCTGATAGTGATCCTGGGCATTTTTTTTTTTAACCTAAAGTGGATTATGTTCTTTTGGTCTTACTGCTAAGTGAAGTGTTTCAACTTTGTCTTCAAAGTCTTTATGAAACATGAACTTGGAAATCTGCCGTTGGAAAATACCATTTTTGTGGATGTTCTATATATCATACTTTATTTCTAAAATAAACATGATGGACTGATAGGGTAGTGCTATTTGTTAGAAATAACTCACCTGTTATAAGTACATTTTGTATTTGGAAATTGGAAATTTGGTGTTAAATAGAAGATTTATTTTGTGTAGATCATAGTTTTGAATTTCCTGGGTTGGAGTATACCATGTTTTAGAAGGAATATAAAAAGTTGACCACCAAGTCACTTCTGACTCATGGTATACCAGATGTTCTGAGACACACAGTATTTTCAGTGGCTGGTTCTTGGAAGTAGGTTACTAGCTCTTTCTTCAAGCATATAGGTAGGCTCAAACCTTCAACCATCTAGATAGCAGCTGGGCACAGAAACCGTACTATCCAGGCACTCAAAAAATATTACATAGCTCTACTGAATTAGATATCTAGTCTTGGGAAAAACTCTTGTGGAAAAGGATACTTACGTTTTTGTTTTGTTTTTTAAAGATAATTTTATTGGGGTCTTACAGCTCTTATAACAATCCATACATCAATTGTATCAAGCATATTTGTACATATGTTGCCATCGTAATTTCTAAACATTTTCTATTTGAGCCCTTGGTATCAGCTCTCCCCCCCCCCAATTATTAAATTATTATTTTCTTTTTTTTCCCTAATCATTTTATTAGGGGCTCATACAACTCACCAAAATCCATACATTCATCAATTGTGTAAAACGCATTTGTACATTCATTGCCCTCATCATTCTCAAAACATTT
>NW_022110173.1:2706733-2708915 GCF_000313985.2 Echinops telfairi
AGTGGAGAGGAAATGTTTTGAGAATGATGAGGGCAATGAATGTACAAATGTGCTTTACACAATTGATGTGTGTATGGATTGTGATAGGAGTTGTATGAGCCCCTAAAAAATGATTTAAAAAAAAAGAAAGCAGGTAAAATATATTTAGTCAGTAAAAAAAAAACAAAAAAAACTTATACATTAAAAAACATAATGTTACTGAAACAAATTAAATATATACTAACAAAAATTTTTTTTCTGAGACACTTTCATCTTCTAGGGTGCGCAGATCCCAGAGTATTGCCTTTGTATATATTTTGTCTAGTGCTGCTAGTTCTATTACAGAAACACCGTGAATCTGGTCTTTGTTTTCTCTCAGTCTAGGGGCTAGAAGTCTGAATTCAGTGTGCTGACTGTGGGACAAGGCTTTCACTTTCTACTGGCTGTGGAGAAAATTCTTGTCCTAGCTTCTGTTCCTGGCTTGTCTTCATATGTCTTGGTGCTTCCCTCTTCCTCCCCTCCCAAACTCTGCTTGTCTTGTTGAATCTCTTTTCTATCGCAAAATACATACTTTATATGCTTTACCCTAATTCGACCTCTTTAATGTAACAGAGACCATCCTCAAATGGAGTAATAGCCATAGAGTTTAGAATTTATGACATATCTTTTGGGGGGGCATAATTCAATCCATAACAGTAACATTTCGTAAGATTTATATCCTCACCTTTAATAGTTGTCTCTACTTAGGTTATATTGCCTGGGGCACGATGTTTGGGTTTGATGAAAATTCCACTGAGGACTTCTGGGAAGGTGGCCGAGTTAGCTCCCTGTCTCCTCTTCCCTCTCAGGCTCTCCAAACAAGAGCTTGATGCTTCTGAGATGGCTCCAAACTCTGCCTGCTCAATTAGCAAGAAATGTACACTATCCTGTAAGACCTTGATTCACTACCTGCAGTTGTGCTGTTCCTCCCAACTGTGTTACCCTGATAACCAGATAAAGGTGTATCTGCTTGCTGGAGATCCACCAGTAGGCCAGCGATCCGGATCAGGCTGAAGATCCGGAGCAGAGCTCTTGTCTTCCCTTGCTGGTGGATACCTAGCCACGTCAGTTTCTGAGGACATCCTCAGCCAATGGCAGCAGAGTGGACAAGATGCTTGCCGTCACATCTCCTTCTAACCCCAAACATTGGAAATACAGTCAGAGTGACCCTGAACAACAGCAACAAAAAAGAATTATGTACAAATTGTTTATAATTTCTGTGTATGGATACATAAAACAACCAATAAAATAACCAGTTACCAAGGGGCCGGCCCCAATCTACGTGGACACCTGCCCCTCCCCCCAGAATAATTTATTTCAGGGGACAGCACTGAATCTGCAACTCCAGAAGAGGAACATGTTTGATCAGAGCACACTCCCATTTCTGTATCTGAGGGGTTTATCTGACTTGCATTCCTTGGTCATGAACTCCTAACTGTACTAGTGTGCATGCTCCTGTCTAGCCAGAAGTGAAAGGCCGGAATGGGGTCATGATAGTGGGGAGTGGGGGGTGAGGAAGCTTCAAAGAACCAGAGGAATAGTGTGTGTTTCATTGGTGCTATACTGGTCCTGGTTGACTCATCCCTTTCTTGACTTGATGTTTTTTAATGAGGACCAGTGGGAAATAGAATTTTCCTTATAGCTGACTTATGTAGTACATTTTTAGTGAACTGCTGTATTTTCTACAATATCCATGTACTAGAAAATGAAAGTTTTGAAGAGGCATCCTTTAATTATCTTATCAAGCTTTGTCCATTTAAGCCTTTCCTTTTGGATGTAGTTTTTGCTAGTTCCTCATTTGTCACTTGATGGCATATTCATCTAATCCTTTATGTGATATGAAATCCTAGTTTAGTGACATGATTTCATAGTTACATCTATGCGCACATTCCTTTGGTTAGAGAGGAGGTAGTGATAGTGGTAGTGAAAGCTTACGAAACTTTCTAGTAGAATGCGAACAGGGTTGTTGTTGTTTTTCCTGAATTTTATTTTTATCCTATTTCATTCCAGAAAAAAATTTTTTTGGTAGCTTAAAAGGATCCAGAAGAGTCCTAAATGCTTCCTCCCCGCCCCCACTATCATGATACGAATTCTACCTTGCAAGTCTGGCTAGACCAGAGGATGTACACTGGTACAGATAGGAACTGGAAATATAGGGAATCCA
>NW_022110173.1:2709710-2712013 GCF_000313985.2 Echinops telfairi
GATGATCCCTTCAGGATCAGTGGTGTGAGTGGCCATACTGGGAGGGTAGAGGGAGGGTGGGTTGGAAAGGGGGACCCGATTACAAGGATCTACATATAACTTCCTCCCTGGTAGACGGACAACAGAAAAGTGGGTGAAGGGAGACGTTGGACAGTGCAAGATATGACAAAATAATAATTTATAAATTGTCAAGGGATTCATGAGGGAAGGGGGAGTGGGGAAGAAGGGGAAAAAGTAAGGCACTGATGCCAGGGGCTTAGGTGGAGAGCAAATGTTTTGAGAATGATTAGGGCAGCGAATGTACAAATGTGCTTTACACATTTGTGTGGATTGTGATAAGAGTTGTATGAACCCCTAATAAGATTAATTTAAAAAATGCATACAAAAAAATACCAGTTACCAAAACTAAATAAAAAATAAAGCTAAAGCTCCACCGAGTCTTTAGGAGACTGAGCATTAAATGTTTTGATTATGTAGTTTAAGTGTTAGAATGCTGTATTTGTATTATGAATAAAGAACATGTTTATAAATAAATTTTATTTATAATACAAATACATGCATTTTCTTTGTTTTATTTAGTTCATTGTTGGATCTTAGTTCCTAGGACAATACCCGGCCCAGAACACATACTAAACAAAATTCAGCTTTATTACTGAATCATACTTGAAACAGTTTCTTGTAGCAAAATTTAAAATTGTCAATTCATGGACTGTAGATAAGTTTTAAACATTCTTAAAATTGTGAATTAGGTGGAGGTTTACACAAAGTAATTAAATTTTTACTACTCACTGAACTATAGTAGCAGGATTATTTTGCTTGTATACTTGGTTTTCAGAGAATTGATTTATAACTTCTGTGGTTTAAATTTTGGGCATTAGATTTATGGTTTCTGTTGAATGATAAACTTGTAGGTCTTTCTGTCTGCTTAGATTTTTAAGCTCTCAGATTAATATAGCCCATCTTTTACAATACTACTTTGTCTGTGGTGGGGTAAACTGACTTATTTTGGACTGATTGTAAACAAGTTGGTTACCTTATACTTCTCAAGATGGCCATATTGCATTTTGAATTAGGAATCCTAGACCTTTAAAAATCCACAGAAAATCTAGCCTTTCCCAACACCATTTGTTATTATAAAGCTTATAACTTGACTGTACTTTTTGAGGTGGTGGTAATTAAAATCAGAAGGCTTTTTCTTTTGCTAGAGGATTTTTTTTTGAAGTTACAAAGTTTATGGTATTGGTCAACTTTTTAAACTCCCTTTATTGAGGTATAGTTTACTCTCAATGAAATGGACTTTAAAAGGATGTACAGCTGTATGATTATGGACAAACATTGCTGAAGGATTTTAAATGGCTAAAGTGGATTAATGCCTAGTAGAAAGGCCAAAGATAGTAGCTCAGCAAATACCAGTTGGTATCTTTTTGCAACTTTGAAATGCTTATGGGAAGATTTACCTTAAGTGTTTCCTTATGGATATAGGAGTGCAGCAGTGTTCCACCAAACTTTGCTTCATATCACGAATATGATTTGCTTAGGTTCTACTCCGGAAGGTTGGTCAGCGGGGTAGGACAGGAATTTAGAACAGGCTCCTTGTGATTTGGTTTAAAGGTTGGCTTGTTTTATGCTAGGAAGGAAAGAAATAGTGTAAATGAAACAAAATGTTGTCTTTATAACTGCAAAATAAACTTTAAATAAAAAAGGCTATTTGATTTGTAAGGGCACCCAGATGGCATAGTGTCTGTGTTGGGTTGCTAGGTCAGCAGTTTGAAATCACCAGCCACTCAGAGGAAGAATTCCTGTCTTGGAAACCCACAGGGGCAGTTCTACCTTCCAGGATTTGGTTGATGCTTATAGCAGTTAATACTTTGAGCCTAAAGATTTGATAAAGTCTGTTTAAAATGTAGTTGATGGTCCTTCATTTATCAACTGTGCTTTTTTTTTTTTTAAAGGGTGATAATGTAGTAACATATGGTGGGAATTTTCCCATTTTATCAGGTTTATTAGATGTTTACCAGTTAGACATCTTACTGATGTATCTACTGCAGAAATGTTCCAAGTGTTGGGAAGAACTCCAATTTTTTCTTTTCAAAGATCATTTTATTGGGGGCTCTTAAAGCCCTTACAACAATCCATACTTCAATTTTATCAAGCATATTTGTACATACGTTGCCATCATTATTTTCTAAACGTTTATTTTCTATTTGAGCCATTGGTATCAGCTCCTCTTTTTACACCCCCCCATGTTACCTTGATAAATTATAAATTATTGTTTTCATATCTTACACCCACCACTGTCCCTC
>NW_022110173.1:2713663-2737941 GCF_000313985.2 Echinops telfairi
GCTGTATCTTTTGATAGCCGGGCACCATCAGCTTTCTAAGAACTCCAATTTTAATAAATCCTTTTATTGCTTCTGGTATGTAGCAGAGATCCATGTTCTTTGCTTTTTCTTGCCTTTCTTAATGTCTTCTACACTGTTGTAAAGTACAATATTCTATCAGAGTCAGACTCTTGGTTTTGGCATACAAGTGTTCTCTTGCATTTTTTGAGAGCAGCAGCGTATGGTCCATTCAGACATAGGGTTGTGGATAAGCGCATTGGCTTGGGATTTAGGCAGATTAGGTTGAATCCAGACTCCACCACTTATAAGCTAAGCTATATTTGGATTGAACCAAGATAATTAAAACCTCTGGGTGTTTCATCATCTTCAGAATTGGGAAAATAATAGTACATTTCCCCCAGGATTCTTTTAAGGATTAAATAGATAAGATAATCCACAGAATATTTTTCTTGTATGTAGTAAGCACTGCATGTATAGTATAGCCTCTCTTAATTTTATTCTCCTCCACCTCCAGCAAATAATTTTCAACCCTACTTTCATCCTGAACCATGCTTGGTGTTGTGGATGCAACATTCACAGTTAGGAGAGGAAGGCAGGCAATATGAATAGATACATGCAGTAAATTGTGACCCTTTCTGTAACAGAACCATAAATGAAGTAAGTTGATGTTTTAAGTAAGTCTAGGGAAATTCCTACCCCTGAGTTTGCTTAATCTTGAAGTGCTGTTAGAATTTCCCCACTTACTTACTGAACACACTGTGTCAGTCACCATTTAAGGTGCTGAGATTATAGGACACAAGTGTTCAGTCTAATGAGAAACGACCAATAAAAACATTAGACAGGGACAAGTTCTATGAGAGAGATCAGAAGGCGATGTAATGAGAAGTTTCTGAGGGGCTGTCAGTCAAGGATTCTTTGAGTTATGTGACCTTCAAGTTGAGGTCTGCAGATCAAGAAGCAGTCACCCATGGAGATCACCGGGATGAGCATTTCAGGCTTGGGGAAACAGGTGACCACAAATCCCTTGGGTTTTGGGAGTATTGAGAAGCAGACAATAGATCTCTGTGTGTGTTCTATCTCATACTCACTTTATACTTCCCTGCACTTTACTTTTCCTTCAGGCTCTGTAATTTGTTGCAGTGGCCACACAGACTCACAGACAATGTTTATGATTAAAGGGTTTATTAAGGAATTTAACAAATTACAACGAGCATGAGAAATGCTCAGGATCAATTGTTCAGTCAAGACATGTTACAAAGTTCTTTCAGGGCTGCTAATAAATGCCCTAAAGGTATGCCACTCTGCTCTATAAGTTCAACCCAGAGACACTCAGCTACAGCTATTAAGGACCCAGAGGCACCCTACTCCAGTAAGCTTCAACCTGAGGACATTTGGCTCCAGCTCTGTGGGTCAGCAAACGTAGCTTCCCTAATTAAGTTCCCAGAGGCACCCCACTCCACAAGCCAGCCTCTTGCCCCAAAGCACTCAGCGTTACTTGCTCTGGGGGGTGGGAAGCCCACCACCTTGCCTCGTGCTCTGGTGTTTGGTTCTGTTGCTGCTGCTCTGATGTCCCAGCTGTCTTCTGGATCCGGGAGGTTCACTGCACAGGGATGATGTCACTGGCTCTTGCTGGCAGTGAGAGCCCTTGCTCCTGCTACTCAGAGGACTCATTCTATATCCTGCTACCCAGCAGGATAGCAATCCAATGAGTCCTGTTAACAATTACTCACAGGTGAATCTTGTCAGAATCCCACCTTCTTACCCGGACCCATTCAGGAAAAGGTTGTTTGGTGGAAGTTACAGAAATTTAGGCTAGAAAAGCCACATCAAATAATTCCATGCCCCTGCATGACTGGAATATAATGGGTATGAGGAAGAGTAGTATAAAATGCAGTCAGGGACAGTCATGGAATAAGTCATGGAAGACCTTGTGAGCCTCAGCAAGGAGTTGAGGTGCAAAGGAAAGCCCTTGGCGGAAAGTACACTTTTTAAAAAGTGTGCTGTGTCTGTTATATTGGGAATGGAAGCTAAAGGCAAGGAGTGGAGGTATATAACAAGGTTATAAACCAGAAGACCCTAGTAAAACTCAGAGATGCTGGTGACATAGGCTAGAGAGTGATCGTGGAGACATGTGGGCTGATTGGGTATGTGTTTTGAAAGCTGAATCAAAAGGACTTGCTGATTGCATATGGCCAATGAAAGAAACCCTAGGACTTGGGCGATTAGAAGATTTTTAATATAGTTTACTGAAACGTGAAAGATTGGAGGGGAGAGCATGTATGCTTGATGGGATAATCACAGGCTGTTTGGTTTGACATGTGAACCTAACATCCATATGGAGATTTTATACTTAGTAGAAGTTATAGGAAAGAACCCTGGTGGCATAATGAGTTATGCATTGGGCTGCTAACCACAAGGTAAGTAGTTTGAAACCACCAACTGCTCCGAGAGAGAAAGATGAGGTTTTCTACTCCAGTAAAGGTTAACAGTCTCGAAAATTCACAGGGTCAGTTCTACCGTCTTGTAGGGTCACTGAGTCAGAATTGACTTGGTGGCAGTGAATGTGTTTTTTATTTTTGAGCGGTTATAGGAAGGAGCCTTGGTGCACAGTGGTTAAGTGCTTAACTGCTAAAGGTGGGTAGCGTGAACTCACTAACTGCTCCATGGAAGAAAGATATGGCAGTATGCTTCTATAAAAATTACAACCTTGGGATCCATAGGGGGCAGTTCTACTCTCTCCTGCAGGTCACTAGGACTCAAAATCCAGTTGATGGCAACAGATTTGCTTTGGTTAGTAGGTTACTGTAGTTCTCTGGAGTTACGAGAGTCACTGACATATAACTGCTCAATTTAGAGTTCATAATATGAAGTTGACAATAGACTTCACAGGTACCTTTGAAGCCTTCATGCAGTGGGATTGGAAGCTAGATTGTGTGAGGTGCACGAGATAAAGACAGAATGCAAGGTGGAGAGATGGAGACAGTGACTGTAGGCTCCTCTGAGAAATTTTCCTGTAAAAAGGAGACAAATGATATGTCCACAAGTAAGGCCTGGATTTGAGTTATGGTACTATAAATTTCACCCAGTTTTTACAGGTGGATATTTTTCCTCTTGTGCATTAAGAGAACCTTAGTCTAGGGAAAGTGACTCCAGGTCATTAGAAATTGAAACTGGAACCTGTTTTTTAATTTACCTACTTTGGTACCAAGTATAGGTTACTTATTATGATAAAATGCCCCTTGTTCTTTTAATTCAAGCCCCTAGTTAATTCAAGTCCTGTCTACTTGTTTTTGAAACTATTCCAAGATGAAGGATAGGAACTTTCTAGATAAGATGTACATTTTACACAAATAGGTTGCTTAGTTTAAAATGCTCTAACTTCATCCTCTGTATGCAGGTCTATTTAAAACAGTAATGCTTTGAAGTTTATTTGGAATCATACCCCAGCTCAGTAGAGCCCAAGAAAAACAGCAAGATGTTAAAGAAACAAGTACCTGTCAAAGCTGCCTTTGGTAGATGAATGGAGCAAGAGCTGTGGGCTTTGTTTTCCTTTCTTAAAACACTTTAAAAAGTTGGGTGGAAGTTTACAGATCAGTTTGGTTTTCTATTCAACAATTTAGGCACATTTTGTTTTGTAACCTTTGTTACAATTCCCTCGAGGTGTAACAATACTCTGCTTCTTCCTTAGGTTCCCATTTCTTTAGTGCCGTTTACTGCAGGAATGCCTTCTGAGATTTGTTTTTGAGGAGAAGTTTCCCCTGTAGTCTCCTATTCTGAGATTTGTTTTTGAGGAGAAGTTTCCCCTGTAGTCTCCTATCGTTGCTTATTTTGAGGTATATTCCTCATGAGTGTTACTGTACGTTTTATAGGCCTTCCTGTTGGGTGGCTTCAAGGTGAGCTCAGGGCTGGGATTCAGTTCTGGCCTGAAAGGGTGTTTGTCTCGAACTGTAGTGTTGGAGGTTCTCTCAGATGGTGAGTCTGGTCTTTTAAAAATGATTTTAATGCTGCTTTTTTTGCCTGGACCCGGTTTGATTTTATTTCCTCTGGTTTGATTATCATTTTTTCAGTGCATGCTCCTTAAGATCTCATAATTTCCCAAAAGTTTTTTTCTAAAGACATGCAAGTTTTATTAACACACTCCCTCTCCACTTGCCTTCCACAATTCATTCAACATTAATTGATCAGGTAACATGACATGTTTTTACAAGAGGAAGCTAGTAAGAGACATTTTGTTTTATAGGTTATTGTTGAAATAAAAGCAAAGTTACTGTTCTTAGAGCAGAAAATGCTGAATGTTCCTAAATAACCTTTAATAAAGGTATTTAACTAGAGGTTAGTAACTTTGACCGATCATCTATAGATCTCTGAAATATGTCAATATTTAGCTAGAAGCAACTCATTTGAGCATATTTAGGTACCAATAGGTATAGCTACAGATTAAGGTTAGCTATTGGTTTTTAGTTTAGTTTTGTTTTTTAGCTATTTAAAAACAAACAAACCTATTTTTGGGGTAGAAGGAGGAACATCAGATTTATGTTTATTAGTGGGGAGGAAAGGAAGAATTGAAGCATGAGGGCAGACCTTTGGCCCTCTCTTTCTTTAACATTGCACAAAGCCCCCAAGCCTTTGTCCTTCCAGGTAGGTAGGGAGGTGGGTGAGCAGAAGCCTTAGCTGTAGCACAAGGCCAAGGAGGAGGCAGAGAGCGCTAAGCATTTCTCCTCACACGTGGCTCATGGACCCAGCCCGCCATCTCCCACCAGCTTCTGCAGCAGGCTGAGATGTCAGTGGGTTCCCGACCTTGTTCTGCCTTTTCACAAACATCACCTGTCCCGTCAGGTTCACCAGCAGAGTGTGTTCTCCAAAGACCACAGACAGGCATTTAAAGGATAAGTTCATGCCTTGGTGCAGAAACTATATGTGGTGCTAACCAGCTCAGAGATGGCGCTGGCTGCCTGCTCCTTTGGTCTGTAGATCCCCAGATGAAGCCAAGCATTGCGTCTTCGCTCAGCATCGAGTAGTTCAGCTGTTCTGGGATTCCCTCTAGCCCCTGGGTCAGTGCAGAAGTCATCGCAAGTTTCAGGTACTGGGGCTCTCCCTACTACAAGTAGTTTCCAAATAGAGCTCCAAAGTATGCCTTTTCCCAAGCTCTTAGGAATAATTTTTGGGAACCGATCACAATGATTGACATATTAACACACCCCCCCCAGGGGGATGAACAACAGAAAAGAGGGTGAAGGGAGACAGTGATGTGTGTAAGACATGAAATAAATAATTTATAAATAATCAAGGGTTCATGAGGGAGGGAGGGAAAAAATGAGCTGATAACAAGGGCTCAAGTAGAAAGAAAATGTTTTGAAAATGATGATAGCTACATATGTGCAAATGTGCTTGACATGTGCTTGGATGTATGATATACATGGATTATGACGAGCTGTAAGAGCCCCAATAAAATGATTAAAAAGAAAAAGAATATCTTTTGTAGTTAAATCCTCTCAAATGAAGAGAAGGTTTCAGATTTTAAAGAATTGGATCTTTCGGGTTGGGTGGGGCAGGATGCAACAAAAAAAATTAAAAATGAAAAAAAAGAATTTAAGTTGCACTAGCTGTGGAGCATTGGGCTCGCTTGTTCTTTTTTTTCTACATCAAGACCTAGTAAACCAACCAGTAAAGATTCATCATGTCTCTGTAGCTATCCCGAGCTTCAGTAGCATTTTTAGGGGAAAAAAATAGGTATGAAGTGGCTTCAAAAAGCTTGTAGAAAAATTCCACTCCATATTTTCTACAAACTTTTTGAAACCCTCTTGGTAGAGTGTGCATAGTAGAGAGGTAACCCAAACCACTGCCGTCAAATTGGTTTTGACTCACGACGCTCATCGGATTTCTGAGGCTTCGTAAGTCTTGGTGGGAGCAGATAACCTTATCTTTCTCCTGTGGAATGGCTGGTGGCTTTGAACCACTGACTGTGGTTAGTTAGTAGCTCAACACTCTCCCACAGTGCTACCAGGGCTCTTTAGAAGAGTGGTAGGTATTCCTTAGTAGTCTTTATTTTCTAAAAAGCTTACCAACTTATTACGCATTTTACTTTACATAAAAATGGAAATATAAATATAGCAAATACATTAATTATTAACGTAGGTTCTTTCATAATCCTTATAAGGATACATGAATAGATGTTTATTTTTATACTGTTAAACAGTTCAACAAATTGTCTTGCATGTCTTCATTTTCACAAGTACATTTCTGGGTTTTTTTTGTGTGACATTTCTGGTTTTCAACTAATTAGAAAAAATTTTTTTTAACATTTATTGGGAGCTCTTATATAATGACAATTTTGTAAATTCCATTAGCTCAAGTATAGTTGTACAATAGAAAAACTTTTAAACACAGTATGTCTTTGATGATTTTATTTTATGTCTTGGATGATTTTTATTTTGAATAAAGTTTAAGTACAATGATTGTTAAACCTGATGATCAGTAGAATAACCTGGACAGTTTCAAAACAACATTCTTGCTTTCTCATTCCCTCGGAAACTTAAAGGGATCAGAGTATCTGAGGGCGAGATCTGAAAATAATGCATTTTTTAAAGCTCCTCAGGTAACCATAGACTAGGAAACCTGTTAGTGTAGTTGGTAATGTATTGGGCTGTCAGTTTTCAATAACACTCATTCACAGAGGCAGAACCATAGGTCAACATTTTGAACCCACTGGCCACTCTGAGAGCAAGGTGAGATTTTCTGTTCCCATAAAGATTTAGTCTTGGAAATCATAGGGAGCAGTTCTTCTCTTTCTGTAGGATCAGGTCACAGTGAGCTGGGATTGGCTCGGTAGCAATGGGTTTGGTTTTGGTTTTGATTTTTTCAGGTTAAGTACTGAGTAAATAAGTTTTGGAATCACTGATTTAAGTGTTTTGTTATGCCAGACTACTGTTAACTGTGTATCTTAATTTGTTGGATATGCTGTCAGTAATCATTGCTCAGTGATTCTGAAAAGTAGCCGTGGTGGCATAGTGGTTACACCTTGGGCTGCTAACCACAGAGCCCGCAGTTTGAAACCACCAGCCAGCACTTAGATCATGTGAACATTGCTTACTTTGTGTACTTTTTACTTCAATTAAAAAAAAAGAAAGAGGCACTAAATACTAGAGTATGTTTTGCTAAAATGAAGCTTTATTTTCTAGTTCATGAAACTTTAATTTGGTGTATATATTTTTCTTTTACTTATAAGCTGTGAACTCTGTAGTCTCTTAACTGAACATGACTTTGGAAATATGAATTAAGAAATAAAAATTTCTGCCCATTTTTCCATCTAACGTAATTTGCCTTTTTAAGTAAAAAACCTTATTCTCTTAATTTATTTAGAAAATAAGGGTCAATGAGTTGAGCTTTTCTTTATGAATATGTTAAACTTGGAGTAGCATAGGTAGAAGAGAGAGCTCTAAGAGCTAGACTGACTAGATGTGAATTCTAGTTCATCCACTAGTAGCTGTATGCTGATACTCAGACTTTGTCTTGCTTTATTTCCTGGAGATTTATACCTATGTAATAGGGTGTAAGATAGTTAGGTGATAAAAAAAAGATGAGTTGGTTCTTGTTTAGCTTTTGTAAGGAACAGTGGCTAGCATATAGTAAGTGCACCTTAAGTTATAGCTGCTCTTATTATTGCTTTTATTATTATTACATCATCCCTATCATTTGTTAAAACATGTTGAGTGTTTTTTGGGAGACTGTGTGCACATTTATGGAATGGGGTATTTGGAGAATTCTGTGGGACCTGTGATTGTATTTGTTATAATTGAGGCAGTGTCAAAATTTACATCACAAAGGAGTTAAGTGTTATATTGGATTAATATAATCCAATTTAAACATGCAAGATATAATAGACATAAGTTTAAAAAATAATTTTATTGGGGGCTTATACAACTCTTATCACAATCCATATATCCATCCATTGTGTTAAACACATTTGTACATTTGTTGCCATCATCATTTTAAAAAACATTTTTTTTCTACTTGAGCCCTTGGTATCAGCTTCTCATTTTTCACCCTCCCTCTCTCCCTCCCTCCCTCCCTTTCTCCTGAACCCTTGATAATTTATAAATTATTATTACTTTTTCATGTCTTACATGGACCAATGTCTCCCCTTACCCACTTTTCTGTTGTTCATCCCCTTGGGAGGGGGTTATATGTAGATCATTGTGATTGGTTCCCCCTTTCTCCCTACCCTCCCCTTCCCCTTCTGGTATGGCTACTCTCAATCGTGGTCCTGAGGGGTTTATCTCTCCTGGATTCCCAGTGTTTCCAGCTCTTATCTGTACCTGTGTACATGCTCTGGTCTAGCCTGATTTGTAAGGTAGAATTAGTCATGATAGTGCGGGGTAGGAAGCATTAAAGAACTAGAGGAAAGATGTATGTTTCATCGGTGCTATACTGCACCTTGACTGGCTCGTCTCCTTCCTGTGACCCTTTTGTAAGGGGATATACAGTTGTCTACAGATGGGCTTTGGGTCTCCACTCTGCACTCCCCCTCATTCACACTGATACGACTTTTTGTTTTGGGTCTTTGATGCCTGATACCTGATCCTATCGACACCTTGTGATCACACAGGTCGGTGTGCTGCTTCTATGTGGGCTTTGTTGTTTCTCAGCTAGATGACTGCTTGTTTATCTCCAAGCCTTTAAGACTCCAGATCTTTTGATAGTCGGGTACCTATCAGCTTTCTTCACCACATTCGTTTATCACGGAATGCCACGTTAATAGAACAAAGTGTTCTTGCATTGAGGGAGTACTTGAGTAGAAGCCCAATGTTGGTCTGCTACCTGAATACTAAACCTATAAGTGTATGTACGAAGATCTATTTTCCTATCGTTATGTATAAATATATTTACATATGTACATGCATGTATGTAGACCTCTATAGATGCCCTTTGCCTCCTAGTTCTTTCCTCTATTTTCTTTTACTTTCCTCTTGTCCCACTATCATGTTCAGCCATTGGGTTTCAGTAATTCCTCTGTTACATTGCCTTTGATCAAGCCTTACTACTAGTCCTCCTACACTCTCCTTGCCATCGATTCTAGATCACTTGTTCCCTTGTCCCAGGGTTGGTTGATAGCCCCCTTCCCTTCCTCACCTCCCCTGCTCCCGTGTCTCCCCCCCACATGAATCGTTGGTCCCATGGTTTTCCTCTCTGGATTGTTTATCCTACCTATCTTATTTAGATAGATATGCAGATACAATAAAAAGCACAAAAACAAGACAGAACAAAACAAAGAACCAAAAGAAAAAGAAAAGCCTATAAATTGTTCCAGGTTTGTTTGTTGAGCTTCAGGAGTGTTTTCCCATTGAGTCTGATGGGGTGCCACGCCTTGGCCCCAAAGTCTATTTTTGGTGTCCCCTGGGGACTTCATTGCTTTGCTCCCCTTGCTGCTTTGTTGCATACCCTTAGCGTTTCACGCTGGTGTGGTGGGGTCAGATCGGGCACAATTCCTGCACTGTGTTTTCAGTTTTGTCCACCATAGCGCTATAGGTCAGTGAGGGATGTCATTTCTCGTAGTGGGGCCAGCCATATGGTCCTCTCTGTGCATTGGCTGCTCTGAGCAGGAATATCGTCTTCAGGGCTTGGTGGGCCAGGATGTGTTCCACTCTCTCCTTCCTTCTTTGTTTGCTCCTGTGTGCTCTGATCAGTCTTGCCCTTCACCCTGAGCTGTAGCTTCAGTGCTATCCTCTGAAGTGAATTCTTCTGGGGTGGGGGGTGTGTTGGGGGTATGTGTCCGCGTAAAAGATAGAATCATATTTAACCATGTTAAATGAAAATTTAGACTATATCAGGTAATGGATAGTTATATCCTATTAATTATCTTTCAGTAGACTATTAAATAATGCTCTGAAGTAGTCACAATATAGTAAATACATAAGAGGGTGTTTTGGTGAATAGAAACTAGTTTAGTAGTTGGGGTCAACTACTAGGGATAAGATAAAACAATAACCAGGACACGCTCAGATCCACACAGAATACATGCATGTAGACCAGCATGAATGAACACGTATGCACACGCATATATACATGCTCACATGTACACACCCAGCACATGTACTCTGTGTACATGCACACAAGTGCACACACACACACTCACACCTGTGCCCCAGTCAGGATGCCCACACCCTCCTGCACCCCCCTGCCCTCTGTGCTGCCCCCTTGCAGGGCAGCCCGTGAGCTGCCCCCTTGCAGAGGATTTAAAAAGAGGCTGTTTATACAATTTCTAGTAAAGAAATCACTTTTATAATCACACACACACACCAAATAAAACAATAACTAGGAGCTATCAAGAGCCAACAACCGCTGAAGTAAATATCATGACAGTAATGTCTATCTCCTCCCATGCCTGTAATTATTTTAGTAAGAAAAAATTACTGTGCCTGTTACTCTTTTTAAAAGAAAAGAGTTAAAACAAAAAAAAAACATACTTAATAGCAAATTTTTTAAAAACTATTTTTAACAAAGCAAGACACAACTGCAATAGCATTATCTACTTTGACTATCTACCTCTAGGACATTCAATGTCAACTGTCAAACTGATTATTAGAAGAAGGGAAAAAGATTTAAAACATAGACAATAAAAGTATTAACAACAAAATTGTCCTGCTGGGTTAGAAATAGAAAAAGAATTTGAAGTTAGTCTTTTAATTTTCTGTAAGATTCTGAATAATGAGAGAATCAATGGGAAATACTGAATCTCAAGAATACCTTATCTGCTAATCTTAAGAGTTCACTGTATTCTACTTTACTCACCAAATTTCAATGACTACATTCTATGAATACTGCACTACATTACACAGAGATAAAAAAAATCATCAACAACAGAAACTGGGTGGTCAGAAAATAAAATAAGAGATTACTACACCTGACCTTTTCAGTTCCTAAACTTCCTCTTACAATTCCACTGTTCTCGCCTGTCTGTAGTGTACAGATTCATTAGCGAGTAAATAATTATACTGACAATGTTTACTAAACAAGATACTCATTTTCTACATTACGTTGGTAAAACATGCTTTGTACCTTACTACTGTGTGTTTCAGAATGATGATGGCAACATATGTACGAATGTGCTTGACACAATGGATGGATGGATGGATTGTGATAAGAGCTGTATGAGTCCCCAATAAATGAATACAAAACTACAAAAAAAAAAAAGACTCTGTCTTTAACAGATGTTTCCTTTTATAGATGAGCACAGGCTTTCTTTGAGGCACCAAGCTGCTGAAATCACTCTGAGGTCTTTATTGGCCCCATGTTTTATGTCATTATGTTTGATTTTTAAAGGTACCCTTCAAGTACAGAAATTTATAAATTACAAACATACTTACCTAATTAAACCATGTGTGCTTAATTTTGATTTGGAAAATTTAGAGTAGCTCTGTATGCAGAAGGCCTATTTTCATTTCTGGAGTGGGAGGCATCATGAGCAGAGTGGGAAAGACGGATGGAAGGACCTGAGCTTGAATTCCATTCTTCTCCTTCAAAGCCTGTCTGAACCTCAGGTTCCTCGGCTGTAGGAGGGCGGTGTAGTGGGTCTCTAGGGTAGTGAGGAAGAATAAATGACAACATAGACAATTAGATATATGAGAGAAGCTTCAAAAAGTTTATGGACAAATTCTGTTATCTTTTAATTTCAATCTTATGTAAACATTTTTGGAGCCTCCACATAATTCTGTTAGAAATTGTGGCCTCGATTTGCTAGATTTCCAGAGTGCCTGAATATGCATATTTGTTCCTAAGACATAGAGTTTGGGTATATGTCAGTGTATCTTTCATAATTGAAGCCCCTTCCCCTTAGAAGCAAGAATTCAAAATATTTGTTTTAAGAGCATTATAAGTTTGTAATGGGGGAATGCTTATTATTATTATTAGGCACTGTTTGTGCGTGTGTGTGTGTGTGTGAATATGAAATCGTGCATGGACTGTTGTATAAAGAAGAGACTATGGGTATAAGAATAGAAGTGCATGGACTACTTAGGGAGCTATTGGGAGCTACTATCAAAATATAACATGAGAAAAAGAAGTAGGAATAATTTTAGAAATATTGCAGTATTTGCTAAAGGATTGGGTATAGAGATGTGGAAAGAAGTGGAATTGGGGACTTTGCCAATAATGGTGTGTAGTACTGTTCATTCAGGCAAGTAAAGCTAGAGTTACTGCTGTAGCCACAAATTGTAGATTATAATTTGAAAGGTAATCCCTTCAATCATTAAGTAGGAAAGCATAAGGTAAGTAAATACTGTCCAACTGTGACAAGTTTATAACTACTAGAAAATCTGTAGGGAACTCAGTTTGCCAGAAAGTGTGCCTTTGGGACAAATAGCCTTGTTGGAACTAGGAATCCCTGGAGAATATTATAAAATAATAAACATCAGGTTTGATGGGATGACTATGCTTGCTATTAAGTGATTTTTTTTTTTTAGAACTAGAGAGCTTTAGTCCAAGATAAATCTTTTTAAAATGGACCAGTCTTGGTAAAAGTGTATACAATATATAAAATGATAACATGAAGATTAAGGGGAAGGGAGAGGGAGCACTAGAACTGATTAAGATTTAAATACAACTCTTTTGGTGGGATTCATACCAGGGATGCAGGGATGGTTCAACATACAAAAGACCATTAGTATTATTCATCACACTGACATGAAAAACTACTAAGAACCACATGATACTATCAATGGATGCAGAAAAAGCATTCGACAACATCTAACACCAATTCCTGTTTAAGACACTTGAGAAGATAGGAATGGAAGGAAAGTTCCTCAAGACAATACAAGCTATGTATGAAAACCCAACAGCCAACATGGTAGTCAGTGGAGAAAAGACTAACACAATCTCATTGAAAAAGGGGACCAGACAAAGATGCCCCTTGTCCCCACTCTTATTTAATACCGTGATGGAGGTTTTAGCTAACAGCATAAGGCAAAGAAGAGACATCAAAGGTATTCGTCTGGGGAAGGAAGAGGTGATACTAACGTTATTTGCAGATGATATGACTTTATATATGGAAAATCCCAAAAGCTCCACAAGGGGAGTACTGGAAGCAATAGAGTTTGGCAGAGTGGCAGGATACAAGATCAACAAAGAAAAGTCCATCGGACTGTTACACACATCGGATAAGACCACAGAAGAGGAGATCCAAAAGGTGGTACCCTTCACAATAGCCAAGCACAAATTGAAATATCTAGGGATATATCTGACTGAAAGAACAAAAGATCTATACGGGGGAAAAACTACAGCACACTATTACAAGATACCACTAGCGACCTCAACAAATAGAAGAATATCCCATGCTCGTGGATTGGAAGACTGAGTATAGTCAAGATGTCAGTTCTGCCAAAGGTACTATATAAATTTAACGCAATCCCGATAAAATTACCCTCATCGTTCTTTAATAAATAGATAGATAGATAAATAGAACTCTTTTAAAAAAGCGATTTAGCAATGGAAATGTATGATATGTGAATACTATACCAAGAAAACTACTAAAAAGAGAAACCAAACATACCAGTGGTGACCATGGGTGAAGGAGAAAGAGTTGTTGCTTAGGGGGCACTGAGTTTATCTTAATGGGGATGGAATAATTTGGAAAAGGATATCAATGATGGTTCTACAACATGAAGAATATAGTCAGTGGCACTGACTTATACATGTAGAAGTTGTGGAACTGGAGAATGTTTTATATTTATGCCACAGTTAGAAAAACAGCATGAAATAACAATGAGTACAAGGAAGAAGAAAATGTTTTAGAATTGAGTGTGGTGAGAACTGTATAACTCTCCTTGATGTGATTGAATTGTTGAATTGTATGACATGTGCATTAAGTACTAATAAAACAAAAGAAAAAACCAGGTTAACGGAGTTTAATGTCTTCTTAAACATGAGTTTTCTGTACTAGTAAGAATATTAATGGTTGTTGAATTTAGAATGGAAAGTCAAAGTATTGGGAGACCCTGGTTCTGATTCTTGCTAATTTTTAAATTTCTGCCTCAAGAGTCTCAGGTTACCCTCTTAGATGGCTAATTTCAAGAAAGAGAAAGCATTCAGAGACAGCAATTCTAGGTTCTGAATGGAATGTATAAAAGTAGGAGAAATAGGATAGGATAGCAGCCTTTTTAAAGGATTGATTATCAAGTCTTCTGAAGAATGGGAAATTGGATTTGGTAATGCTACTTTCTTATTTAGAAAGATTATAGTAATCCTAAAGGCATTTGCAAATTACCATTTTTTGAGAACTTTAAAGATTTATTTGTGTTAGAGAGTTAATGACAGCCCTCAATTTTGTCAAGTGGCAGGTATTTTGGTTACCTTGTACTGTTATAAAAGAAATGCCAGAAGTAGTTGACTCTAAGAAACATCAATCTAATTTCTTAGCACTGGAGACTAAAACTGCAAATCGGGCTCAGGTGGGTGGATCCTTTTGTGAGATGCTTCATTTCTGGTATCTCTTGGCAATGCTTGGTATTACTTGGCTTATTGATGATCCTCACATGGTGTCTATATATTTCCGTGTCTTTTCTGTTCTTTTTATCACTCAGAAGTGATTAGATTTAGAACCCACCCTACCTACTTAAGTATGACCAGATTAATACAGCATAGAAACTCTGTTTCCAACCAGGATCATATTTACAGCTATAAAACAATGAAACCCGTTGCTGTCAAGTCACTTCTGACTCATGGCAACCCCATGTGTTGTAGAGTAGAACTGTTCCATAGAGTTTTCATAGTTGTGAGTTGTCAGAAGTAAGTTGCTAGACCTTTTTTCCAAAGTGCCTGTGGGTGCCAACCTTTTGATTAGTAGCTGTCTGCTTAACCATTTATGTCATCCATTTACAGGTGTTGGAGCTAGGATTTCAATGCACAGTTTTTTTGGGGTGGGGGGGGGAATTCAAATTTTTCAAGTTCCTTCAAAATAAATATATATGTAAACCCACTGCTGTTGAGTTGATTAGAAATCATAGCAACTCTGTAGGGCAGAGTAGAATACCCCACTCGGTTTCTGAGGCTATAAGTAGTTAAGGGAGTGAAAAGCCTCGTCTTTCCTCCTGCAAAGCAGCTGATGGTTTCAAACCTCTGACTTTGTGGTTAGCAGCCTAATGTGTAACCAATTATGTCCTCAGTACTCTTCACTTAATGTTAGAAATTGGGATTTAGGTTATAGTGTATGTCTAAGTTAAAAAAGAAATGTTAAATTTCCTGTTGTGCTTTACATGGGATCACCAAACCTCCAAATCAAACTCATTTGCCTATAGTTGATTCTGACGCATCTAGGACAGAGTAGAACTGCCCCATGGATGTCCACAACTGTAAATCTTCTTGACTTGTGGGTTTGAATTTCAGCCCTTTCAGTTAACTGCTGCTGAGTGTTTTAACCAATACCCCAGGGTTCCTCACATGGGATAAATTGCCTGTACTTAATGTTTCTGGCAGTGAAAGCCTATTTATTTGTTTTCAGCCCTGGGTCTCATTTCTTTGTTAAAGTATTTAAAATTAAAATCATTGGAATAAACGTGTGGTTCAAAATTCAAAAGTCACTAAAGGATATACAATATCCCGCACTTGTTCTTATTTACCCAGTTTTCTTCCTCAACTTCCTGAGATGTGTTAAATAAACACCCTGACTTTTTAACACAGTATTACATATTTATTATTTTCGATTGCACACATTTATTTCACAATGCAGTTTTACACAATGCTAAGAGCACTTTTCTTTATACTTTACAGGAGAGCTTGAAACAATATGAACTTCAAATTAATGGTCATCCCAGTACACATCCAAATCTAACCCAAGTAGAAACATTACAATTTGTTCAAAGGCTTAATGGCAATAATCAAAGGAGGCAGAGAGTTAGGTTTACTTTACATAACTGACTGGAAAATACATTCAAAACACAGCAAATAAACATTAATTTATTATGTGCCTCCTGTGCCCAGAGGAGGGGTAGTTGCTATGTCCAGATAATCCCCTATTTGAAACGGATGTGATTGAAGGTCCCCTTCCTGCCCCACATGGTGTCGCCAATTTCCTTTACTAAAGTGTAGCTCTGCAGCTCGCCGGGCTGCACGTTTCCGCGAGAAGTTGAACTCGTCCTTTTTGGTGAAGACTCGCAGCAGCAGCAGCAGCAATAGCAATAATCTGCTTCGCTGCTCTGAACTCCCAACCTCTGCTGCTGCGAGCATGAGAACCAAGTCTGCTATTACATAACTAAAATAGAAAGTATATATAATTGGAAATATTTTAGCTTCTCTTACATAATGTGCAATATGAGTTATAAATTGTTCTCAGGTTATATTTGGATATGCCATATAGAAATTTGTTGTTTTAAAGTAGCTGCAGCTATCAATCTTTTATGTATTTTGAATTTCACCTCACCGCCTTGACAATTACAAGAACACTTTCCTCTCTGTATTTGGATGCCTTATTTTTCAGGTTTACATCTTTGATCCATTTGCAGTTTATTATTATTTTTAAATCGTTTTATTAAATGTTCATTTGTTTAGCACCATTCATTTTTAAAATTTTATTTTATTTTTTTAATCATTTTATTAGGGGCTCATATGACTCTTATCACAATCCATACATACATCAATTATGTAAAGCATATTTGTACATTCATTGCCCTCATCATTCTCAAAACATTTCCACTCCACTTAAGCCCCCGGCATTAGGTCCTTATTTTTCCCCTCCCTCCCCGCTCCCCCCTCCCTCATAAGCCCTTGATAATTTATAAATTGTTACTTTGTCATATCCTGACCTGACCCTTCACCCTCTTTTCTGTTGTCCGTCCCCCAGGGAGGAGGTCCCATATAGATCCTTGTAATCGTTTCCCTATTTCCTACCCACTCTCCCTCTACCCTCCCAGTATCACCACCCACACCACTGGTCCTTAAGGGATCATCCGCCCTGGATTCCCTGTGTTTCCAGTTCCTATCTGTACCAGTGTACATCCTCTGGTCCAGCCAGACTTGCAAGGTAGAATTCGGATCATGATAGTGGAGGTGGGGGGCGGGGAGGGAGGGAGGAATCATTTAGGAACTAGAGGAAAGATGTATTTTTCATCGTTGCTACATCGCGCCCTGTCTGGCTCATCTCCCCGAGACCCCTCTAGCACCATTCATTTAAAAGGCCATTCTAACCCCTACTAATTTCTTTTTACCTCTGTTAAAAAAAATTGGACTTATTTATGTAGGTCTATTTCTGGGTTCCATACTTTGTTTCTTGGTGGCACAGTGGGTAAAGCATTGGACTGCTAACCACAATCCCTGCAGTTTGAACCCACCAATTGCTCTGTGAGAAAGACGAGGCTTTCTGCTCCTGTAAAGATTGTTAGTTTTGGAGACACAAAGGGGCACTCTTTCCTTAGGGTGTCTATGAGTCAGAATTAACTGGATGGCAGTGGGTTTGTCTTTTGTTTCAGTCCTCTGATAATATGCCACTGCCTTGACTGTGGTGATTGTATGGTGGGCCTTCATATCATGGAGAGGGATTCTTCCCCCTTTATTTTTCCAAGATTATTTTAGGTAACCTTAGACTTTTGCCTTTCCTAATAATTTTATCTGTTTCTAAAAATCTTTCCTGGAACCATGATAGGCAACAGCATTAAATTTGTAGATCAATTTGTGAAGGATTGGCATCTTTATTATATTGAGTCGTCTAATCTAGGAACATATGTTATTATTTTTTAGATCTTTGATGCTTCTTATCATCTTTTGGAATTTTCCGTATACAGATCCTGTACATGTTATGTGTACACATAAGTATAAGGGAGCTTCAAAGCATTCATGGGAATGAAACGAAAAGACAATGGGAATTTTCTTAAAACTTTTTATTATGAATTAGCGAGCAGAGAATCATACACGTTTTGTTTCAGTCATCCACTGCAATCCCTTCAGTGGCCATTACTTACCCCACTTCTGCCTTGTGTTGTGTTAATGGAATTTCCCCACAGACGTATACTTTCTTTAGAGAAATTATAAATGATTTTGTGTCTTAAATTGTTTCATACTAATTAGAAAACTTTGTTGATAGGTATGTATACTGATTACAGGACTTTCTTTTTTTTTTTTTTAATCATTTTATTGGGGGCTCTTAATCACAACTCTTGTTTATCTTCAGGAGTTGTAAACAACTCTTATCCCAATCCATACATCCATTGTGTCAAGCACATTTTTTTAGAGGATGATATTAAGCTTTATTTAAAAAACATTTATAATTTATTGTATTTGTTAAGAATATTCAGAGAGCAAAACATACACGAATATAACATTTTCTACATGTACAATCCAGTGACATTGACAGTAGATTTCATTTTAATACTCACTCAGCCACATTTACGCTTAGTAGAGTTATTTCTTACTGAAACTTGTTCTTCTTTCCTCAGTCTTTTCTACCAGGTTCCTCTACCCTTTTGGTTCCTATGGTGTTCCACAGTGATCTGTCTTGAGATCTCTTCTCTCCTCACTTTCTTCACTTACATACTTCATGGATTTAGATCCATTTTTTAATAATGAGATTATTTTATTGGGAGCTTGTACAACTCTTAATCACAATCCACACATATATCCATCGTGTCAGGCACTTTTGTACATTTGTTTCCCTCATCATTCACAAAATATTCGCTTGCTATTTGAGCCCTTGGTATCAGCTCCTCATTTTTCTCCTCCCTTCCCCCTCCCCCATGAACCCCTGATAATTTTAAAATTATTATTATTTTGTCATAACTTACACCATTGGACGTCTCCCATCACCCACTTCTCCGCTGTCAGTCCCATCATTGTGATGTTTAAATGAGATTTGACATATGCAGCCCAGTTGTAATACCTAAAGTCTACCTATATTCATTCTAAAGTTAGTTATTTTTTTAAGTGGAAAAATGATATGGTATATAGTAAAAAATAAAAACAAAGTGGAAAGTTTAATTCTCTTAAGTTTAATTCCCTTCTCTACTTCTGTACCATTCACACAATTTTGAATATTTTTCAATAACTATTCTGTGAACATATACACTTACATATGATTATGTTTTTACAGCATTTAATGGGAGCATCTCATACGTGCATATCTCCTTTTGTATATTTCAATAGAGTTGGTTGATCTTTTTATTATAAAATATAAGTTGTTCTTTTTAAATATCTTATTCTATCATTCTTACTGATTGCTGAGTATCGGATTGTGTTTGAATACTGATTAGTTAATATAACCAATATTTTTTATCAGCACTCATTTCATGCATTTATTTAAAATATATTTATTCAAAGCTTTCTTTTCTTAGGGTCAACTCACTATCTGAAAGTACATCCTCCCAAGAAGGGACCGAAAGAAAGACCTGTTTGTAAGAAAAGCTTGGGTATCCCATGAACGAGACAGAAGAAAACCGGTTGCGGTGCAGCAGGACTCCAGAGCCAGATATAAGGCTCAGAAGAGGGCACCAACCTGATGATTCAAGGAGAAGTAATAATGAAGACCTCCAAGGAGGGAACTTGAAGCCCCTTCTAGAGGCACCTGTTCTTGCTTCTCATCGGAACAAAGTAAGTCAAGGTGGAGGAGGATGGTAAATGACACAAAACACTTTCCCTATAATACTTGAGTATAAGCCGAGGCACACCTACAGTTTTTTTGCCACAAAAAACTGGGAGGCTTTTTCATCATTAAAAATGTGCTGAGAACGGATGAGCCCTATAGGACCAGTGGTGTGAGTGGCAAAACAGGGAGGGTAAAGGGAGAATGGGTAGGAAAGAGGGAACCGATTACATGGAACTGTGTGTGACCTCCTCCCTGGGGGACAGAGAACGGAAAAGTGGGTGAAGGGAGATGTTGGACAGGGCAAGATATGACCCATTTGTAAACTATCAAGGGCTCATGAGGGAGGGGGGAGCGGGGAGGGAGGGGGAAAATGAGGACCTAATATCGGGGGTTTAAATGGAGAGAAAATGTTTTAAGAAACGATGTACAAATGTGCTTTACACAATTGATGTGTGTATGGATTGGGATAACAGTTGTATGAGCCCCTAATAAAATGTTAAAAAAGAAAAAAAAATGTGCTGAGAAAAAAAACTCGACTTATACTCGAGTATATATGGTATGAGGACTATATAGATAGAATGGGTGTCAAGACACTTGCAATTTTTATTGTTCAGGATAATTTTACATTTCATTCTTAAATTAGTTCAGGCATTATTTGATTTCACAGTTATGTCTTTTGCTAGCACTTGAAATCATATGCCTTTAACTTGTTTAAGGGAGAAGAAATGGGAGATTTTTTAGTTACCAGATAGTCTTTCTAATTTGACCAAGCTTTAGTAATGAATTATCAATTATTTTGTGTGTGTGTATTGGTGGAGGTGGTAGTGGTTTTAATATTTCCTTTCATTCTCCAGAGGAAATGCCAACCTTTAAATGATTTAAACTAGGGGGGAAAAAAGGGGAATGGAGAGTATGGTGGGGGAGGGAGAGGATAGAGGGGAGTGGATATCAAAGAGTTCAAGAAGAAAGAACTACTTGATGTGATTGAACTGTGAAATGTTATCATATCTGTAAGAGCTCCCAATAAAATGATTTTAAACAAATAAATGATGTAAGAAGCAACAATACCTAGAGAACAAAAGTATAGTTATCTATGAACAGCATCAGAACTCCATGTTGCAGATGTTTTGCTGTATGCTTTATAACCATTATTGTGTAGCATTTATTCAGTGTTATGACTTTGACCCTTTACTTGAAATACCAGCTTTACAGTCCCTAAGGGTTGTGCTTGTTGTCCAAGTAAAGTATTACTGCTTGAAACCCGGAAGCATCTTGTCCTTTCAGGTATTTTATGAAGATTTCATGAGAGAAGCTTAAGGTTCTGTCTTTTATTCTTGGTAATGTTTCTACTCTTAACTAGATTGTGTTACAGTAGTTTGATGTGTTTGTGCACGCACACGCACATGCACACCTGCTTATCCCTACAACCACAGGACAGATTGGTTGTTATAGGATTTTTAAAAACGTTCTGCCTATAATACCGGTAAGTATAGTGTAATTTGGCTTTTTGTGAGTCGGATTCCCACCGTCTATGCAGGACAACCAGTCTCAGTATGGAAAATGAGTGACATGGGTTCCCTGACCAAGCAAACAAACAACCAACCAAACTCACTGCCATCAAATTGATGCCGACTCGGCAACCCCATAAGACAGGTTAGACCTACCACTGAGGATTTGCCAGACTGTAACTCTTTATGGGAGTAGAAAGGGAGCGGGAGGTCTTTCTTCCCAGGTTTCCTAAAGGGAGTAGAAATGTGATAATTAGTAATAGGAAGAAGATTGACCAAGATATTAAAAGCAAGGGTAGAGATTCATGTTTTAGGCTTGTAAAAGATAACAAGTTATTTATTTCCGTTGGATTTGTTTTTGTTATGTGTGATATACGGTTAATAGAGGCTCTCCCTTTTCCAGTTATGAAAGGACTTTTATCAATTTTTTGGTATCAAGAAATTTTCTTTAAGATTTCTAGAATAAACACATTGACCTATCCTGAAATATGCCCATAAACAATTTAAAGAACTAGTGGTGATTAAATAATTCCTCTGACAGTTGTGTGGCGTGGAGTGTGTACCTGTATCCTTAGTAAAAGTTATATTTAACAATTTAAAATTGATGCTTGAGCTTATAGAATCAAGAATTTTAAAGCTTGAAGGAATTGTATACTGACAAATTTGAAGTTAAAAATTACAACAATCTTCTCTTTATAATACCAGTTATCATATGTTAGCTAAAGTTCTCTTTGTAATACCGGTTATTACATGTTAGCTTATCATTGTGATAATGAAACATCCATTCAGAGTTCAGATTTTGCCCACCCAGTCCTTTTGTATCAGGTTCACATGAATTGATTTTGTTCCTGTGCACATTTGTTTATCATCATCACTTGATAGATACTAAAGAATATTTACAGTTTTTATTTCACTAAACAACCAAATAAATGTGATTTAAAAAAAGTTCTTATGAATTGATTATACCAAAAAAGCAAATCCTTCCTCACGCAAGGCGGGCAAACTAGCGCATAGCAACCTTATATAGGGTTTCTAAGACTGCAAATATTTTCCGCAGCAGACAGCCTATTTTTCTCCTATGCAGCAACTGGTGGGGTTGAAGTACCTTACAGTTAGCTCTTTTAACAGATTTTCCGTGAAAGGAGTCAAAGAGTGAGAGGGAACTGATCCATAGATCATGTGAAATGTTAGAGCTGAAAACGTCCTCTGAAATCATCTTGTTTACCTTTCTCAGTTTACTGATCAGGAAATTGTATATTTTTGTTCCTGTTGGAAATTTGTCCTTTGCGTGTTGTTTTTCTTTGGAGTGCAAGTTCCTTTTTTAAAAAGTAAAGGTGGTGTTAGGCTAGATTGGCATCTTTATATACACTACTTATCTATTCTAGAAGCTGTTTCAATAGAACATTTATTGTTGGATTAGTTAGTAACGAAAACTTTTCTTCTGCTGTAGCCCATCACAATTATTGCAACTTCTGCACTTTAGCTACAGTACTGCCCCTTGCTGCTAATTTTAGGGTTAACTGTAGAGTATAGGTTTCCCCTTTTCAGAAAAACAAAACAAAAACTGTAACTCTCCCTCTTCCCCACAATTATTAAACAAAAACACACATTTTTTTGGTACTGTAGCCCACAATCCAGGATAAAGTGTAGGTATCTGCCTTTGTAGCCCCCTTGGATTATTCTGGTTGTCACCCAGGGGGTGTTATTACCCAGGGGCTCGATCAACTACTTGGGGGAAACACTTGTGTACAGTAAACGTGGGCTTGGGAAAGTTTTAGGAAACTGTCATTTTGAGACTGAAATTAATAGCAAAATATTTAATACCTTTAAGTGACAAAGTTTCATGTATGGATTCATATATTTTTGAGAAAGGCTTCATTACTTGTTATATTCAGTTTTAAAGTATCTGAACACTTATCATCGTTAAAATTATACTTCCAAGTAACTTGAATGATGCCTTAAATTTGCATGCATCACTTTCACAGGTATTATCAGACTTATACTATGAAACAGGAAGAACATATTTTAGTTTTAAAGGAACAAAAGTAGGGTTGAGAGAGGTAGAGTAATTTGACCTAGGTTACATGGCTAAATGAGAGCATGTTTTAAGTCTTCCGACTCCCCTTTCTGTTGAACAAAGCTGCTTTTGATGAGACTTGGCACCAGAGTAACGTAATGTTTCAGAATTCCAAAACCCGCTCCAAAGTGTTTATTTTGAACCTGGAGATTAGATTGAACAGTTGGTACTTGTTTTGTTTTTGTTTTTTTGGACCGAGTTGTTGAGCATACCGTCTTTTCTATCAGGCCAGGATAATTTCACTTCTCAGGTGCATTCTTTTTCATAGACTTTGTTTCTTTTGAGAGTAAATAAATTCAATGTATTCTATATAATACAGCCTTTCATATTTCTAATGACTTTGCATAATTTTCCTTGAAATTTTTCTGTTTTGAGTTATAGAACTTAACTGGACCTCTCTTTCCCAGCGGCTGCTGCACGATGTAGCACAGCCGGGCTGCCGTTCAGAGCGGCCAGGTCGCAGTCGTGCAACTGTGCCGCGCACTCTGTCTGGCTTGAGTCCCCTTTACTGTAGAACCTGAAACTGCTTCTATTCTCTATAGACCCACTTGGATCACAGAAAACAAAAAGGAAACAAAAAAAGAACTGGAGTATGGGGTCCATTTAAAATGTGCTCCCTTAGGCTCCCTAAATGCCAGTTGTGCATTGGGTAATAGAAAAGGCCTTTTGAGAGAGTTGTTGTATGAAAAAAAAACCACAACAAAACAGATGCCTTTTAAAATTTTAATTAAACTTAACTGAAATTATGGGTGTACAGAATTAAGATAGGGTAGTTACATTATTCGAGGAGGAATCTGTCATTTGGTATCGATTGTTTCCAATCATTTAAAAAAACAGTATTCTTCCTTAATCCTAAATTTAAATTCTTTTTGAAATGTGTAGTGTTGTATTGGTTGAAATGAATAGCCTGCCTCTAGGCAACTTATATTTGCTTAGATAGTTTATTTATTTATTTATTTATCTATCTATTTATTTATTTATTTATTTATTTCATAGCTATGAATTTAATTTTTTTTCCTTTTTTAACATTTTATTAGGGGCTCATACAACTGTTAGCCCAATCCATACACACATCAATTGTGTAAAGCGCATTTGTACATCGTTTCTCAAAACATTTTCTCTCCATTTAAACCCC
>NW_022110173.1:2740447-2744447 GCF_000313985.2 Echinops telfairi
GAAACATTTCGTGAGCTTTCAGACAAAAATATAAAAGAAGCATTTCATACCAAGTTGCCCTGATCTTCAGCTCTATGGATTTATTTCACACCTCTGAGTTTCCAAGGTTTTATGTAGAATAAAGAGAGTAGCCTGTAAGGTTGTCCTACTTTTCCTGTGCTCCAAATTCTTTTTAATGGGGGATTAGGAGCCAACTTTTATTCACTCAACCAAGGAATTATTTTGTTTAAGTGGTTTACTGAAACCAAATTGGTAAGAATGCCACTGTGTGTTTATTGAATGAAAGCTAACTTACAAAGAGATTCTTGTCTGTCAGTCATTTTATTTTATTTCTCTGGGAAAGTCTACCTAACAAATTTAAGAGTAGAGAATTGCTAGTGAGAATAAGATGAATGAGATGATTTTAAAATTCGTTTCTATGCCACTTTAATAGAGGTAAATGGTGAATACAGGTTAAAGGTATATGAGGAGGCTTTAAAATTTTTGGGAAAATTACTATAAGCCTCAGATTTTGGAATTTAAGGTTAGATTTAGCTTGTTGACTGGCTTTTTTACAAAAAAGATCATCAAAGTTACCTGTTGATCAAACAAACTAGATTTACTACTTCCTGCAGTAAACATGAGCATAACCCTCGGGAGTCTCAGCAGTGGTTCAGTAACGAGAGAGAATGGGTGGATAGTCTTAGTGTCAGAGCTAAGTGCAGGCAGCTCTGTCAATATAAGGATCTTGTTGAGATGGGCCGAGTTTCAGGATGTGCTACAGCAGGGCTTCTTGAGTCAATATTTGTTTGATAAGGGAACAGATTTACCTAGTCGAGCAATTTATTGTCCTAGAAAGGACTTAGTTGAACAGTTTTTTTGTTAGATTAAGTGAATGTTTGAAAAGTTCTGGAAGCTATTAATGAAGTCATTTGCTGGTTTGCATTCTTTTCTTCTGGGTGGAATTTTCATGGAACTAGTAATATTAAAGTCGTGTTGATGTAGGGGCCTTAGATCTCAGTCCTCATACTGAAACTGTATGGATTCAGAAGGGCTCCGCTCTCAACCATATCTGTAAAGGCAGGCTGATGTCCAACAAGGGTATGCGGGGCTCACATCGAGGTGTTTGACCATGTCCTGGATAGTTTTCTAATATCCATGCATGGTGGTATGATCGCAGCTTTCTTTGGCAGTTTGTCTACTGACATCAACCAATATTTAAAATGTTATTTATGTCTTGCTGCTCTCCTGCATGTATCTTTTCCAGTGTGATTTTTCTTCTTTCTCTCTCTGCCATTCCTTTATTCCAGAATGTATTTTGGAGTCAATTTGAGCTACACAGTCTCTATCTTTGAACTACGCATACCTTTTTTTATTACAGTTATTCATGTGACTACTCAACCCCATAAAGACAGTGATTATACTTTATTCATTTTATTAAAATCCTCTCAAATATTTATTTTAGTTAATTCTGTTGGGCAGTGATGGGTTAAACCAGATGAAGCATCTCATAGATTTATGAATTCTTTTCATATTAGACTTATGTTACATGCCTTATCTTTTGTCTGTGTGGTTTTCTGCCTTCCCAAAGGCAAAATATACTCTAGATTGTCATTTTAGGCTGCATTTTGGACAGATAATCAGAGTCAGATGGCATTGTGTTTTGAAAAGAAGCAGCTTCATCTCTAACGCCGTCTTCTTGCAGATCGGTTTTCTGAATAGAGGAGAGGCAACTGAGTGTCTTTGTACTCAGTTGAGAGCACCGACCTCTCTTCAAGTTTAAATATAGGGTGGTTTATTCATAGAAAGCTGAGAGAGTGTATTTTTTATGCTTTTAGTTGGACAGCTTCAGTTTCAATCGCATAATCCTTTCCTACAATGTTTGGTTTTTCTTGAACATTGTCTTGGTGGGTTAATGGTATGATAGTGAAGCTAAGTATAGCATGTATTTAGTACTTGTATGTGATTCTTTAAATGTAGATGCAAATTAGTGTTGTGTGAGAGCATTAAGTATAGTGGCTAGTAGTTGCTGGATGGGAAATTGGAAATAATAATTTCCATTAATGAAAAGGATTTATAATGGAAGTCAGGGACTGTATTTCTACAGTAGTACAAGCTTTCTGAACTGTCAGTATGTGACATAGACCCAGGGAAAGCTTTCCTTCCTTGTCTTCCTTGTCACTTTTTTTTTTCTTTTTTAACATTTTATTAGGGGCTCATACAACTGTTATCCCAATCCATACACACATCAATTGTGTAAAGCGCATTTGTACATCGTTTCTCAAGACATTTTCTCTCCATTTAAACCCCCGACATTAGGTCCTCATTTTTCCCCTCCTTCCCCGCTCCCCCCTCCCGCATGAGCACTTTTAAAGACGGTTTATTCTCCAACAGTTTTTTGGGGACATAATTCACATATCATACAATTCAGTAGTTTGATCGTTCAATCATATCAAGGAGAATTGTACAATCATCACCCCATCAAATTTTTAGCATTTCTTATCCTCTTTTTCTAGCCATTGTTTAATTCTGCTACCTTAGTCCTAATTTATAATCTTCTAACCCTGGGAACTGCAGTCTCTGCCACCCACGTTTTTCTGATCCTAATTAGCAACTCCTTGATGCTTGAAAAACAGTGATAAGAATAGGTATCTAATAAGGTATTAGAAGACTTATAAGTTGATAACCTTTTACTGCTTGCCATATGTTGAGAATTTAGCAAGTATTCTCTTTTCCCTAACACTCCCACCCCCACCCCAAACTCACACACATCTCCCCAAGCACTTATCACACTTTATTTCAATGATTTGTAGCTGCCATGTGTTAAGATGCTTAGAATTTTTCCCTTCATTGATTTCTTTAATTTTTATAATACTACATGGTCTTAGAAAATAACTCTTGAAAAACAAACTAATAAAATTACTCCAGGAATTTTTACTGAAACAAAAAGGGATGCTGTTGTAGTAGATGGATTATTTGATTGTTGAGAAGCTTGGGAAACAATCATCTTTTAATATCCATAATTCTACAATAAATTGATACTTATCTGGGGCTTTGTTTTGACCTTATGAGAGAGAGTTTCATTCTGACTGTGTTGATTGTTTCACGTGACTCCAGTGTCTGACCATGATTGTCTCTGTGATTACCTGGCAGAGTTCTGAGGAACACGAGTGCAATGATGAAGCCTCTCAGGAAGATGAGAGGTTTATGGGCATGTCCCCTCTCTTACAAGCCCATCATGCCATGGAGAGAATGGAAGAGTTCGTTTGTAAGGTAAGACAGTGATTTCTTGTTGTTTTCATGCTATTTATTCCCCAATGGAAACCTCTAAGGAGAACAGTAGTTCCTTAGGTTTTGGGACAAAATGAGAGCATTTTTATGATTTTAACCCTGCAAAGCACAGTACGTGTATGTGCCTGGAGCATACATGATAAAGTTTTGATAAAACTAAAATATCTAATAAACATGTTTTCCTGATGCAGGTTGATGATTTTAATATCTGGTTGATTAATAGTTTATGTAAGGCTCGGTGAAACAGAACTGAGGGTAGTTGATGTCAAGACTTAAAGGGGAGATAAATGAGCTGATGCCAGGGGCTTACGTGGAGAGCGAGCTGGGTGTTTTGAGAATGATGAGGGTAGTAACGAATGTACAAATGTGCTTTATACAATTGATGTATGTATGGATTGTGATAAGAGTTGTACGAGCCCTCAATAAAATGAGTTGAAAAAAAATCTAGCCACCATCTCATTTTACAGGAGAAGCTCCAGCACCAATGACATACGTCCAAGGCCACACACCTGTTGCGACACCCAGTCCCCAGATACAGACTTCTCCCTAGGACGTCCCCTTACACTCTAGTCCCGGCATCAGGACTGGAGGCAGAGGCTCTGAGACCCTGCCCAGGGGGGCCGTGGTGCCTCCTCCTCCCCAGTCCAGCAGGTGGGAAGGAGTCCTTGTCCCAGGATCCCAGGGCAAACCCTCCCAGGCCTCTACCACTGACCAAGGCAGTAGCTCCATC
>NW_022110173.1:2744547-2765876 GCF_000313985.2 Echinops telfairi
ATGTACAAATGTGCTTTATACAATTGATGTATGTATGGATTGTGATAAGAGTTGTACGAGCCCTCAATAAAATGAGTTGAAAAAAGGGGGGGGCAGGAGATATTAAAATGCTATTTTAAAGACCTTTGAATCTAGTCTTTTGTGTGACTAAGATGGCAGATATACTGAATCCCCGCCTGCACACGCCCCCCACCCCCCCCAGCCGTCCCCCGCATCCCTACTGGCCTGGATGCTATTGGTAATTACCCCACTGTAGATAGAAATCTTCCATTTTTCAGCAGTTAGTATTTTCATTTCAGCTGGTGTATTTTCATCCTCTAACATTTATAAATCAAGACCTATCGTGCTTTTGGCTTTCTTCACTTCCCCTTAAATGATGACTAGAATTGAGGAAAATAGTAAGAGACACTAATGAATTTATAGGCACTTTGCTAAATTGTTCAAAGAGCAACTGGCGGGTGTGAGCTGCAGTCAGTGTTATCTGTCTGTGTGTGCATGCACATGTAAATTCTGTTATGAAACATTACTGGTGAATCCTTAATCATTTAGAGATATTTTTGTGATGATACCAACCTTTTCATGGGTTTTATGAAATTGAGACTTTGCAATGCATGTGCTGTTATAGCCTGAAAACAAAATGTAGATTTTTCCTTCAATCAAAATGATGTTGGAAATAATGGAAGTCAGTTTGGTTTAAAATACTATACTTTGGACCAGGAGAGAAGAAAACATGGTCTATACATAGGCATTTTTTTCAAGATAAAGAGTGGTGGTGGTGGTGGTGGTGGTGTTTGTAAAAGCTTATGGGCACGTAGAGCTCAAACCAAACAAACCCATTGCTGTTGAATTGATTCTGACTTATAGCAACCCTGTAGAATAGAATAGAATGTGCATGCACCTTTCGTTTTCTGAGACTGTCAATATTGATGGGAGCAGAAAGCCTCCTTTTTCTCATAAGGAACAACTGATGATTCGAATTACCGACTTTGTGATGAGCAGTCCAGCATGTAAGCCACTGTGCCACCCCGGCTTCTTACAGAGAGCCCAGGAGACTGCTTCAGTGCTTAAAAATTGATGACGAGAAGGTCAAGCAAACCATTATCTTTATTCCCATAGTTTCGGTCTCAGGAGTATTATTAGAACAAACCCTCACTGCTATTGAGTCCGTGCTGACTCATAGGGACCCCCTGTGGGTCTCCGAGACTGTAGAGACTGTAACTGTTCACGGGAGTAGAAATTCTAGTCTTTCTCCTGTGGAGCTGCTGTTGGTTTCGAACGGCTGACCACGGGGCTTACAGTTCATTGTATAACCACTACACCAAGAGATACAAAGTATGTTTTGTTTTCGCCAAAATCAAGTATTTCTGAAATCTCTCAAATTGTTTTAAGTGTGCTGGTTATTAAGGATCTTTAATACTTACAGATAAATGGAGTCTATAGCCCACTTGGCTGTTGTTTGTCCTCTTTATCCTAACAGCAGGAGCCTGGTGGTACTTTGGGTCACATATTGAGCTGCTAGCCTCAAGGTCAGCAGTGTGAATTACCAGCTGCTCCTCGGGAGAAGGACGAGGCTGTCTATACCCATAAAGATTTACAGCCTCGCACCCCTGGGAGCAGTTCTGCCTCTGGTACTGGAGATTTCGATGAGTGGGAATTGACTTGTTGGCAGTGTGTGTTGCTTTGTTTTGATACTAAGAGCAAAGACTAAAGCAAGCAAAATGATCCGTTTCACAGCCACTGCAAAAATTAGAGCCTTTGTTTGCCACAGACTGGTATACTGAAGACAAATGAGTGGGGTTCAAAATTCTTGCCATTTCCTCACCCCTATCAACTTGCCTGTAAGAGCAGAAACGGCCTGTGACCTTGCTCTCCAGGACTGTGCTGACTGCCCTGCCCTCTCTCTGGTGGAGGACGGGCCGTCCTTGAAAGTACTGTGCTCAGTGACGCAAGGGTCTGGTTGGGGGACTGGGTAGTTTAAATGAGGCATGTTGTGGCCTTGATGCTGTACCTTTCTTTTTGGAAACGATTCTCTTTTAATTAGAGGAAATAAAAGCATTTATTTTTTATATTTTCCAAGTGTAATTTCCAGCTAGCCTTCTGTTGTTGCTATTTTACCAACATAGCCAGACCAATAGGGGAATAGGAGGAATGCTGTGCGTGGTTTGTTTTTTAATTTTAATTTATTGTGGCTTTTTAGAAATGATTTAATTTAACCCCAGCAGGCCATCACAAAGATGTTTGGTGTAGGCAGTGTCTGTTGAGATCATAAATATGGTTTTGGTTGATCTATGATTCTATACTTTTTCCAAGGGGCAAAAGAGGACAAACCTATTTGTGTTGACATTTCGCTGGCTGTATACAACTGTAGGTTGAGAAAGAGGGTACTGGGTCTGTGCTACTAATTGCAGTACAATCATTAAAGTACAACTCCTTAGCTAACTATTAGAACATAATTTTATTTAGAAACAATGCGGGGGGGAAACCCACTCTTGATGTTAAATACATTGTTGATAGAACTAGTCAGAAACTCAGCATAATTCTTTCTGACTCTCAAAGGGGCACATTTGACTATTTGGGGTGTGTGGGCACTTTTCTTTTAAAAATTTTTAATAGTTTTATTAGGGGCTCATGCAACTCATCACAATCCATACATACATCAATTGTGTAAAGCACATTTGTACATTCATTGACCTCATCATTCTCAAAACATTTTCTCTCCACTTAAGCCCCTGGCATCAGGTCCTCATTTTCCCCCTCCCTCCACGCTCCCCCCTCCCTCCACGCTCCCCCCTCCCTCATGAACCCATGATAATTTATAAATTATTATTTTGTCATACATATTGCCCTGTCCGACGTCTCCCTTCAACCACTTTTCTGTTGTCTGTCCCCCAGGGAGGAGGTCACATGCAAATAGATCCTTGTAATCGGTGTGTGGGCACTTTTCATAGGCTTGTACAACCCAGCTATTTATATATTGTGGACTGCCTTAAGGATGTAAGGATTATGTTCATGTTTTCTTCTACCTCTTAGAAAGTTCTTCCCAAGTAAAACAAAGGAGCAGCATTTTGAAAGATTAATCTTACCAATAACTGGTTTCCAAGTTCAAATTGAGTACTGAAAGTTAAGTGTTTTGGTGCTTTTCTTTTCTCTCCCGCAAGTTATGTGAAGATCTTATAAAGCTACAGATCCTTTTTAGAGTAATAGTGCTACTAGCAGTTGGCATATCTGAATTAGTCTTCTGCGTTATTGTATTGCATGTTAGGAACAGGAATGAAGTGGGCAGATTAGCCCCAGCAAAGAAAGACCTCAAGTCTTGAGGGCAAGGACAGAATGGCGGTGAAACGATACGAAGTGTGTTGTTGATATGATAGAACGTTTGGCAAGTCATACCTACTTTAAAACCTGTGATCCTACTTTCTTTTGAGTTGGAGGAAGTCCTACACTGATTTGTTTTTTTGACAAATGTCAATAAGGAAGGATTAAGGAGAGCAGAGAGCTGGAACGAACAGAATAGGTACAGTAGTAGCTAGTGAGTAGTGGCAGGCTTCTTGTCTAGTAGAGAAAGAATCAAGTTTCTAGGGCTTGATCATGTTTTGTCTCAAGATTCCTGGGGGTCTGAGTATCACTGTGTGAAGCAGAACTCTATTGATTTGTAGCCTGATCCTTGTTCTGTAGGGGATGCGACTAAAGGACTTCTGGGACCACGTTGCTAGCTGGAAGGCAGACCTAACACTTTCCCTTATCGATTTTGGGTGAGCCAAAGCAAATTAGTTCAGGATTAAGTGGCCCTTGTCAGGTAAACTGAGGTGAGAGATAGTTACAAAGCAGAACACGAGGGTTGAAAAATGTCTGGAGGAGGGGACACAGGTGGCTGAGGGACTTGAAGAACAAAAGTGGCTTCTTTGCCATTTCTCCGCCATTGGAAAGATGAATCACTAAATCTGAGGCAGATGACAGCCTCTGGCCAGATGTGCATATACCGCGTTGAAGTGGGCGGACCCTGGTGGCGGAGTGGCTCCCACAGCTTGCATTGAGCTGCTTGGTAACTGACAGATCAGTAGTTGGAACTCACCAGCTACTCCAAGGGTGAAAGATGAAGCTAGGCTCTTTGTTCTAGTAAAGATTTAAAGTCTTACAAACCCCAAGGTACGGTTCTACTCTGCCTTACAGTATCCCTATGAGTTGGAATCAACTTGATGGCGGTGGATTTGGTTTGGGGTTTGGGGTGGATGCTAGAGATTGTGAACTCATTTATGGAGTGCTTTATGTTATCTCACCTGACCCTTTTTTATGAAGAAATTGAAGTACTATTACCCTCCTTTTCCAAGTGAGGAAACGGAAATCCAGAGATTTTTGAGATTAGTCAAAGTTTATACAAGTTGATGGCAGAGACCCAAGATTTTCTGGCTCCTCTGCTCCTTTCCAAGGAGCCTGGGTGATATAGTGGTTGTATGTTGGGCTGCTAACTGCAAGATCAGCGGTTTGAAATCACCAGCCCCTGCTTTGCAAGAGAAAGATGGGCTTTCTACTCCTGTGTTAGTCTGGGTACTTTATAGAAACAAATCTTCAGAAACTCCATGTATAAGAGAGTTTTATATAAAGGTTAAGTGCACATCAAGAAAACATCGCGTTCCAGTGCTGCTCAAGCCCACAGTCCAACATTAACCCATATGTCCGACACCAATCCACAAAGTCCTCCTCCATCTCACAAAACACACACAATGATGCCAACTGCAGGCGGAAAGCCGAATCAGTGAACGTGTAAGCATTTCAACGTTGGCAGGGATCTCCACACAGCTGCTCCAGCACCCAGGGCTGCATCAGGGTAGGTCCATGTGGCTTCTCCTTGGGGATGTCTTGCAGGAAGTGAGCCTTGTCAGTTGAAGCAGGGAGCTGGCTAAGGCAGTTGCACCCTGGTCCGACCATCACAAAACAAGAGACCTGAGAACTCGAAAGGCAAGGCTCACCAAGCCATTTATATCTCCGCCCTTCAATTAACCCTACATGTGTTTATCAGCCAGTTTGGCATAATAAGCATTAACTATCTCAACTCCTAAAGAATTAACGTCTTAGAAGCTCACAGGTGTAGTTCTACTCTGTCCTCGTCCTTTAGGGTCACTGTGAGTTGTCCTCACCTGGGTGTCAGTGCGATTGGGTTTTGTTTGGTGTAGTTCTTTTCCACTTGATTGTATTTGCTGTGGTGGAAATGGAGTAGAAGGGGGAGGAGAGATTTTAGGGAAAGGTACAAAAGTGTGATTCTGGATGCATTTACTCCTTACTTACTGTTCATGTCCGCCATTTGACTTACTGCATTTACAACAATAAACAATCTACCTTTTGTCTGTTTTGTGCATTAATGACACATCTGTCAGTAATGAATACCAAGATGCAAGGCAAAAGTAATGCTGGCTGTGGTGGTTAAGGTCTTTGGGATCTTAATATGCCAGTAAATGAGGAGAGTGCCATTCTTTTTCCACACCAGGAGTGGAGAATATAAAATTGACCATATTTAACACAGCAGGGGCACTTCAGAGGCAAAGTCTGTTCTGATGGATGACAGAAAGGGCCAGTTAGCCAAAGTAAAACAAAGCCTGAAATGGAACCATTCGAGAGGGCATGTACCCTATACGTTTATTTACTTTTTCCTTTGTTTTCCCTTCCCTAAGGAGGTGGCAGGCCTTCACCTACTTTTTCCTTATCTTTTATTTATTAAAAGATCATTTTATTGGGGTTCTTAATAACTCTTACTACAATCCATACATCAGTTGCACCAGGCATACTTATGTTGCCATCATTCTTTTCTAGACATCTACTTTCTATCAAGCCCTGTTTGTTTGTTTTTTTAATGGTTTTATTAGGGGCTCATACAACTCTTATCACAATCTATACATACATCAATTGTGTAAAGCACATTTGTACATTCATTGCCCTCATCATTCTCAAAACATTTCTTCTCCACTTAAGCCCCCGGCATTAGGTCTTTATCTTAAGAAAACATACCCATTTAAAAAAATACCTTTTTCATTCTTTTGTTTTTAAGAACTCATGAGATAGGTCATTGAACTTTTTTGGTGTTTGCCTTTTAAAAAATCAATTATTTTTCTTTTTCTAAAGCAGTGTGGTAAGAGACAATTGTTTGGAACCAGTGTTGCTGAACTGACAAAGTCACAAAGATGTTTGATAATATTTTTTCCTTCTAGGTATGGGAAGGTCGATGGCGAGTAATCCCTCATGATGTTCTTCCCGACTGGCTCAAGGATAACGACTTCCTTCTCCATGGACACCGGCCCCCTATGCCTTCTTTCCGGGCCTGTTTCAAGAGCATTTTCAGAATACACACAGAGACGGGCAACATCTGGACACATCTCTTAGGTATATAATAACAGCTGTGTAATGAATGGTGATTCACTTGATTTCTTTTTCTAAGGATTTTGCACAATTTTACTTAGGGGAGGAAAATATTTGGAATTTTACCATTTTATTTCCTGAAGTTCTAATGATAAAAATTCTCACAGGTTTACTCTGTGGTTATTCTAGTTTAAATTATGGTTTTCTTGCAGCTAAGATCATATTTTTTTCTACTAGGTTTTCTGGTAAAGGAAAAGGTTCTATATAAACTATACTATATTTTAATGAGCTGTTAGATGAATTTGTTCATTAATAGAAATAAGCGGATTTTAAAGATCATTATTTGGACTATAGTTAATTTTTAATTGGCTTGAAGTAGAATGTGATTTGCAAAAAACTTTTCCACATCGTGATTAGATATTAAAGAAAGAATTCACTGGGAAAAGAGTAGTCTTTGCAACAGTGGTACTGGGACTATTGAACTACTAGATATCTTCGTTCAAAAGAATGAAGCTGAGTTTTAATTCACATAGTATATAAAAATCAACTCAGAAGAAAACATGTAAATTTTGTGACTTTGGATTGGGCACCATTTGCTTAGATATGTCAATGAAAGCATAAGCAACCAATAAATTTTTAAAAATTTGTTATGCAACCTCCTCTCACCTGCCCCCAAAGTGTCCAGAAAAAGAAGTATTGGAGAGGGTGTGGGGTATGGAGGTTAGAACCCTTTACATTGCTAATGTTCATGGAATATGGTGCAGTCCTGACTGAACACCGTTCAGAATGCCTCAGACAGTTAGGGCTATAACATGTGGCTATCAATTTCACGAATACAAATGCTCATAGTAGCATGTACTAGCTAAACAGTGGAGACAGCCCACATGTCCATAAGTAAGCATTGGCTAACCTAGTCTTACAACGGAGTGTTATTCAGGCATAGAAAGGAACGGAGTACAGGTACTTGCCACACCACAGGTAAATCTTGAGAACAATGAAAGATGCCATACTCAGAAGACCACATATTGTATGATTTGAATCTGTTTGCATGAAATGTCTAGTAGAACAGTTGCTTAGTAGTTTCAGGGATTGAGTGGAGGGGCCATTGGGGCACGGGGTGGGCGGAGGGATATGACTTCTAATGGGTACAGGGTTTCTTTTTGGGATAAGAATATTTTGAAATGAGCTCAATGACAGTGGTTGCACAGCCTTGTCACTCTACTAAATAATTTCTGGTCTGACCCTATTGGAGGAGCCCTGGTGGCGTAGTGTAACTATTGGGCTGCTAGCTTTTGAGGTCAGCTGTTTGAAACCACTAGCCTCTCCATGGGAGAAAGACAAGGTTTTCTATTCCCATAAAGAGTTACAGTTTCAGAAACTAAGAAGGGCAATTCTGCCCTGCCCTATGGGGTTGCTATGAGTCAGAATTGAGTCGATGACAGCAAGGGGGAGGGACCCCATTTGACTTGCATTAGTTATCTCACATAGCATACCTGTTGCGCTCCCCAATTTCCTGCCCATTAGTATAGTAGTAAAAATAGAAAAACCAAAGCAACTTTTGGCTAACTTCCAACTCCTTGGTAATTGTTTTATTAAATGCATACAACAAAAATCACCCAGCAAGTGTTAACTTTTTATTTCTGTAACCCTTTCCTAAGCAGTAAGGACCTGGTTGGTATCTTTCTATCGAGAAGAACAGTTTGAGACCTGGATATGGAAAGACTGAATAGACATTTTCTCTTTTTAATAAATTCCTTCACTCTGTTGGGCTAGCTGGCGAGGACCAGAGTAGCATAATACCCCTTGGCTCTTGGTGAGGAGAGCAGTGGTTCTTGGCAGAGTTCAAGGGTGTTGAGATGCGTCGCAAAAGCAAAAAGGACCTCTGAAAGCAGGACTGCAGCATATGTGCCCCAAATTTTAGAAATTAAATTTCGTACTGGACCTAGAGGGTTAAGAGGAAGTGGCACTCTTGTTTTCTTCTGCTATCGTGCGTTTCCATCCATAGTTTATTGTGTTCTGTAAATTCAGTTTGTGAAGCTGGGATATATATACCAACCATGTTTGGGATAAAACAAAAGTTTGGATAAGCTTCAGTAATTGGAAACACTGATTCTCATGTAACTTTCAGTTCAAATTGGCAACTGCAGGTGAGGGTTGCTGTGAGTCAGAGTCAACTAGAGAGCAGTGTGGTGGGTTTGTAAAAGATTGAAAGCATAATGCTGTGTTTTCAAAATGATGATCCTTATCTGTCCCTTGTACTTCTTTCGTAGGTTGTGTATTCTTCCTGTGCCTGGGGATCTTTTATATGTTTCGCCCAAACATCTCTTTTGTGGCCCCTCTACAAGAGAAGGTGGTCTTTGGATTATTCTTCTTGGGGGCTATTCTCTGCCTTTCTTTCTCATGGCTCTTCCACACAGTCTACTGCCACTCAGAAGGGGTCTCCCGGCTCTTCTCTAAGTAAGTGTTTATAAAATCTGTGGGTTTTTTTAATCAATGATTTTGAGTCATTGAGTTAGGAAAACCATCTCCAGCAGAATTCTTGATACCGTTTAATGGGAAGTTTTTTTTTTAATTAAGCAACCCAGTCTGCCTGTTAGCCGTTATCAATAGCTCACACCATGGGGAGTTAATTGAAACCTGCTGTGGGGTGTAATTTTTATGATTAAATTAACACCCCCCCTTTTTTTAATTCCAGACTAGACTACTCTGGTATTGCTCTTCTGATTATGGGAAGTTTTGTTCCTTGGCTTTATTATTCCTTCTACTGTAATCCACAACCTTGCTTCATCTATTTGATTGTCATCTGTGTGCTGGGTATCGCAGCCATCATCGTCTCCCAGTGGGACATGTTTGCCACTCCTGAGTACCGGGGAGTGAGAGCAGGTAAGGACATGTGGAGGTTTTATACTGGGCATTAGTGGCTCACCAGTCATGTGTTTGTCTAGCATGCTGCTGCTGTCAGCTTATGAAGCAGCGCAGATGAATCAATCTTAGCGCCTTTCCCCGAGGGGCATTGAACGTAACGAGTCTTCAAGTATTCGGATTGAGTGGGGATGGATGGTTAGCTGTCTGAAAACAGTTCTATGTATTTTGGTCAGTATCATTTATGGCTTTATACTGTCCAGAAGGTGGTGGCTCTGTAACCTTTGTAAAATAAACAGTTACTGTTTCTCTCAGTTTAGAGTATATTTTAGTTCAAGGGCTCCAGCAGAAAGAAAATGATGATGGCAACAGATGTACAAATGTGTTTGATACAATTGATGTATGAATTGTTATAAAAGAGCTGTAAGAACCCCCAATAAAGTGATTTATTTATTTTTTTTAAAGAATATATTTTAGTAGTGGTTGGTTCTTTTTGTTTCTGTGTTATAGTTTACTTTTAAAATGTGTCATCTTTTTTATTTGTTTTTTTAATCATTTTATTAGGGGCTCATACAACTCTTATCACAGTCCATAAATACATCAATTGTGTGATAAAATGTGTCATCTTTAGGTGTAATTAGGACTGCATTATATGCTGACTGTACTCTACTAAAGTAGGTATGCTGTACCTTTTATCCCTGTATTAAAAGAGGCTTTTTATATTTAAGATGATGCCTGTTTAACCGGAGAGGATATGGGAAGCCAGGCACCCCTCTGTGGAACCTTCTTGTAGGAGTGTGGAGTTAGTCTTACTGTACTGGAGACACTTTAGGGTGCTGTCTCCAACTTTCTATCTTCATTGTCAAGTTCAGCCCCTCCAGATCGTGAATAAGCAGTATTCAAAGTAGCACTTTTCAGTCCAAACTATGGTTGAAGATGAGAAGTGGAACTAACTTTATGTTCATTCATTTTTCTGAATGCTTTTATGGCCACATGTGCAGCACTCAGACTTGGCTTTCCTTAACTGGTGCCAAGCCTGTGTGAGCACATGCGCTAAGAACTTTGGCAATAAGAGCTGAGCACCCTGTTGTTTATATACCAGAAGAATCAAATTTTCCCGAGTCCTTGCCTGAAAGAATGATAGGCAAGACCAGTAGCAGTCTTTGCTCAACACACGAGGGGGTACCCGAAACACCTGGAATTGCTGCGCGGGGTGGAGTGGAGCTTTTGTATGCATTTTTCGTTTTCCTGCTAGGCGAGCATCGCGTAACTCGCTCTGAGTTAGTGCACGCAGTGATGTAACCTGGGAAGGTTCTCTCTGGTCACAATGCATTTTTTCGTAAAAGCAGTTTTGCTCAAACCTCATTCTTGTGATGGCCGATTTAAAAGACAGCATGCGGTTGTGAAATTTTGTTTCCTGCTCTGGGGGGCGGGGGAATGCTGCAGAAACTGTCGTGATATTGAACACAGCTTACATGGACAGCGCTATGGGAAAAACTCAAGTGTATGAGTGGTTTTCTTTTCATTATACTTCACTTTATTGTGCTTTGCAGATACTGCTTTTAAAAAAAACATTTTATTAGGGGCTCGTACAACTCTTATCACAATCCATCCGTCCATCCATTGTGTCAGGCAATGAGTGGTTTTCTCGTTTCAAAAAAGGTGAAATGTCGATTAATGACAAACCTCATTCTGGATGTCCATCAACTTCCTGAACGATGAAAATGTTGACTCGTAGTAGTACATTTGGAGTTTGTTCCACCAGGTCAGACTGTTAATCAAGCTTTCTATTTAGGGGTTCTGAAAAGATTGCATAATAGTGTGCTACAAAAAAGGCCTGGTTTGCGGCAGATGGGGGATTGGTTTTGCCACCATGGCAATGCACCTGCTCACACAACCATCTCAGTGCACCGGTTTTAGGCAAAAGCAGCATGCCTTTCTGTAAGGGGCACCTTGCACCTTACTCACCTGACCTTGCTCTGTACGATTTCTTTTTGTTTCTGCAAGTGAAGAGGGGCATGAAAGGACAGTGATTTGATGAAGTAGGAGAGGTCAAGAAAAAAAAAGAGGGAGGTGTTGTCAGCCATCCAAACAGATGAGTTTGAAAAAAGTTTCCAAGAATGGAATTGCAGATTTGACAAATGTATTAAGTGCAATGGAGAGTACTTTGGAAGGTGATGATGGTTGTTAAAAATTTTTTTAAATACATGGCTTTGAAAAAAATTCTGTTTTTGGGGTACCCCCTTTTATAGAGGAAAAGAACAAGTGAGAGAACAAGATCTTGGTAGTTTTTCTCAGAGTGAAGTTGTTAGTTGCTTTTGCTTGAGGCAATTGCATCTCACGGTCACACCAAATAGGAGGATTGTAAAAAATTTTGCCTGCTTGGTTCTTTTTGTGTTACCAGCATTTTTAGTTTCCTTTCGTCTTTCTGACACTTACTTTTATTTATGCGTCTGCATGTCTGCAAGTGTGCCTACAGATATGACTGCGTCCGCTTGGTGAATTTACAGAGCAGTCATCATAGGTCGTTGAGAAAGCTTACTAGAGGACAACTTGTTTTGGGTGTCAAAATGTCACCACAGTCACTGGCTGAGGCAAGTTCTGTGTTGCTTTAATGACACCTAGAGCTCATGGTTGTTTTAGATATAGCCTGCAGACTTTAAAAAATCACGACATTTTCTATTACAACTCTGAATGTGTGCATACATAAGTGCCTAGATTCATCATTTACAAATGCCTTCCTAAGCTAAAATCTTAACACTCCACTTTTGACAGTTGGATGTTGCATTGAGACTGGCTTAGTTGATCTATACTTACCTCCCCACGTTCTCTCTCTGGTCATTTCTCCCTCATCTTTCTATCCCACCTTCCCAAAGGAGGCACTTCAAAGAGAAGATGGGAATATGTAAAATTGCTTTTTATTAGAAACAAGCTATGTCTGTACAGAGGCAGCACTAAGAGAGCTCTAATAGACTCCTGGAGCTGTCCTTTCCTAAAACCCTGGCAGCCTCATTATAAACGCTGTGAGGGCTGTGGAGCTGTTAAGCGAGGTCTCTTTCAGCAGGAGATCTCTTGCTTTCTTAAATAGAGCTGTCAGAACTTAGTCCTGCTGCCTGTGGGAACGTCCCAGAGTTTGGAGAACCCTCCTTTCCATTTAGACAGGATGCTATTGTTGCACCCTACTTTGAAATAGTCAGCTTTCATAGTTCATGGTTCTGTGTTGTTTTATAGATGTTTTATTCCTTATTTCTACTTTTATTAATATTTGGGGTCTTGTGCTTCCTAGGAGTGTTTCTGGGCCTGGGCCTGAGTGGAATCATTCCTACTTTGCACTATGTCATCTCGGAGGGCTTCCTGAAGGCTGCCACCATCGGCCAGATCGGCTGGTTGATGCTGATGGCCAGCCTGTACATCACAGGCGCCGCCTTGTATGCTGCCCGGATCCCGGAACGGTTTTTTCCTGGCAAGTGTGACATCTGGGTAAGTGGGAACAGGGGTGATTCAGTGTGTTTACATAGCTGTTTGTTACTAGGTTGTTGGTAGACAGAGAAGTAATGCCAATGAAGAGAGTCGAGATTCAAAGTTGGAGGATTGGTAATATGCGAAGGACTTCCGAAAAGTTCTTCACCTCTTAATTCAAATTTTTGAAGCCCTCTCTTCACACTAATAATCCTGTCCCTAATCAACAGTTGTTCTCTAAACAGTAGGTAAGATAGTAACTAATAGCCACTGAGCACTTACTTGGTGCCAGGCATAGTACTGAGTGCTTTACACAGCTACCTCATTTAATACATTTATCCTACAAGGTATAATAACTATTATTATGTTTTACAGATTAGCAAACTGAGGGTTAGGGGAGGTTAGGTTAGGTAACACAAGGGCTCACAGCTGTTAAATGGTGGCACTGGAATTTGAAGCAGGTCAGTTTAATATCTGAATCTGTGCTCCACATCCGCAAGTAGTTAGCCATTCTTTGTCCCAGTTTTCTTATTTTGAAACGAATGTGAATGGACCAGATGTTTAAGAAGGTTCTTTTTGTTACAGAGTTTCAGTGATTTGTATTGGGAAATTGAATATGAATGAGTGTTTGGATGGATGAAGGAAAAAAATTTTCGGACTTTAAACTCCATGCCATTGAGTCAATTCTGATTTAGAGAGACCCTTTAGGGTAGGGTAGAACTGTTCCTTAGTTTCCTAGACTGTTAACTCTTTACAGGAGTAGAAAGCCTTATTTCTCCCATGGAGCTGCTGATGATTTTGAACTGCTGACTATGTGGTTAAGCAGCTCAACGCATAAACACGACACCACCGGGCTCCTGGTTAGACAAAAGGTAGAGATAAATGGATTGTGGTTAATGCTGAGAGAGGAGGGAGGAGCGGAGGTAATAGATGAAAAATTGTACACCTGAAGAGGGTATAATACATTTTCAACAGTAGAGAACTGAACGTGTTTTAATATGAAGTGTGACTATTGGTATTCTGTATTCATCCTATTGCTGATTATTGTAGGCTAAGCTGACCATTTAATTCCTTCATGTCTAGTTCAGCTACCTGTGAAATAGGGATAATGATGAACTTGAGGAATATAAATATAAATAAATATATATAAAATCATTTTATTAGGGGCTCACACAACTCTTATCACAATCCATCCACACATCAATTTTGTAAAGTGCATTTGTACATTCATGGACCCCATCATTTTCAAAACATTTCTCGAGGAATATTTTGAGCTTAAAATTAGCTAATTTATCTTTCTGAGATCGTCTCAATTCGTAATTTTAACATTGGTATGAAGAGATTTTTATTCCTGGTCCCATTGTATTGATAAATAACATTTAGTTTATACTTTTAAAGTGAATACATTTCCTTTCAGAAATACTGTTATCCCACTGCACTTTTTAATGTTGAGACTATAATGGGAGACATAATTTTTGAAATGATAGTGGGTGCAGTTCACTACCGCTCCTGAAGCGTGACATCTCATTCAACCAAAACGGAAAACCAAATCCACTGCCATTAATTCAAGTCTGACCTTAAAGGACAGGGTAGAACTGCCCCTGTGAGTTTCTGAGGCTCTAACTCTGTATGGAGTAGCACGCCTCATAGTTCTCCCAAGGCACAAGTGAGATCAGAAATAGCACGTGCCTGTGGACCAGCTTCTGACCCGAGCAGGTAGGGAAAGGTGCTGCTTTTTGTAGTCTTTTGTTAATAGTATGTAGTCCATGTCGTTCCAGAATCTTCAGAGCTGAAAGAGACTCTCCAAAAAACCAAACTCAATGCTATCAAGTTGTTCTGGCTCATAGCAACCCTGTAGGACAGAGTGGAACTGCCTCATTGGGTTTCTGAAGCTCTAATATAGTGGTTCTCAACCTTCCTAAATGCAACCCTTTAATATAGTTTCTCATATTGTGGTGACACCCCAACCATAAAATTATTTTCGTTGCTACTTTATAATTGTCATTTTGCTACTGTTATGAATCGGGCAATCCCTGTGAATGGGCCATTCGACCCCCAAAGGGGTTGCGACCCACAGGTTGAGAACCGCTGCTCTAAAACCTTTATGGTTCAAACGGCTAACCTTGCTATTATCTGCTCACTGCTCACTGTGTAATTTTAGCCTTTCACCCAATCCTTGAAAACATTTCTCTATGTATTCAAAAAACAAAAAAGAGAGCAACATATTTAAATGACCTTGTGGTAGTTTTGTCCATGTAATGGGCAAAAATGTCTACCAGCAAAGAATATGGAGGAAACACCCCAACGCCTATGTCCAACTGTAGTCCACTGCTAGGAACCGAGAAATTCTTGGGTTCTTTTCGGTCTGTCAATGAGAGGGCCAATGTGTACGTGATTTGCCCTTGAGCCCGCCCAATACTCCAGCGAGCAGTAGACATTTTCACGTCGCGTGTAGCAGCACCTTTGATTTGCTGAGGGACAGCTGACTTCTAGCTCAGCAGAATGTGATACTGCCTAATGGATGTTCCAGGGACTTCGGACGCCTGAATTTGAGCTCTGTCACAGCCATTCCCTACCCTCTGCTCAGCATAAACTAGGATTAAAGGATCCTAAGACTCTTTAGCAGACCTTTAATAATATATGGGTCTTCCCCCTTCCTCCTCTGTCTCCAGTTTCACTCTCATCAGCTGTTTCACATCTTTGTGGTTGCTGGAGCTTTCGTTCATTTCCACGGCGTCTCCAACCTCCAGGAGTTCCGGTACATGATCGGAGGGGGCTGCAGTGAAGAGGGTGCGCTGTGATACTGACTAGTGGCCAGGGACCGACCCTGCCTCAGGGCCCGCAGCACCTGCAGGCCTCCTTTCTGGTCCGTGATGTCAGTACCAGAGGAGCCCCCATACCTGGACAGCCTAGTGGGCTTTGTGATGCCCCAGGGGCTCCAGGTGGTATACGACTGACCAGAGGGGAAATAAATCATACCTCAAGGATGGACTGCATCAGTCTGGAGAACAAGAGGAATGGCCGAAACGAACACTGCCCTGGGGTGTACAGATGGAGGGCTCTGCAAGACCCTGGGCAGACTGGCTTCTGATGTGGCTCGTATTTATTGGTGGACATGGGGAAACAGGCTCACTGGTGGTTCCCTTCTCTCCTGACACAGTAATACAAACCAGTTTAGGTGAGCATTTATATCCTATTAAGGGGTGGGAGTGTGATTTTAGATGCTCTTTGGGGAGAACAAAGAAATTAATGTAAATAAGATTTCTAACTTACTGTTTAAATAAGAATTTATATAAATGTTTAAAACATAGGGACGAGGGAGGGAGGGAACATTTTTGTATAGGTTGAAACATGCAAGTACCACACACTGTTTCAATTTTGCACAAAGTAACGGAAGGAGGGTCAGGTGATAGCCCCAGAATGTATATTGCCTTGGTTCACCAAGGTGCCTTCCAAAGGCGGACATAGCTTGGGCCCTAGTAGGCAGAGGGCGTAGCCCCAGCCTAGGGAATCTTATGAGCACTCTCACACCTGAGAGCTGAGACCTTTGGAAGTTTATGAGGGAGAAGGAAGTAACGTGGTATGTGTTTCCCAGTGGAAGTAGCATGTAAGGGCTAACAGGAGTGAGATGGTTAGGCTTTAGTGAAAGTACTGTTTGAGAGATGATTTATTTTCTAGACCCTTTCTAGAGAGTAGAGCCACCTTCTCGGGAAGGTCAGTCAGTTGTGCTGGCATCTGAGGGACAGTGTCAGGGACAGGGACGATCTGATTACTTGTTGGCGTCCTGTTGAAAGTTGTGCTCATTCTGATTGGTGGAGAGGCGTCCTGGTTTTCAGTGCCCCTACTATGGTGGAACACAGTCAAATCACTGCCCAGACCACCCTTCCTCCTGCAGTATGATCTGGCCTCTCCTTGGTATCATAGTCCTTGTCATGGGCCAGCCACAAAAGGGATTCTGACTTGGCCAGATGCCTCTTGAACGGATTAGCACAGGAAGGGAAACTCTCACTTTGGCACATAGAACAGATGGGCTTTGCTTCTGGTCAGCTGTTCTCTTGAACAAGAGAACCAGCAGGATTGTTGTAAAGCAGAGTCCAGCGCCCATCATGGAGCAGAGGGAGCGTGCTGGAAGGTTGTGGGTGGTGTGGCCCAGTATTCTAATAGAATCCTTAAGGCCATGTCCTTGAAGAGCAGTAGGAAACAGGATGACTCACCTCCCAGAGGATGTCAATGGTGTCAAGGAGAGTGGCAAGGGAGAGTTCTGATCTCGGCTCACAGGAGGGCAGACTCCTAAAATAGCACCGAGTCTCCAGTTGCTCACGTGCGAGGGTCTGGGTGAGTAAGCCATGTCCCGGAGCTGCTGGGTGTGAGCACGGACGGCGCCACTCCAGGCATGAGGGCTGAGGGTTTGAGACCAGGGAAGGGTCTTGACCGTATTAAGGATGGGATTTTCTCCGTTTAGTTTTCTCCCCTCCTTTTCTAATCTCCAGCAAAAGCTGAGAACCAGGAAGAAAGCATTCACAGTAGAATTTAAGAGTATTTTGGTCCCAATAAGGTCACTGCCCTGGGTGCTAGGTGGAGTGAGCACAAGGCTCTGGGTGAACTGGTGTAGTAGCTGACAAAATTAAGAACAGTATTAATATAGCTGAGGAAACGGTCCACAGGACAGTGGCTACCAGGAAGAATGCTCACTTAGTGTCATGGGAGCAATAGTCCCTATCAGAGGTAGACCTGCTCTCCGGGGCTGCACTTTGGGACCCCGTATGTGATGCATCCCTGTAGGACGCCAGCAGAGATAGCAGACTCCGGTCCCAGGCCCCCCACCCCCCACAGGAGGAGCAGAATCTGGTTCAGCACAGCACAAACCCTTAGGAAAAATGAACTTAACACCACCAGTGCATAATCCAGTAAAACCTCCCTCTGCTAGGGTGTGAGAGCAAACCCTTGTGTATGTGTCCATTTCTGTATGTGTGTCTGCGTGCAACTCACGACCAGCAGCCTCACCGTGCACTGGTCTGACAGTGCTAGCTGAGAACTCTCACCAGGTTGGCGCCTGAATGCCTTACTCTCAGCAGTCAGAGGCTTGCTTGCTCTGTGCACATTTTTAATTGTTTTCTTTTGGCCATAGGCTGGTTTGGACTTTCACAGCTTCCTTCTTTTCACCATTAAACAGTGGCCTTTTTCAGTATTTCCCCCTTCCCCTTTATAAATTGCTGAAGCCACAAAGCACATTGGGGTGGGGGGAGGGGTGTCATAGATTTGGGTTCCGGAGGGTTGTCTGTGTGATGGCCCCATTCACCGTGGGATTTCTCTACTTGCTGTCTTCTCAACTTCTTCTAATAAAAAGAACCAAACGGACTGTGGACTCTTGGTGTGTTTTTCCTGCCTCAGCTCATCCCGCTTCCTTGGTGTCGAGGCCTGTTACTGGAGGCTCTGCTTCAGGCACTGAAGCTTATGAAGTGTCCAGACACTGCCCGGTCTCAGCCCAACGCACCCCTCCACTCTCTCCCTCCTTCTTCCCCGCTGCTTTCATTGCCACTGGAGCCGGGTTTTGTGTGGAAAGAGAATTCAAGTCAGTTCTACTTACTAACATTTATAAAAATAACACCTAACTAGTGAACACTGTATTCCCGGGGCTGTGTTAAAGGCCTCGCTCTCTATAACTAACAACGACTATGGACGAGTCGGTTTCCGGGTCACTCACATGGATGAGCTTGCCCTTCCTCTGCTTGCATCCTGACCAGTTAATCTGGTGCCCCATTGGCGGCAAGGTTTCTGGATTGGTGGTTATATTGATCCTGTCTATGTAAGAGAGGAGAGGAAAACCCAACCCCTTGCCTTAGGTAAAAATTATTATTTTTCAGGTTAAGTTCCTGTATTTGGACAATATATCCAATTCTGCATTTTCATCTTTAAAGCTTTAGGAGTCCCCTGTGTGCTGTGTAGAGCACTGGGTAGTGTCTGTCCTTCGTAAAGAAAGAAGCTGAGGTCTACAATAACCCACATGTCGTGTGTGCACTTCACCCCCCACCCCCTTGCTGAAAGCCGTGTATATGCATCCTGTTTCTCGGGGGGTGTCCTGGGGGTACTGTACAGGGAATAGATAGGACAAGTTAGAATTTGGACTTGGTAACACCGGTGGCCTAGGGAGGCCTCTGGACAATGTTTCTTAAAACATCCCAGAAGTAATGGACTTTTTTCCTACAATGTTTTGGTGAGAGCAGGTTCCACCCTCAAGGAGTGTGAGAACTCCAGTTTAGGAATAACATGGGATGGCAGGCGTCAGGCCGAGGGGAAAACTCAAAAGCCTCTCACTGCCCATCTAGCCCATCCCTGCCTTGGCAAAATTGGTGGGTTTGAATTCCAGTCCTGCCGTTTGCCATGTAATATGGGGAAGAAGTCATTTGCCTATCCCTCTTTCCTCACCTGTTTTTTTCCCCCCTGAAAACTGGAAGCATGCCCTTTGCACCGGCGCTGAGATGCAGAGGCTGGTAATGCAGCAGTCCCAGGCCTCCATAGTGATCCACCGGCTATTCTGCCAAGTCTTTGCACTGAGACCTCTCTTTTGTGCTCTGTGCCCCACCTCCCATGTTTACATCTTGGACCTTATGATAGGCCCCTGCCCCCCTGAAACTGAGCTGCACTTGAAAGACTTTGAAGTGGTTGATGAAGCACTTGACTAAAAAGTACTTCCATGTATGCAGAATTCCTAGGCAGGCTCAGCTCAGACCTGCCTGCTTGGTGCGGGGAAAGGAGTTCAGGCAGCAGGGTCGAGTCCTTGGCCATTCTGAAGGTGTACAAAGTTTATAAGACTCCCAAATTTTGCCTCTTCCTTTCACGAAAACACTGAAGTTCCTCCTCTCAAAATCTAAACTCATATGATCCAGGCCCTTTCGCTTGAGCGCGCTGCCACCTGGTGTCCTACCGTGCTTCTGTTACAAGGGGAAAGAACAAGACAGCCAACTTCCTGGAGGCAGGACTTAGTTGTTCCAGGAGGGAAGCAGAGTTAAGTTTGTCAGCAGGGTCCCCTAACCCCCTCCCCCCCTTCTTTCTGGTGTTCTCAGTTTCTGGATCTTGGAGACCACTCTTGGCAGTGCGGAGGCGTGGGGCCCTGGGAACCTGACGAAACAAGTCCAAGAACTGCACCTGCACTTCCCAAGCTTGGCCTTTTAGTGATTATGACCCTCGTATGGTTAATACATTTGCCTGAAAACACTGGACCCCGTAGGACAGGATAGAACTGCCCTGTGGGTTTCCAAGACTGTTAACCCTTCGTGGGAGGAGAATGCCCGCCGGTCGGTAGTTGTGCTCAGGCTGTTGGAGGCCAGACCATTGGTGGTTGCTGAAGAAAGGCGGTGGTCGTCCCAGAGCAGGGCTGGGGCAAGAGAGGATCAGCCCGCCCGCCCTCACTGCGCTTCCGTGCAGCTGGTGAGCTGGAGAGCGGCTTCTGCCGCTTTCGAACGCACTTTGTCGCGGGGGCACCTAGGACTGTTACCCATTCCTAGAATTCAGACATTAATATCTTTATCCCTACTTCTACGAAACCAAGTTACAGAAGGATAATAAACGTCTACTTAGTGTTTTTGATAAGCCAGGCAGTTTTAGGTGCATTATATGCATATCATAATCGAAACTCAGTGTTCTTCCGACAGTCTGGAGCCGGTCTTAAGCTCTGAGGCAGCGTCCTTTTCTGTCCTGTTCCTATCGCTGGCGGCCATCAAGTCAGTTCCCCTTCACAACATCCATACGCACAGCAGCAGGGCGCGCGCTCTGCTCCTGTGCCACCCCCACCCCCACCCCCACCCCCCGCTCCAGCCACTGTGTCCGTCCATCTCGGGACGGTTCACCACTCCTCCTCCTCTCCACTGACCCTCCACCAAGCAGGATGTCCTCCAGGGACTGGTTCCTCCTGAGAACATGTCCTAAGTACATCAGATAATCTTGCTTCTAAGCATGCTGGTTGGACAACGTCTTTTAAGATGGGCTTATTCATGCGCTAGTCAAGAGTCTTCAACACCACAATTCACATGCATCGATCTTTTTTCACACTGGGCAAATCTACAGAAGATCCGAGCACCTGTCACGCGGAGGACGGGGTGCAGCTGGCCCAAGCCATGGTATTTTCAACATCCTCCCACGCAGGAGAAAGCCGGGCAGTGACTAGGGAAGGCATCTATACGAGTCCTTGCTCTGAATTCACGTGCATTATTTTCCTGGTGAATGGCAGCAGTAGCTATTAGCATGATTCTGTTGCTGGTGGGTCAGCAGCGATCTTAAGGAAACTCCGGATTCTCCATCTCTCCAGCTATAATCTTCTACCTTACAAGATTGCTGTGCGACGTAGAGTGAAGGTAATGCCTCACCTACAGTGTAAAGGTACTTTACGAATGCACTGAATGTATTTACAGCTAGAGGGCAGCGGTCCTGTATGCTGGTGGGAAACTTGACCAACTTCCACTTTTAGGTGTGGAGGGGAGGGGGAGGAGAGTCTCTTGAGCTTCCACACAGCATTATGGGGCTTTGAACGATCAAGAGATTCTCTGGTTCTGCCCATCTGTTGATCTCATGTGGAGTCCTCAGGAAGCTCTCTGCCCCAGGGCACCAGTCTGGAGGAGGAAAAAGGAAGCTCCCCCAGGTACCCGCACTCTGCCCCTGGAGTC
>NW_022110173.1:2766784-2785560 GCF_000313985.2 Echinops telfairi
GCCCTTGATAATTTATAAATTGTTATTTTGTCATATCTTGCGCTGTCCGACGTCTCCCTTCACCCAAAAAGTGGTATGTTTCAATGGTGCTATACTGCACCCTGACTGGCTCATCTCTTCCTTGTGACCCTTCCGTGAGGGGATGTCCAGTTGTCTACAGATGGGCTTTGGGTCTCCACAACTGGTTTTTGATGAAATCGATGCAAAAGTTAGGAATTTTTAGACATTCTTTAACAGCAATCGTTTGTGTTACGGGTACCCCTGCTGATGTTTTCTAAAAGGATTTCACGTCTGCGCCTGTTCTGGGTCTTCCGTGTCCACGCTTCTCTGCCTCATTTTGCCCGTGACCAGCGCTCTGTCGTGGCCCTCACTCGGGAAGCTGTGTGGGGTGGGGGCACGATCTGTTGTTAGCGTTGCAGTCGCCTCGCCCTGCTCTTTCTGTAGTTCCGTGGGTTCTCCTGAAGGTCACTTGATTCTTTAGGCAGAGCTGCGCCTTCCTCTTATTGGGCCTGTCTGAAGAGTCTAACACATTCTCCAGTCGGGGCCCAGGTTGAGCTCTTCCTGGGCCTCCTCTTCAGGGTGGCAGGATGACCCTTGAGACCTGCAGCCGTCAGCACCAGGCACTCATTGGGAAGTGCCTTCTGGGACACAGGACTTGGTTTCTTGTTCTGCTCGGCAATCTCAGGGCTCATGGACTGCTAGCCGAGGTCTGAGACGGCAGTGGCCTGGGGGGAGGAGGTTGATTCTACATCTGTTGCTGACTCTAGAACAAATTGGAAAGGGTCGCCTTGCTGAAGCAGAGGTCCGGCTGGGTGGGTGTCATGGCAGAAGCTGGGCCGGTAGCATCCAGGCACACAGAGGCAGCAGGAGCAGGCAGGGTGAGGCTGCGATGTGAGAGGTGCCGCCACAGTCCTGTGCGTTCTCCTGTGGAGCCCAGAGCCAAGATGAGAGGGCAGCCTTCCTACTGATGGGAAAGCCATCCCAGCAGAGGGCACAGATGCCAGGGAAGGGCCTCTGTGAATGGACAAAGCATGGGGAATGGGGAGGTCCAGAACGGAGGAAGCATTACCACTTCCCATAGGTGGAGAGCAGGAGCTGCAGCCTCAGCCCGAGGCCTGGCCTCAAGCCTTGGTTTGCTGTGCGCTGGGGACAGCCTCTCAGAAAGACCACAGTGAAGTTACCCCCCCACCCCCTCCCCGAGCATCTTAACTGCGACTTATTTGTGGCAGCCAGCACAACCAAGACTGTAGTGTGCCTCAGCGCTGGTTGGGCCCATACCTGGTGAGCGCTCAGTGAAGGATGGCCAGCACTAGCATGCTTCTAGTGGCCGCATCTTGTGTGCTCAAAGCTAAGGGAGGCGGGAAGGAGAAAAGCTAAGGGAGGCGGGAAGGAGAAAAGCCTGGGATGGCTGTGTCCTAAAACACCAAGGGCCTGAACCCTGGGGAATGGGACCCTCTAAAAGCACCCTGGGATTCTGGCCGATGGACAGTGTTGGAGTGAGATGGGAACCCGTGAGGGCCGCACACGCACGGCCCCTAGGCGCTGTGCTCATCCACCTGAGCTCCGCTCCTCTGCGAGTGCACACGGGCACACCCGCGCTGAGAACGCCCGCGCTGAGCCGCGCCCCAGGGGCAGAGGCTTTGGCCATGAAGAGCCACGCACCTCTGGGTGGAAAGCGTGGCAGGAATCCGGTCGCTGCCGCAGCTTCTGGGAGCGCATCCTGTCACACTTGACAGAGGCGTTATGTGCAGAACTCTCAGTCAAGGTCAACCACTCATGTCCAGAGTGGACCCTGGAGGCTTGGGGGCGAGACCAGCTAGCTGCCTGGCCAGCAGCTTCAGAAGCAGCGCCGGCCCCAGGGCCCAGGGGAGGGGGCTGCAGCACAAACAGCAATGCTCTGTGGGGATGGTGGTGGTGACGGGGCTGAAGACGACATCATTTACCCCCCGCCCCCCTCCATCTCCTTGGGGACTGGAAGGATATATTTGACTTCTGTGGCCTCCTGCAGGACAGGAGGGAAGATGCTACAATCACACGTGGAGTCTGTCACCAGGAGGAGGAGGTTACTCTTGGGAATCTGTTGCATCATGAACATCCTGCAGCGAAAAGGGTGGCAGGGGCGGGGAGGTGGGGGGGGCACACGGAACTTCTAGCAGTCTTGGCAGTTAGGGAGAAGAGCTTCTAGGGAAAGAATGCCGGGAAACTTCTAGTGCAGGGTTAGTGTCGGAGTAAGGAGCAGAACCACGAGGCAGTTGGATCAGGGGCAGCTGCAGGGACCGTCCTGGGACCCCAACTCCTAAGGGCTTATTTTACCCATAAGCCTTTGCAGTTGCACTTTCCTAGCAGACCGGAGACTGTGAGGAAGTCCAAAGGCAGAGCTTGTTACTCAGATGCCGGGACAACAGGAAGAATGCAAGACCACCCCAAGCAGAGGGGCGTTTGGACAGGCTTGTTTTAGGCGAGTGTGGTGGGAAAGATGCACTGCTCAGGCTTGGCCACCAGGTGGCAGAGTGCTCCTGCGCACCGCCCGGAACCCAGACCAGAGAGCTGGAGTAAAGGAAGGAGGCCTGGGGTACTGCAGAGTAGTGACAGCTGCCACTTGCTGAGCCTTTCCTACTTACTGACATCAAGTCCATTCCGACTCAAAGGGACCCTTGAAGACAGAGTAGAACTAGGCTGTGCATCTTTATGGAAGCAGAAACCCTCATCTTTGGCCTGACCTAGCCCACTGTGCCCCCGCACACCCCTGACTATAGGTGTGTGTGCACGCATGAATATTTAACCTTCACTGCTCAATCCGAGTTCAGTGTCTCCCCGTTTTGCAGATGAGAAAACCGAGGCTAGAGGCAGTTAGGTTCTTTGCTTAAAAGGTTACACAGCTGGGAAATGGCCGAGCCTGCAGTTGTGAGCAAAACCGCCTACTCTGGGGCCCTACTTGTACTCCAGGCCCTGTGCTTCTAGCTCAGTTCTCACAGAGCGAGAGTCCCATGCAAACCACCTCCCCGGGGTTAAAATCCACCAACACGACACGCCCCTTGAGGGATTGGAACTGGGGTCTGTCCGAAGTGCTACACCAGAGAGGTCTCTTGAAATCTAGGGACTGAAGGACACCCCGGGAAGTTGCTAGTGAGTGGCCTATCTGCCTAGGGCAGACAGTGCGGCAGGGGCTTCTGTTGAAGGCTGGGGGTGGGACGTCAGCAGGAGAGGCTGCTGTTAGATCCTCTCTGCCTACAGGGCCAGGGCGTGGCAGAGCCCGTTGGATCTAGGCTTCTACCCAGGACCCAGCCCGTTGGGGCTCCTGTGAGTCTAGGAGTCAGGCCCAGGAGTGCGCTGCAGACAGCTGCTGTCTGACCAGACCACGAGGGGAGCCCAGAGAGCAGCCTCAACCCCCGCACTTCTCTAAGCAGGACAGAGCTGGATTTCCAAAGGACGGTGGACTTGCCCGTGTTCTCATTGCCTCTTGCTTTCAAACATCGCCACAGTGGGCTTGTAGCCCACGTGGCCTCTGACAGGCCAGTGCATGGCTGCCCCTGCTGTGGTGCCCATAGTGCAGTTCTCGAACATCTGTCCCCACACTGAGAGCCTCTGAGGTATGTCCTGTGCTTGGCTGCCAATGCCGAGGCTGGAGGGTGACGTGCACCCAGTCGCTTCAGAAGCAGGGTCTGTCCATCCGCTTTCCAAAAGTCCACTGTTGGACACGCTGGGGGGGGGTACGGTCTCATGCACCACCCACGGGGTCGCTGTGAGTGGAATTGACCCCAAAGCAATGGGTTTTCCATCTTAAATCACAACAACAAAGCAATCAAACCTGCTGCCATTAAGTCACAGGGACCCTGTGGGACTGAGTAGAGGGCTCCCCAGGGTTTCTGAGCCCGCAAACCCATCTTCATGGGAGCAGCAAGCCTCATCTTTCTCCTGGGGAGCAACTGTGCCCTTGAACTGCTGACCTTGCTGTTAGCAGCCCAGCATGTAACCAAGTACACCACAGGGCTTCCTTTTAGATCCTCAAGTATTTAAAAAACAGGAACAAATGAGGCTACCATGGGAGGGGGCCTCAGCAAGGCTGCAGAGTTGTCTTCTCTCTCTGCCTGACCCGAGGGGGGTTGAGGCTTGGGGGCGGGCCGGGCTATGACAGAGAACCGGCCTGGGAACCACCTTGGCCTGTTTTCCCTATTGCCAGCACACCAAACGGCCCCATGCTCCCCTCCCCCCCCAGCCCCCTCGGCTGGCCTGACCTCAGACCCTCTGCCTCAGCCTGCTTCCTTCACTAAGGAAAGTGAAGATCAGCTAGATCCCTGAGAGTCTTGGCAGTGTCGCCTGCTTCCCCTGATGGTTCTGAAGCCAGAAGGCAGCTTGCGGTGGAGGGGCGGGGATCTGGCCCTTGGTGAGCCAGCCAGAGCAGCCCAGAGCCTTACTTCTGGCAGGTCCCACACTCGATGAAGCCGTTGGTCTCCCGGACAGCCGCCTGGTGCACAAACACTGGGTACTCCGTATCGCATGGCTGCAGCAGGTCCAGTCTCTTGTGCTTGTGGGCTGCGGGCAGACAGGGCCACAGCAGGTGTGAGCGAGGGCATGGCAGAGTGTGCCTTAAAAACCACCCCCTGCTGGATCATACTTGCCCACTTTCTGGGTTGGGGAGTTCACTGCTACCCCAGGCCCGTTTGCAAATGGACTCCACTGTTTGGCAGTTCTGGGGTGGGGGTGGGGAGCAGGGACAAAGGAGCCCGGGATAAGTGAGCTGGGATCAAGGGCAACAGTCATGCCCTGGCCCTGGGACTTTGGCAAAGCCACTGCTTCTCTTGGTGGCCTCTGTCCTCGGGCACACCTTCCCTGGTTGACACAATGGCCAGGCGCTAGATGATAAGCAAAGAGCTGGCAGTGTGACCCAGCCAGAGGCACCTCGGAAGATAGCCCTGGCGAGCTGCTGCTGAAAGGCCACAGCTTGCAGGCTGGCAGAAACTCGGCCTCTGCCCATATACATCACACTGCATATATGTACACAGGGTTTCCACCCACATATACCACACTGTGCATGTATGCACACACAATGTCCACCCATATCACACTGTGCATGTATGTACACAGGATGTCCTACCACACTGTGCATGTATGCACACACGATGTCCACCTATATCACACTGTGCATGTATGTACACAGGATGTCCTCCCACATATATCACTGCATGTATGTACACAGCGTGCCCACCCACATACATCACACTGTGCATGATGTACACGGGGGCATCAGACTCCCTGTGTGGACTCCTGTACCCCACAGCAGCCAGCATGCTCCATGGAAGCTGGGGGAGAGGTGTCGGCAGAGCACCCCCTCAAAAGTGCTTCCAGCATTGACAGCTGAGGGTGTCTGGGAGGAGAGGGGTGGTGTATGTGGAGGCCTTAGTCCTCTCAATCCGACCACCCCTCCCCTTCCCCGTAGGCAGCTAACATTTTCTGAGTCTAACAAAAGCCGGGTGCCCTGCCCCTGGCCAGGCCCAGACTGCTCCCCGGTGGAGGGGCAGGAGAGCCCTGGCCAGCACTTCTGGCTCCTGGTGTGAAGCGTTGGACTCCATTCAGGCAGGGATAAAACACGGGCCGGCCGGCCGGCCTGCCCACCCAGCTCGGATGATGAGCAACCCAACAATCCCCACCATTGCAGTCACTTCCCGGCGTAGTAGAGTGACCTCCCCAAGGCTTTGGGGCAGCCCGTTCTGGAAGGACACTGCACTGGCGGGGCCACTGCTCTGAGGGAGGAGAATTCTGAACAGCCTGGTGGGGACCCTAAGTGTGGGCCAAAGAACGAGGGGTCCTCTTCAAGACAAAACTGCTGACAGACATGGGGGTGTGGGGTAGTTTGGGGGTCCCTCCTCCCTCTCTGGTGTGGCCCACTCAGGGGCCTGTGTCTAAGTAGCACATGGTTCCTGGCTCTGTCATAGACGCCTGTAACGGACGGCCCCTCGGAGCCGTCCTGGGAGGACCTGGGCACGAGGAGTGTCATTTCCTAAAGAAACCTGGGAATGAGAGCGGAGGGTCAGAGGGCAGCTCTGGAGCCAAAGCCTGTGGGGCCGAGCCAGGAGGGGGAGGGAGCGTGGGAAGAACAGACAGGTGGGCATCAGCGAGCAGCGGATAGGGAGCACCGTGCCATGGGGCGCTCCAGAGCCCCAGGGAGGAGGTCCCGTCAAGCATGAGGGGTGAGCAAACCAGGTGAGGCAAGGCTTCCCTGTGGTCTCAGAGCTCCAGGTCCCCAGGAGTGGGTGTGTATTCATGTCCCTCCAACGAGGGAGTGGTTCTCATTCTCCTGGGGCTGTGGCCACCACTGGCCCAGTGGAAGATTCCGCTTTGATAGGTGACCATGTTGCTGCCTTTCAGGCACTCTGCCCTCACACAAGGCCATTGGAGGGCTGTCTGGAGACCTTCCTGGTGACCAGCCCCTCCCTCCAATGGGACTGCAGAGGGCTCTCGGGACCTCCGGCTGGAGGTGGGCCCGGGCCTTCTTCTCTGCAAGGTGACCTGGCCTCACCTGCCCTGAGTTACACATCACCCCATTCCTCGTGGAATCTGAATGTTGTCTGCAGACAGGAGACGGTGGACAGGGTTTATTTCCCCTGGGTGGAACTTTCCAGTGCTCCGAGTCAGGGTCCCAGGATAGAGAGAGTTCCGAGTCCTCTGTGGGCTGAGGACAGGCCCCGCAGCTCCCACTCTGCCTGCAACCCACCCGAGGTCGACCAGGGTCCCCCAGTGAATGTGACTTACCGTGATGGAGCACGCCTTTGGCTGCCCAGGACATGGGGGCCCAGCCCGGGTGGACACGGCACAGACAGGGCATGATGTCACATGAGGTGGGGGCGTCACCCAGGACGGATGACGTCACATGGATCCGTGATGGCCCCGGATGACATGACGTCACACAGAGAGGTGAGGGGAGCCAGGCACGAGAAGAAGAGGATGAGCAGCCCGGCAGGAGACAATAGGTACCAGGAGCCTCTCTCCAGAGTGCCCTGTCCCCCACCCTGACTGCAGACCACAGTGCGATGGAACCCACCCGTCCTGCGGGGCATACTCACCGGCGGCCCCACTATCCCCATGCCAGCTTCCCCAGGCACTCCACTGCAGCAGGAACCTGTGAGATGCAGGACTGAGCCTCAGAGACCTCTGTGGCCCCCTGCCCCCACTGGAATCCCCATACACACTGGGGCCGGGGCACCAGGGAGCTTCCAACAGGTCCATCTTCCTGACCCGAGGGCTCCTAGATGGCAGAGCGGAGGGAGGGACCCTCACCTCCTCCTCGGGGGTTGGTACCACGTATGGTGTCCGGGACCTCAGGCGGCAGCCCCAGAAACCACACCTGTCTGTACGCAGTTCTCCAGCCCGCCTCGGTCCCCCCACCTCAGACCCGCCCCCCCCCACTCACAGCAAGAGCTCATTCAGCAGCCACTTGGTAGCAGTCAGGAAGGCAGGGATTGGCTGTAAGGGAGAGGGGGCACGCCGTTAACATGCAGGCCCAAGCGCCTTCCCAGGGCACCACACAAGACGTGGAGACTGGCACCAGCTGCGGCGGGTGGCTGAGCAGCCCCTCCTGCTCCCACCACCCCTTGCCAGCCCCCTGTAGTTCAGACAGTGGAGGTTTGATCCCCATGCTGACGAGGCACGTCCAGGGCTGCAGTGGCTGAGGCTCCTGGGTCAGGGGGTGCGGCAGCCTTGCACGGCTATAAAGGGCCAACGCCTTACTCTCTTGGCCAGAGGTCCTGCTCGTTCACACGCTTCCGGAGTGACTCCCTGACACCCCAAAGCCGCGTTCTACAGGGCCACGTGGGTGGAGGGCAGAAGTTGGTCAGGTCCCGAGCCAGACCAGACCATCTGCACTGGTGAGAATGAGAACCACCCAGGCGAGCAGTGCCGGCTGGACGCGGACGCCATGGTGACCTCTGTTGAGAGGACAGGGCGGTGGACTCTCTGTCCTGTGGAAGGACGGCCTGGGTGACACTCACGCTGGCCAGGGGCTGAGCCGAGTTCTGGTGGTGACCCGGGAGCTTGCACATGGCCTGGTAGTCGTACATGGTCACTCTGGAAATCAGACACGGGATACGTGAGTCCGAGGACTCAGGGGACGCGGGCCAGCAGGACCTCCACTCATCGTGATTGGTGAGAGTTTGTGGGCAGGTCGGGAGTAGCTCAGGCTACAAGCTATGTTTCTGTGTTTCAAGTGGCCTGAGAAAGTGAATGGGTAGCCAATGGCTGACTTTAAAAACAAACAAACATTTTATGGGGGACTCTTAGAGCTCTTATCACCATCCATCCATCCATCCATCCATTGTATCAAGCACATTTGTGCATATGTTGCCATCATAATTTTCAAAACATTTTCTTTCTACTTAAGCCCTTGTTATCAGCTTCCCCTCCCCCTCCCCCGGTGAACCCTTGATAAATGATCAATGATTGTTATTTTCATATCTTACACCGGCTGTTGGGCTGGATGGTGCCCCCTCCAGCGGGGTCTGAGCTGGGGGAGGGGGCCCCCAGCAGTGATGCCCACATGACCACCTGCCCCTCCCCTCCTCACAGCTGGTTCTGGACGTCAGAAAGGTTATTTTTGGAGCTCTTCGGGAGTGCTCATTGTGGGGGCTTGAGGTCCAGATCCTGATGCCTGTCTGGACAATTTAGCATCAGAGCTTGCCTTGGCTGTGTCTACTTAGACTGCGGGGGATGGGTGGTGGTGAGGGGTCCCATCTCACTTACTGGCTGAACACCCCCATGCTGAGCAGTTGGGTCATGAAGGCACCATCAACCTCCCCCAGAAATCTTCCTGTCTGTGAGGGAGAGAGGAGAGAGAGAGAGAGGAAGTCATTTAAAGCTACCAGCCTTGCCTGGGCTTGCTCTGCCTCCAGACTCCCCTCCGGGCCTCTTCCTTTGCGTGCCCATCAGCACCATGGGCACCATCCATTCATCACCGATCCCTCTTGCCCAAGGCCTCCCCTTCTTCACTGCCCCTCCATTTTACCAAGCAGGGGGTGCTTCTGCAGGGCCTGGCTGCTCCTGCCCTCCTGCCCACAGCTCCTGGTGCTTTGTAACCGTGCTGCCACCCGCCAGTTGGCTACAACTGGTGGTCCAGTGGTTAAGGGCTCCACTGGTGGTCCTCACCGCCCAGAGGTTCCACGGAAGGAAGGCCCAGCAGTCTTGGAGGAAGGCCCATGCTCATGGTGAGTCTGAATCAATCGGACAGCCCCTCCCAGCCACCGAAAGCCATGCACTGAGCCCCAAGTTGCAAATTGGGCTTGTTTGTAATGGGGTGGCAGCCCTTCCCATCTCTCAGTCGGGGTCACCAGCGGTAAGTCAGGCTACCGAAGGGCTCAGGAAATTTGGGCTGTTAGATACGAATGGGCTTCCAAAAGTTGGTGGCCAAACGCCGCTATCTTTTTAGTCAATTTTCCCACGGACTCTGTGAGGTTCCCACCGGTGTTACATGCATGTCTTTGGGTGTGTCTGTTCTGGGTCAGATGTATTTCTTTCTGTGAGTCCTGGCCAACAAGGGTTCAAAAATAGTGCCCGTCTCAAACTCGGGTGTCCTGACTCGACTTGGAGAGGATTCTGGGTGCCTCTAGCTTTCCCTTCCACACCTCCCACTTCTCATTAATTAGCCACTTGCCTTTCTGATTCCATGGGCACTGGCGTCCTTAGACCCTCACCCACCCTCGGTGGCCACAGTGGCCTCCTAGCAGCTCCCTCTCCTCAGCAGCTGCTGCCAGAATTGTGGGCTCCTCTCACCCACAGCTTGTAGGAAGGGCGCAGGGAGCCTGGTCTGCTTCCCTCACAGGGATGCTTCTCCGGCTCCTGGGCCTGGCTGGGGCGCCCCCTCCTCAGGCTGTGGTGGGGACACCATGCCAAGGCGTAGCAGGTAAGGTTGGAGGGGAGGGGGTGGCTCAGAGGAGGAAACCAGACCGGCAGAGGGAGCGTGAGGGCCTGGGGCGTGAGGAGGGAGTTGCCAGTGGATCCGAGACCCCGTGTAATCTTCTGTGGAAACAAGGTCTGATGGGTTCCTCAGAGCAATGAGAGAGCTTGTTATATGAAGAAATAAACACATGCCTGCTGTAAGGACCGAGACTCCCTTTAAGGAAACCTGCTTTGGGGGTGCCTGATGGACCCCTACTTCCTACAGGAGTGGAGATTGATCCCAGACGGGAGTCCATCAGGAGGCTGGGCTCTTAAGCAGCTGATAGCAATCAGAGAAACGGCAAGAATAAGAACTATATTTATATTTGGAGGAGGGGGTGGTAATGCCTTGGGGGGTGGGGGGTTGCCCCAGGAAAGCCACATGGAAAGCTATACTAAGATTGGACATGTAAAAAAAGAGGGCCAAAAACATGGGGAAATCCCCAAACAAAAAATCACAATTCACTGCCTTTGAGTCGATTTGGACTCCTAGCGACCCTGTAAGACAGAGTAGAACTGCCCCTGGGGGTTTCTGAGATGGGAACTCCTGATGGGAAACCCCCTGGGCCAAGGCTTGGAACCAGGGGAAAACTCAGGAAATGCCACTCCACAAACAGAGCTGGGCAGGGAGGGGTCAAGGCCTGACATCCTATAGCGTGTTTTGGAAAGAGCTCTCTTACAAAAGGACACTGTCAGGATGCCACCGCTCTAAAATCTATGACAAAAGTCATCACCAGTAACTGGCAGGTTAATGACAGGCGCAAACAGGGAAAAGGGACCGGAGGTGGTGGCAACAGAGGCCTGGAACTGGGTGGAGGCTCCGCTCTCTCTTTGCCTGGAATGGCCGGACTGCCCCAGAGGGTGGTGGTTAGCGCCTCTGATTTGCAACACAGTCACTCGTGACATGAGATTGAACAGACTGGTCTTGGGCCAAGAACTTGCAAACCGGTTTGGAGAGACAGATAGCAGCCCAGTGACACCCCCTTGCGCAGAGCACAGCCTGCCATCGCAGGCACCTCCCTTGGAGGTATAGACAAGCAGGACCCACTTTTCTGAAAGGCAGGCCAGGGGAGGGAGCAGAGAGGCGAGAGGCACCCAGAGCACTCCAGGCAGAAAACAGCAGGTGGGGAAGCGAGAGGCGCAGGGACTACAGGAAGGGCCTGTTCTTCAAGAGGTTCGACTCCACCCAGAGGCACCCTGGAAGGAAGATCCTGTGACCTCCTTCTGAAAATATTAGCCACCCAGAACCCTGTGGGGCACACACACTGTATTATAGATAAAAAGTCGAGGGGGGGTTCACACCAGAAGAAACATACGTTGATGGTTACCGGGGACGGGAGGGAAGGAGGGGACATCACAGGCTAAGAGGTAGACAGGTGGTAACTGGGGGCAGAGGAAGACAACACACCACAGAGGGAGGCGGGCAAAGAGTGATGGCGGCACTGGGAGGTTTGCGGGAGCTAAAGGCAACAGAGGCAAATACTGTTGTCGACACGCCTGCACCAGTGGGGACCTATGCGCAGATGTTCAGCTCCACACGCAGACTGAGCCGGTGTGGGAGGGAGAATGCAAGCAGACCGGTGAACATATAAAGGCTGGCCAGAGGACAGTTGCAGACGGCTGTCTGCTTGCCCATTGTTGTCATGGAGGCTCCCAGAGGTCAAATTAGGAACACTCCCTAGACAGCAGAACCAGAGGGAAGGGGTTGCTGGGCCTGGGGGGTGGCGACCACAGTCTGGAGTCAGTTCACAAAGGCTCCACTTGGGCGGGGGGCGGGGGGCGCCCAGGCTCTGAACTGCTCAGGAGCAGCCACCTAAGGCTCAGCCATTGGTCTCGCCATCCCGAGGAAGAGTGTGAGGCAGCTCCAAAGAAAGACGGCCCGCAGAGATGCCAGAGCTCCACTGCCCCGGGGCGGCAAAGCTGCACAGTGGGCACCGCCGCTGCCCCCACGGCCACCTGCTCTGAAAGGATCACAGGGGGCAGTCTCGGCTAGAATGGGAGAGGGAAATGCAACACGAACCTCACCTCCACCAGCGAGGCCCCGTTTACTGGTCGGAGAGAGACCAGGGCCCCTTTCCCAAACGGTCTGGGGCGGAACGCAGCGCTGTGGCAGAATCATCCACCACCCAAGAGCACTAGGACAGCGTCCGCCCAAGGACCAAGCTCAGCCGGGTTTGGAGAGATGGTGAGCGCGGTGTGGGGATGGTGGAGGGCGAGTTGACACACGCTGGGTCTGCACTGTTGCGGGAGAAACTGTGCCCTCCAGACCTCCATCTGACTCGCAGTAACAAATTTAAAGGCCCTGTGGGGCACGGGTCTGCTCGGACACACGCGGGGATGCCACAAGTTGGCGTCTGCTCAAGAGCTACCGGTTGGTTAGCTGTGCTCAACTACATTTCCCAGACTCCCTTGCAGCTAGGGCAGGCCAGTAAAAAAACTAAGCAAAGTCATATCCATGAATCTCTTGAGAGGAAAATGACTGCATGGAAGAGGAGCTTTGGTCTGTAGCCCTCCCTCTTCATGCCTAGAAGGTGGACCAGAAGGCAGGAGCACCTATAGCCAGGTGGTTATAGGTCTTTAAGGACCCCTGTTGACACTCCCGACCCGGGCTGCTTCATCCTGGCTTCGTCTGTGCGAGACTATAAATCTCTTATTTGGTTAAGCCAGTTGAGGGAGCCCCCTTCCTTGAGAGGACGTTATTCCTAAGTGATAAAATAAGTTGCTCTGGGTCAGTGTCAACCAGTGGCCCAAAGTGGGGGAAATGGATCAAGTCTCTGGACCCATAGAGCCGAAGCCCACACCCTCGGCTCCCAGGTTCATTCAGGTCTCCTAGACGCGCCCAATTCCCTAACTGGCCCCAGCACCCCAGCAGCAAACAGCCATAGAGATCCGGCTCCTCTCTGCCCAGGCACTAGAAAGAGGACCGGAAGCTCCTGGCTTCTGAGGCTACAGCTGGACCGGTATCTGTCCTCTCTCAAACCTGGCCTCTTTCACTGGGATGCTGCTTTTGCTGGCTGCCTGACAGGCAGACTCCGTGCACCACAGGACACAGAACTGCCCGGTCCCCTACTTTCCCCTTGCGGGGATCCTCAGGGCTGCCCTGGCTGACTCTCAGAAGTAGACTCTGCCAGGCCTTCCCTGAGCCTCTTCCTCTGCAGGCTCAGCTGAGCCCCGGTTGGCATCGTAGCATCCCGGTAGATGACCTGACCTGTGGCTGTGTGTGACTGCCCTGGCACCTGGCAAACCCAGGTGTCCCCCCGGGAGGCAGGAATTTTACCACTGGAGCACCAAGGCCCTCGTTCATTGTGGGTCGCCATACACGCAGAGTGGTCCGCTGCGGGGCTCTGCTCTGGGGCCGCATCTAAAGGGCCCGGGGTCTCCCTGACTGCCAGGGCTAGAAGATGCTGGAGGGAGGAGCCTGGCAGGAGCCCAGCTTGGAGGCGGAGCAGGAAGCCCGTGAGGCAGCTGCAGCAGAGTGTGCCAGCATGCTGGCTAGCTGGCAGCAGCCCCTGGGCATGTCTAATGTGTGTGCCCTTGCAGAGCTGAACCGCCAATGTCTCCTGTCTCCCAAAAGGAGGGCACTGGACCATGGGCGGGAAGACTTCGGCTTCTGGGGCATCATGGAGCAAATGTCATGCGACCCCTTTACCTAAGGACAGCCCCAGCTCCCCCTTCTCTGCGACTGGGATGACCCCTCCTGCTAAGAGCTCTGGGGACCAAAGGAAGGCCAGGTGGGGAGTGTCTCATGTGGGTGTCAGGTGCCATCCAGGTGATTCTCAAGGGACTCAGGTGACCCATGTTGGAGCAGTGATCTTCTCAGGAGCAGACCCCTGAGACGTGCCTGGGTGGGTTTGAGCCACCAACCTTGCGGTGAGCAGTTGAATGTTTACCCACTGTGCCGCCATGGCTCTTTGCGTGGCTCCTGGTGGGGACCAATGTCATTCTACTCCATCTGCTGTCCCTACTGCCTCCCCTGGCTCCCCTGAGCCGTGTCATGTGACAAGTGCTGCTGGCCACACCGGGAGCCCAGGCAGGAGTATGGCGGATGTGAGTAGCCTGCAGAGCCGGCCTCTGTGAGCCCCCCACATGCTGAGGAAGGAGGCCGGCCTCAGGTTCACGTGACAACCAGAACGTCACCTGGTGGGCCAGGGCCCTGAGGGAGGTCCTAGCTGCTTCTCCGAGGCTGCCGGACAGGACCGCAGGAAGGCAGAGGCTGTGCCAGGCCCTGGGGAAGCTCTGGCAAGATGTCAGTGGAGGCTGTGAGCTGGGGGGCGTGGAGGGTGGGGCAATGGGGAGCAGGGAGGCAGAGATTTCTCCCCATGGACCCCAGGAGTGACTTAAAGACAGCTGACAGGTCGAGTGGGAGGAAGACAAAGAGTTTGGGCTGGGTGGGACTGGGGGGCAGGGGATCGGAGAAAACCAGGAGCTGAAACACAAGACAGGCTCAGCCACATGCCAAGTGAGGGCAGGCAGGCTTGCCCCAGGCTGGGAGGAGGGAGCTGTGCCCTCGGAGAGGCAGGTTCCTCGGACAGTGCTGGGACTTGAGGGCAGCTCTCCAGGGGCTTTGCTGCTCCTTTGAGGACCTTTGCGTGGGGGTGTTGCGTGCAGGCAAGGGACAGGACTCGGTCTCTAAAATCCAGGGTGACAGACCCACTGTAAACATGACACAGGCCCATAGCTGTTGTCACTCTCCTGGCCCCGGCTGTGGACCTCCCTTCCTAGGGAAAGAATGGCTGTACTCTGGTCACATGTAGTTCTCTATGATAACCCCCTTTAGAGCCTTGGCGGCTCTATGGACTACGAATGGGCGGCTCACCACAAGGTGGGCAGTTCAAAATCACCAGCTCTCCTGAAGGAGAAAGATGAGGCTGTCTGCCCCCATGAAGATTTAAAGCCCCAGAAACCCTCTGGAGGGTCAGCAGGAGTCAGAATCAACTCAATGGCAGTGAGTTCGATTTCAGTCTATTATAATACCGAAGGAAGCACTCCTCGTTCAACTCTGCTGCCAAGCAGCCTTTTAAAATGTCCAAGAGCGAAGACATCACCCTGAGGGGGAAGAGCATTGGGACCAAATGCAGGGCCCAAGGTCCCCAGGACAAACGGAAACGACTCCGCTGTGCACTCTCCGGCCACTTCTGTAAAAGTGTCCACAGCCCCTCTGACCTAGATACAAGCAGTGCTACAGGCGAGAAGGGTCGCTTTGCCGACCTGGCTCACGTAGACTTACAGAGGACAAGCTCAGGTTCCACTTGAGAGAGATGGACTGAGTTAGAATTCGTGACTACGACAGAGACATGGGCCTCCCTCTCCACCATCACCCCCTTCTTCCGCCCAAGCTCGGGTAGACTGGGCACGTTCACGTGCTCGCTTCCCCCTTTCCTGTTTCCCGGGGCCCAGACGGCGCTCCAGCCAGGCTCCCTGGCCGGCTTCCCTGCTTTGTTGACCTCAGAACCTGGCCCAGTGCGAGGGCCTGGATGGGCTGATATGTCAGAAACATGTGACTTTGGTGGGTGGCAGATACTCAGATCATGTCCCGATTCCCTCCTCACAGCACTGGTATCTCTATGCGAAAATTGTTTCAGGAAACTGATCAACTCATAAACAAAACCAAACCAAAACCCCAACTGTCATGGAAGTGACCCTATAGGACCGAGTACAGCTGTCCCTTTGGGTTTTCTCAGGCTATCTATCAATCTTCCTCCCATGGAGCCGCTGCTGGGTTCCAACCGCTGACCTTGTGGCGGCTCACCCACTACACCCCAGGGCTCCTTCAGTGCCTGCAAAAGTTGTCAACCCAAACCCTAGCACCTGCAACCTTCTACGAGAGTGGTTCTCAACCTTCCTCATGCGGCCACCCTTTCAGGCAGTGCCTCATGTTGTGGGGGCCCCCAACAATAAAATTATTTTCATTGCTACTTCATCACTGTCATTTTGCCACTGTTATGAATTGGGCGACCCCTGTGAAAGGGTCGTTCGATCCCCAAAGGGGTCACAACACACAGGTTGAGAACCACTGTTCTAAAAGATCCAATCAACTCTACTGCAGAGGCACCCCCCGCCCCCCATCCTCACCCCCAGTGTGCTTTGAATCAAGTACGCAAGAATGAAGGCGGGCAGGGAGGGGCCCAGGGAAAGGAGCAGGCTACCCAGGAGGCTGGGACTTGCCGCCTGCCACACTCTTCACAGAAGGCCAATAGCCCTGGGGTCAACAATCTGTCCTGTCAATTCTCCAGCCCCATCCAGCCAATGTTCCCTCAGCGTGGTCTCCCTCCCCACAGCATGCTTTCGAGAACCTCTCTCCTATTCTCATCACTTATCTTGTATGCTTAGGTTCAAAGCTGGTCATTTCTATAGCGAAGAGTCGGGTGTGTGTGTGTGTTAATAACCAAGCCAAACCTTGTTTTTTGTCTGGTGGTAAATGTGATTAGCATACCGCCACAAGTGATGAAGCGAAGGCCCGCCTTCTAGGTCCCCAGAGGGACGGGAGAGTGGACAGGGTTCCTCCCTTCATGGAGATGGACCTGCTCATATGGACTTCTCAGAAGTCCCAATTCTGGACCCCGCTTCCAGGGATGGGCCAGCTCTAACTCAGCACTAAGCTTGTTGGCCTGGAGCTAAGAAAGGGCTTTACGAGGTCAAATGATTGAAAATAGAACCAAGAGGAGAAGAATATTTAGTGCTATGTGAAAAGGACATGCAACTCAAATAGCAGTCCTATTAAAGTTTTATTGGAACAAAACTATGCGTATTCACTTTTGTGCTCTTTGAGGTTGCTTTTGCACCCCTATGGCAGAGCTGAATGATTGTGGCTGAGACCACGGGGTTCACAAGTCCCAAGACACAGATTATCTGGTCCTTTGCAGTCCCTGCTTCAGAGAATTGTCTCTTGAACTAGGCTGCCTTCTTCCTACATCCCTTCTGACCCAGCGTCAGGCTTCTGCCTCCTCTCTGAAGCTCCTTGGGCCCCTTGAAAGCCAACACCAAGACACCAGGAGACATGGCCAGGCTCGGTTACCCGGGGCAGCAGGAGCGGGAGCATGAATGATTGAGAGCATCAGATTGTCCTAAAGCCTCATTCCCAGTGCGGGGCTCAACTTCTGCCACCAACTGCTGTCCTCCCTGAGCCACTGATGAGTTTTACAATGGACCGTCCACTTGAGAAATACTGCAACCGAAGAGTGACAAAGCCCCAAGGGGGTGTCACAGCAAACGAGAGGGCAGGCAGAGGCACCCAGGCGATCGTCATGAGGAATAAGCAGTAGTTACCGAGTCGGCCCCTGACTCATGGCGACCCCGCTCACCATAGAATCGGACCATTTTGATCCATAGGGTTTGCACTAGACTGCCAGGCCTTTCCTAGTCTGTCTAAGTCTAAAAGCTCCCCGGAAACTTGTTTGGCATCACATTAACATGCACACTCACAGATGAGTGCTGTCCTGCCCCTTGGCCGGGAATCCAACCATGGGTCTTCCCCACAGAAGGTGAAAGCTCTACCACGGCCCGAGTGAACGGAGTCCTGCCGGAGACAGCTGTGTTCTTCGTTCTCGTTGGACCTTTGTATTGTGAATTGGGAGCGGGTTCACCGAGCAGATGGTCAGTTGCACATCCCACAATTCATACCTGTCTGTTTCAGCACATCCATCGCAATCCCCTCGCTGTGCGTTCACTTTCTCCCCATTTCCTGCTTCCTCTCCTCCTATTCCCAGCCCTCTGTACTGCTTCCTCCTGATTTTAAATGGTGGATTACTCTAACATGACGGCCAGTTCCGTTCCAGACCCGAAGGCCTGAAGGCCCATGGTCTGCAGGGTTTCAGCAATTTCTGTCCTACCAGCAAGCCTGGTACCTTCTAGGATCTTGAGTTTGCTCCATATGTTCTCCCACGCTACCCAGGGGCGAGGAGCCCTGGTGGTGTAGTGGTTCCCTGTTGGGCTGCTGATCACAAGGTCAGCAGTTTGAAACCACCAGCCACCCTGAGGGAGACAGATGGGGCGTTCCACTCCCATCAAGAGTGATCATCTCAGAAGCCCACAGGGGCAGTTCTACTCTGTCCTACACGGTTGCCACGAGTCCCAGCGACTCGTTGTTGAGTTTGGAGTTGTCTGCCCAGGGCTGTCTGGGTATGATCCTGGAACCCTGTCTTCCGGCATCCTTTCCTGGGAAACGCTTCCATTGGCATCGAACCAGCCTCTGCCCTCGCGTTGACAGAAGTCACTGCCAAACATCCTTCCTCCTCCTGCCCCCTGCCCCTTGGTTCTCTTCCCCAGTGACTTACCTGCTGGGCCCGCTCAGAGATCAGGATGAACCCATTGTTGTCTACGACGAAGCAGTCCAGGTCCTAGAGAAGGAAGAAGCACAGACGGAGGCCGCCGCCGGGGCCAAGCCCTGGCCTCCCAGTTCCTGGAGGTCCAAGGAAAAGCATTCTCTTCCCAAGGGAGCCCGGCATGGGAGGGAGGGAGGAGGGGAGCTAGCCCACTAAGAGTACATGATGACAGGGGCCCATGGCTCTCACACGGCCGACTTACGCTGTCCTGGCAGCTCCCTGGGCATGGTTCCTCCACACTGCACTAGAAGGAAGAACAGGGGTTGTGAAGATGGGTGTGTCTATGCATTGTGTGCATCTGTACCTGTGTGGTGTGTATGCGGTGTGTTAGGCATGTGCAGAGTGGTGGGTATGTTGTACACACACACACACACATACACACACGCGCAGCAGGTGTGTGGTGGGTGTGCTTGCATTTGCAGAGAGCCACGGTGGGAGGGACCAGGGGCCCAGGGGCCCAGGAGGTGTGGGGGAACCAAGAAAGGCAAGACAGCGGGGAGCGCCCACTGGTGGCTGCTGAGGGTACTATGG
>NW_022110173.1:2785724-2787136 GCF_000313985.2 Echinops telfairi
GACCAGCCCCTGTTCCTGCAGAGATGCTGGGCGTCCTCTGCCCCCGGCCTGGCCCACCTACCTGTTGTGTCGCCGCCCAGAACTTGCGTTGGAGGAAGGCCAGCTTGACCTGAACGCCCACCGCTTCAGGCCGCGGTGAGGGGGGAGGGAGAAGGAAGGGGGGTCAAGGCCATGTGTGTTTGGGGAGCGGGAGGAGCCGTGGGAAGGAAGGAGTGCGAGAAGAATATAGATTTACGTTAGAGAGAGGAGGTGCGTCCGTCCGCAGAGAGCACCCGGGCGGATGGGAGGTTCTGGGGTGCAGTCGGCTGAGAATCAGAGGTTCTGGGGTGGGGCGGGCGGAAGAGGAGCGAGGCTGGGCCTCTGCTTCCCCAGCTGAAGAACGTGCTAGCAGATGGTCCGAGAGAACGCGTGGTGGGGCTTCCAGAGACCAGCTGCGGACGGTCAGACTCCTGTCCCTTCTTCCCACAAACGAACAACGGAAAGCAGACAGATGGGGGAGTGTGGGGTGGGGATGGGGAGCTTTGTTCAAGGTCGCATGACACCCCGAAGTGGCAAATTTAGATGGGTAGGCGGGACCGGCTGGATCGGGCCATGCACGGGAATTCCTAGACCCCCAGGCTGGAGCCACCACCTCTCGTGTCCTCAGTTCCCGCTGAGGCTTGAGAAGGTGGCTCCTTTCTGAGCAGCTTGCCCTGCTCTGCAGGCAGGTTCCAGGAAACTAGAGCCACCCGTCCCTCTCACCCACAACCACCGGCTCTTTTCATGAGTCCTGCCTCTCGGCTTCCCAAACGGGTCTGGCGAGCCCAAGTTGACAGAAATCTGGGACAGAGAGCTCCGGGGAAACTTGGAGACAAAGCCTAGAAAGAAGAGGCAGGCTGTACAGAAAAGAGAGGGGAACAAAGATCCAGGCCCCCTTCCAACCACACGGGGAGCTGTGCCCGGAGTTGGTGATGCGCCAGGCCCTCCACCTCCACTCCATGAGCTCATTTGATCCCTGGCCGGTGCTCTTAGTGGTGAAACTTCACAGCTGTAAAGGGTTTAGCCGCACCCCCCCACCCCCCCAGTGGGGTGTGGGCGGAACAGTGCTCTAGTGGGGCCGTCTGTCGGCAAGGGCTGTCTTAGTCAGAGAGCTGCCGCTGCAACACACAACTATAAACTGAGCGTCAAATAGCCCCCTGTGGCAGGTGCTCACCAATTTGGGCAGTGCCCTTCCGCATTGTGTGACTTAGTAAGGGAAGAAACCAAGGCCCTCGGGTCTCTTGGAGCCCCCAGCAATGCTGGAGGTGTGACACCGTGGCCCTATGCCGTGGGAGGAGGTGTGACACCGTGGCCCGTCCTCGTGGCCCTGTGCTGTGGGAGGAGGTGTGACACTATGGCCCTGTGCTGTGGGAGGAGGTGTGACACCGTGGCCC
>NW_022110173.1:2787236-2789153 GCF_000313985.2 Echinops telfairi
GACACTGTGGCCCTATGCTGTGGGAGGAGGTGTGACACCGTGGCCCATCCTCGTGGCCTATGCTGTGGGAGGAGGTGTGACACCGTGGCCTGTCCTCGTGGCCCTGTGCTGTGGGAATGTGTGCGTTATCGAGGACTTCTTCAGGGGCTTTGGTGACACAGTGGTTACGTCAGGTAGCTAGATCAGGGCCAGGGGGTTGCCCCTCTCTTGCCTGCACAGGCCTCCCGGCCTAGAGGAGTTTGGGAAGAGATCAGGCGCCCATTAGACACCTCTGAAGACCCGAAATGAGCATGCTCAAATTCAAGCCCTCAGCCAGGTGGGAGGTACACCTGGGCAGTCCAAACTAGGTCCAGGCCCTTCATTTCACCAGGTGGGCTTAACACAGCCAGTGGGGTCAACCCCTACCTTCAACCACGCGTGCCCCAGCCAGCATGTGGGCCAGGTAAAGGCAGGACGCATCCTCTGGGAAGAAGGTCTTCTCTTCCCTCTGCCCTCTCGTGCCCAGCGCGCTCTCTGGCCGTAGTCCTCTTGCCCTTTCTCCCTTGTCCCCTCGGTCCCTGAGATCCCTCCCCCAGTTCTGCACGTGTGGGTGCGCTGTCCCACGAGGTTGCTTGTGTCCAGTCGTGAGCCCCCAGCCCTGCTTCCGCGCCGCTGGGCACACTTCCCTACAATAGTAGGTACTCTTTCGGGACTGTAAAACCTGAAATTTCTCCCGTCCCTCGTAAAGACCCACTTGGATGACAACGCGGGCTTTTGGCATGAATTCCTTCTCATACGAAGTCAAGAACCGAGGTATTACCCACCAGAGAAACCTCACAGTTACGCAGTTATGTCTTGGACAGTCACGGGGGCCTTCCTACCCTGTCCTGTAGGGTCACTACGAGTTGGCCCGGGCTCAGTGGCAGGGAATGAGGGCTTCAAGGTCTATGTGACTGAAAAGCTCGGTGGGGAGACAGGCACCCTTACTGGTTCCTGCAGCGGAGAGACACAGCAGACAGTCACCAGGCAGCATGTGTTCCTGGGTGACTGGCACTTTCCCCTTCTTTTGGTCCTTATTAGACCCTCCTGTTTGGGCCATGTCCGAACTAGGCAGCTGAAGCAGGTCCTGGCCCTGCACGTGCTTCCCTGCACATCCCAAAGGTCAGCAGCAGGCGGAGCCAGCTAAGATAACCAGGGAAACCAGGTGTTCTGGGTTCGAAGAAAGCCACAAGCAGTCCACAAGCAATTCTCAGTTTCCATGCCCCATATGCTAATTGCCACAATTGCCATACATTCCTCACCACCCCTTTAAAAACCTGCGCCCCAGCTGCTGAGCAGGACTTCCCTGACCTGTTGGCCTAGGTCACAGAACCTAGGTCACCCCCACCCCCACCCCCACCCCCCAATAAAGCTATTTCTGTGTCTGCTCTCCCTTGTCCTGTCAGTTATGTCTGTCTTCCTCCCTGTACCTCAGTTTCACCTTTACACGTCCTTTTTTTTTAAAGATCATTTTATGGAGGGCTCTTAAAATTCTTATTACAACCCATACAATCACTTGTATCAGGCATATTTGTATATATGTTGCCAACACTCTTTTCTAGATGATTACTTTTATTAAGCCCTTGGTATCAGCTCCTCTTTTTTTCTCCGTACCCCCCCATGACCCCTGAATAGATGATAAATAGTTATTACTTTCATATCTCACACCGACCACTGTCTCCCCCCCCCATAGTTTCTGTTGTTCTTCCCCCTGGAGTGGGGGGGTGGTCGTGCCAATCATTGTGATCAGTTCCCCCTTCTTCCCCGCTCCCCGCCTCCCTTCCCATCTGGTATTGCTCTTCCATTCCTGCTCCTGGGTTGTGTGTGTCGTGAGCTCTTATCTCTTATCTACTACACCTGTGTGCATGCTCCGGTCTAGTCCAAAGTGAGAGGCAGCAC
>NW_022110173.1:2789420-2796624 GCF_000313985.2 Echinops telfairi
CCTCATGATCACACAGGCTGGTGTGCTTCTTCCACGTGGGTTGGATGGCCATTTGTTTAACTTCAAGCCTTTAAGACCCCAGACGCTATATCTTTTAGTAGCCAGGAACCATTCGTTTTCTTCACTACATTTGCTTATGCACCCATTGTGTCTTCAGCGAGTGTGCCAGGAGGGTGAGCATCTCAGATTGTAGTTTATTAGAACAAAGTGTTCTTGCATTGAGGGAGGGTCTGAGTAGATGCCCAAAGTTAAGACTGTCCTTGATAGTCAGTCATTTTAGACAGACTCCTTTCACTTGTAGAAAAAGGCTGGATGAAAGAGGAGGAACTGTCAAAATAATGTCGGAGAAGAATCACACAGATGCTTACAGTGATCACATCTTTGGGATGTGAAGAAAGCTTATTTAGTTCCCTCCTTGGCCTCAGCGGTCAGAGAGGTTTCAGGTCCTTTCTAGAAATTCTGCTTGGACAACGTGGCAGCACATTTCACGGGACCAGATTTCTGTGAGTCAACATTTTGAGTCTTGAGAGGCTGGGAGGCTATTTCTTTCCTAGCAGAATCCAGACTTTGAAGCTCCTTAGCTAGACATGGAAGAAGGGTCAGAGGTTTCCTTCCAGCGGCTGGCACATGAACTCCTTCAAGGCAAGCTCCGTGGGCTTGACATTTGTGTCCCCTCTGCTGAATACAGAGCCTCCCAACTGCCTCTGTAATAGTTTGCCTAAGTAAAGCCATTTTGTATTAAGCAAACATTCTGACCAGACCCTAGGTGCGACCACAGGCCTTATAGCATTCTCAGAAAAACCAAAATAGCCCCTTATTCTTAAACCTGGCAACAGACCACCCTGCACCAGGAAGTTGTGCTTATCTGCCTAACCGCAAGATCTGCTTCTGTATCAGCTTGCTCGCACAGCTGCACAGCTCAATTGTTTGATAAAAAACCCCATAAAAACCCAAGTCTAGGAGCAAATGGGACCAGCCACCTGCCAGAGACCCCCCCTTTTTTTCCCAGGCGGCTGGTCCCTGCCCAGGTTCTTCTTTTGTTAATAAACTCTTTCAATTCTCCCATCTCACATCTCAGTTGTTCTTGTCCGGCCTATGTACAACACCTCCTTGCCGTCACCACGTGGGACAGCGATCGGTACTTGACACAGTGTGTTAACACTGTTCTTGTCATCTCCCAACCTGACCCTCCTAAAGTCGCCTCCATTTCAGGGCACATTAACTACCTAATCATTTTACGTTCCCCTCATACCACTCAAATTCTGGAGAATTAAGTTATAAATTTAATGAATGTAGCACTACCGCTTAATCCTAGATTAAGTCACCATCAGCTTTCACTTATGTTAATTCTGTAGATTCCCAATGAGTCTCAGAGACCAGAGGGTTCTTTTCAAGCCTGGAGACAGAATGCAATGCATTCTGCTGGCCTAGGGACTTGCTAGGGGCCCATGTCCCCTCCAGTTCTCTTATTTGTAATTCGATTATACAATACCTTGTTTATCATGTCTTTGTACCTTGTGCTTGTTCTACCACTGCACACTGGAGGCAGATAGCGTGTCTTTTAGAGTTTTTAGGCTCACAGATGAAAAATTATTCTTGCCTAAGGATGGAATGGGCCTAAAGTCTGACCCGTTTCTGCATCATATGTTCCAGAAGATGAGATTTGGGACTTGGATTTTGGGGATGATGTGATGGAGTGAATGTGATTTACATGTGGGCCAGAGGGTGGAATGTCAAGGGTGAACTGTGTTCTTCCAAAATCTGTGCTAACTGGATGGGGTCATGATTCCCAGTTTGGAGTGGCTGTCTGCCCTTTGATGCTCCTCCGTTTTGATGTGCTGTAAATCCTAACCTTGTTATGTTAATGAGCAGGATTAAAGTCATGGGCCACAACCTTACCAGAGGGCAAGAGGAGCTTGAGCCACGCCTTTCATTTTACAAGAGCTCAAAGGAGGGAGCAGCACACAGGGGGGAGAGGGCTCTCACTACCACCCAGAAAGAGGAGCCAGGATGGTAACAAGCCCTTTGAACCCAGGGCCCCTGCACTGAGAACCTCCTAGACCCATGAGGAGATGGATGCCAAGAAACTTGTAAATCTCCAAGGAATGCTGGGCCCACTGACGTTGAAAGGAGACCACGAGCTTGTTCCAGAGCTGACAGAGAAAGAACCCCTTCCCCTAGAGCTCACACCCTGAATTCGGACCCCGAGCCCCGAATAGATGTCTGTTAAACCCACTCCCTTATGGCCTTCCATTCATAGGAGCAGAGATCACAAGGGCAGGCTTTGTAATGTGGCTCAAGACCCTACGTGAGCTGGCCCTGCCCTGCTCTCTGATTTCAACTAGAAATGCTTCTTCCCACAAACAGGCCGGGCTCCCTTGAACTTTCTATGGCTGCTTCCTTGTCACCATCAGCCCTCAGCCTGAACACCGGAGACCTCCCTGACCTCCTCAGGCAAAGCACCCCTCCCCTCCACCAGCCCTTCTCTATCTCATCCCTCTTCATTCTCTGTACCCCATTTATCACCAAAGAACATGACCTTGTTTACTCATTAGTTATCTGTCTTGCTCCACTAGAATGGGAGCTAGTAGCAGGCATGGGGTTTGAGTTCAGGCATTAGCTCATTAACTGATATCACACACACACACACACACACACACACACACAGTATGGGGTTTGAGTTCTGACAGTAAGTCATTAACTGATATATCACACACACACAGACAGCATGGGGTTTGATTTCTGACATTAACTCATCATACACACACACACACACACACACACACACAGCTGTTGCTAACGATTCCAACTCAATCTTTAGTTCTTGCATTAAATACACAGGTTGGGGAGACTTCCTCTCACGTACTTTGGTCATGTTGTCAGGAGAGACCAGTCCCTGGAGGACACCGTGCTTGGTAAATTAGAAGGGCAGCGAAACAGAGGAAGGCCCTCAACAAGGTCAATGGACACCGTGGCTGCAACAATGGGCTCAAACCCAAGACCAATTGTGAGGATGGCGCAGGACCGGCTGTGTTTTCATTCTGCTGTACAGAGGGTTGCTGTGGGTCAGAACCGACTGGACGGCAACGAACAGCAGCAACGTGCTCTTGTGAATTAAATTGAGTTGGTCACTTAACTGGGAAACACCATTCTAAAAGATCTCACAGCCCCTTAACCTGTAAGGTTCTGGGCCCCTTCGAAGCCCTTCCAAGAGACCCTGGAGATCTAGCTGTGCTCTGATGGCTGTGAGGCACAGTGGGAGGGGACCCACTCAGGAGTGGGGCATTGAAGTGTGTGCTGAGCATCGGGGCTGGTTAGAACAGGGAGGTGGCAAGGAGCACGCAGCGGTTGTGTTCTGAGGAGCCTGCACTTGTACCATGGGCTTTAGTCATTTCAACCTTTTCTGTTTGGGTCCTGTCTCCCAGCCCAAATCTTGTTTTCCTGACACAAGATTCCAGCACCCAGCCTTCTCTCTGAGGCTTGTTGACAGGGGATGCGCTTGGGTGGGCCCAGGATCCCTGTTCTGCTCAGGGATGGCTGCTGTCTGGGGCCTCGCCCGCCCCGGAGTGGCCACCTGGGAGGAGCAGAAGCCTGGCCATTGTCCCTCCTAACACCTCCTGCAGGCCTGCTGCAGGAGAAGAGTCCAGGCAAAGGGGCTGAGTGGGGAGGGAGACCCTGGGCCTTCTGGTTGCTTCCCTGAGTGGCTTACTAACAGCTCTCCCCCTTAGCTCTGTGCCTGGAGGGTCCATGTTTGAGATGTTGACTTTAATCCCTGGGGGGTGGGGGGTTGGGGGTCCTGCCACGTCCTGATGAAAGAGGACACATCTCAGGTCCCTTCCCTCCTCCCTCCTGTCCCCCTGCCTCCCCGCTCTGCCTCCCTCTCCACCATGAACCTCCTGCCTTTCTCCCAAGCCGCTTTCCTTTGCAGACAGCCTAACAAAGAGCCTCAATAAGGCCACAGGCAGCTGACTGCTTATCAAGATGAACCTCTTTGCTGTGTCCTGGCTGTCACCTTGGTGTGCTGCTTTGCCATCACAGACTGCAAAACAAAGCAGCTGCTTTCCCCCCACCGCACCCGCCCCCCCACCCCCCCTACACACACACATAGACGCTCTCTGCTGGGGAGCTGCAGCTCTCACCTCCTAGCTCTCTTATCTCCCATTTCCTCCCATTACCCCCCTTCTTTATAGCCCAGCCTGGAGGCCCTAATCCTCTGTAACAGGATTGAGAGCTGGTGGTCAGGGTGGAGGAAAGTCAGTCTTTCTAATCCAAGCTGGTGCCCAGGGAATGAATACTCAGGTCACAGGGCACCAGGCCAGGGAGGCCAGAGAGCTCCATCACCTCCCTGTTTTACAGTGCAGGACACTGAGGTCCAGGGCTGGTTAGGAGAGAAGAGTCTAGATTCTGAGCCTCCCGAAGTCTTTCCTACCTCTCATTCAATTGACAAGAATGCCCCGTGGCCTGGGGGACTCAAGGTCTGGTGAACAGATTGAACCAAGCCACAGAGAGCCATCCCACAGCATTCTCCATGCCAAGACTCACAGGCCATCAAGGAGCCACCTTCGGGAGAACAGGGGCAGGTCATGGAGGAGTTGGGTTTTTGAGGGAGGGGAAGCGGTCTGTGCCTGGAAGGACGCCTGTTTGCATGGAAATAGGGACGCAGTCAGATGGGTGTTTAGGGAGAGGCTAGGGCCTCCTTTGCTGGAAGGTTAGGACCTGTGTGTCACCTGTGCAGGGCACAAAGCCCCTTGGAAGGACCAGATGAGAAGCAGGGAACTGCCAAGAGGTAAAAGCAGCTCTCTCCCCTCTGGTGGAAGTCTCTGGTGTTGCCACAGGAGGGCAACCAGGGGGAACCAGGGCCCAGGAGCTACCTGCAGAGCAGGCAGAAAGGAGAGTGTAAGGATGTCCTGAGTCCCACCCCCAGCCCCGGCTGTGACCACGGAGGCAAGCAGGCGAACTGGGCCATGTTGCTAACACGTCGGCTGTCTGTCAGGCAGGCATTAACTGCTGCACCCCTGTGGGTGAAAGGCCAGCCCCCCACAACTAATTGCGGGTTCGATAGGTGCAATTGTACGGTTACCATATATATAAAGATTATAATAAAGCCATAGAAAGCATGAGAGATAAAAGACTGAAATAATGGAGTCAGACACATTTCATGGTCACATGCTCACCTCAGCCTCACTTGGGGGTCCACCTGGAGAGAGAGGGGAGAGGGCAGGAGAGAGGGGGAGGGGAAGGAAGACAAGGGGAAAGGGAACAGGGGAGCGAGGACAGGGAGAGGAAGGGGGAGCCGATGAGAGGCTAAGGCTTATATATCTTTGGTGGGGGTGGGGGGCGTGCAAGCCCACTAATTACAGGTAAAGATATGTCACAGGAAGGGGTTGCACTATAGGTTCTACAGCAATGAGAGGGAGACGATCTAGGGATATACACTCAATAGAAAGGGGAGGGATTGGGGGTACACATGTGACAGGAAGGGTGGATCCTGGATTCAGGATGGCAGCCTAACATTGGATGTCACTGAGCAGGTTTGACCTGGTCTCTGGATCTCCATAGAAACCATTATCAGTAGGGTATAAAGTCCACCTATAGGAACCAAACTAAAGGTTGCAAGCCTTTAGGGAGAAGTAGCCCATTGTCTTTAACAGCAGGGAGTGGGCCCTACTTGTGGTGGGACCAGATAGTAGTCTGGCAACTGGATGCCTTCAGGGAGGTAACTGTTTCCCACACATCCCAAAGCAAAACCAAACCCACTGCCATCAAGTTGATCCCCACGCACAGAGGTTGCATGCAAGGTTTGCGAGACTGTAAACTTGTACAGAAGCAGCAACCTCATCTTTCTCCCTCGGAGGGGCTGGTGCATCCGAAGGGGCAACCTTGCAGTGAGCAGCCCAGAGTCCAACCTAGAGCGACATGGGGTCCCTTTAAGAGCTGCACAGGAAGGTCATTTGGGGGTCACGCTCAAAGCTGGAAGGCAGCCTCCTGACTTGTCCTGACTTTGGACCAGACACTCAACCTCTGGGAACATCAGGGCTGTCCAGGAGCCTGGAGAGGCCAGGTCTGGAGAGGGCAGGCTGGCTGCACCCCAGGCTCCTGCTGGGCTCAGCCCTGGGTACTGAGAAAGAACCCTGTCTCCACACCCAAGCAATCCTGAGCTCTGAGGGGTCAGACCCAGGCTTAGTGGCTGGTGGCCTCGGGCAGCTCAGAGTCCGGTCTCTGTCGAAGGACCCCAGGACTGCCAGCTAGACCCCCATTATCTTTGGAGACAACCACCGTTTGTGACGGAAAGGGCTCCTTTTCCTTCTGTCCACAGAGCATAGTCCCTCTCTGAAACTGGAGACAGCCCAGCCTCCCAGGCAGCCGAGCTGGGGGCAGTCTGCCCGCAGGCTCCTGTATGGTCTAGCCCCTCTGTCCCCAAAAGGAGAGAGAGAGGCGGAGGACAGGGCAGAGAAGGGGCGGCAGCGGGGGGGGAGGGGAGCCTGGAGCCTCGTGGGGGAAGGACCATGGAGAGAGCGTGGGGGAAACTGCTGTTTTCCTCCCTGGGGTTGGAAGCCGTGAACCCACAGGCGCGTCTTTCCACTGAAATGTGAGCATTTCCAGGGCAGCGCCGCCCGCCCCGGCCGCGAGCCTCCGGGGTGCGCGCGTCTGTGTGCGCCTTCGCCTGCGTGTGCTGCGGTCGCTGTCATCGCCGATGTGCCTCAGCTGTCACCCCACGGCTCCGGCTCCCCGCTCGCGCGCACTCGCCCGCTCTCTCCTCCCTCTCCCCGGCCTCCCATCTCTCGCTCTCCGTCTCCCCCTCGGCCCCTCTCAGTCTGCTGTTGACCGGGCGCCCGGGCCCGTCCCCTGGCAGCCGTCTGCGGTGGGCGCTCCGGCTCCGTGCGCTGTGCTGCGCTGCGCTGCGTGCCCGCCCGGCCCCGGGAAGTGGGGCGACTGGGCGGCCGTGCTGTCTGCATTTCTCCGGGAACCTCCCGAGGGGCTCACCGGAAGCTGAAGCGCTACCTGATTGGGGCTCACGGGCAGGGTGAGGAAAGGTGAGTGCTGGACCCCTGGGCGGGCGGGGAGGGTCGGCAGGTTCGGTGGGTGTCTTTGCCCTGCACAGCAGGATTGGGTGGTGGATGGTGCCTCCTGCCTGGAACAGTTCCTGGGAAGCTGCCTAGGACCCATGCCTGGGCATCCCAAAGGCACGAGACATGAGCTGTGG
>NW_022110173.1:2796743-2806780 GCF_000313985.2 Echinops telfairi
TGCCAGCTGACAGCCCGGGATGGCATAGAAACAGGTCTTGCCGCCTGGGGAGAGCCGGCCAAGAGCCTTGTGCTGTCTGGATGCCCAGCTCAGCAGAGACAGCCTCCTACAGGGACTGGGTGCTGTGGGCAGGGGTGTTGGTGACAGGGCTGGGGCAGAGGAAGACAGGGGGTAGCAGGGTGGATGGCTGCTGGAGGCATGGGCCATTTTACAGGTTACCCTGTGGAGGGGGTGGCTGGCCTTGGAGAAAGCTGGACGTGAGTGGGAGCAGCCCTGGGCGAAGCTGGTGGGGGTGTGGCCAGGCCCTGATTCAGAGAGAAGCCTTCCTCTCTTGTCAGCAAGGCCAAGGCTCTGCTCCCAGGCTGCCCGCTTGGGGCTAAGACTTGGGGAGTGCGCTGTGAGAGCGCACTCAGGCGCCCCTCCCCTCTGTGGCGGGCTCAGCTCAATGGGAAGGGGCCGTGGGAACCAAGTCATGTCACTTCCACCTTGTGGGGCAATGTCACCCTGGGTTGCTCTCAGGACCTCCAGGGCTCCCCTGTGCCGACCCCGCTAAAGAGAGGGGCAGTCTGACCAGGATTTGGCTGCTCCTTGGAATCCCCACACCTCCCAGCAAGTCCTCTGTCTGAACTCGCGCATTTCCTGTGGTGGTGATGCTGGCACGTGGCTGTCAGCTTGGCTGGGCACTGATGGACACCCCTGCTGCTTAGATAACTGCATCCGTGGGGGAGGGGTGAGCACGTGGTGGTGCGGTGGGGGCAGTCCAGTTGGTGGGGAAACCCAACAGTGGCTTCCGGCTTCCTGGGCCAAGAAGAGTCCATCCCTTCCCACCCCCACCTCCCACTGGCAGAGTCTCTGGTGCAGCCAAGGAAAGGAGACCAGGAAAGCCAGGGCTGAGGGTGGCAGCCTGAGGAGGAGGAGGAGGTTTCTTAAGCAACGGATCTGACTTCCCTGGGGTTGGGCTGGAAGCTGCTGTCTGGGGCTCCCCGGGGTGAGCAAGCCCCTTCCGAAGGGCCTGCTGTGGTCTGAGTGGGCAGCTTAGAAGGCAGTATGGGGAGGGATTTATGTGTCATGGCTGGGGGTGTCTGGGGAGATCTGGGGTGGGGAGAGGAGGAAGGAGCCAGGCAGTCAGTCTTTCGCCTTGTCAGCCACCTTTCCCCTGTGCCACCCCAGGCTGATGTCTCCTGCCACCTACCTCCCCTGGCCCGAGGCAGTGCAATGAGGGGCCAGCACCGCCACCTCGGTGTGCACTGAGCTCATTGATAAGGACGAGGGTGCAGCCAGGAGCCCTGACTGACTCAGGGGTCTTTCTCTCCCGTCCCTCAGAGGCTCTGTTTGAGATTGGCCTTTTTGAGGCTGAAACAAGTGTGCAGGCAGCTGGGAATAAGAAATGGGGACATGTCAAGGTTTTAAAATGAATTCGGAGGGTGCAGATATCGGCCCTGGGTATGAACTGCCTGCCCACCTGCCGCCTGTGCTGTGTGTTAGGAGCAAGATGGGTGGGGAGAAATCTAGAATGTTTCCTAGAAGGGCTGGTTGGCCAGGTTACTGGCAGCAGGCGGACAGCCCACTCTACCAGCAGCTCCCAAGGACACATACCGTCTGGGGCCTCTTTCTACAAGACTCGGGGTGGTGGCCACCCTGCTGCTCCCTCAGCCTGGAGTGGGGAGGGCACTGTCCTCTGAGGTTGAAGAGGTGGGCTGCATCTCCGTTCTGCCTCTCACTAGCATGGTCACCTTCTCCTCTCTGAAAAAATGAGGGGTTTGTGAAGATGCCCCAAAGGCTCCGTTTTGCTCCCAAATACTGTGAGTCTTGGATGCTGAAGGCGCACCAAGGCATTGCCCTGATCCAAGGACAATGAACCAGGGGGAGGTGCGAGGAGGGTGGCCGGAGTGGGGGGTGGGGGAGGCAGAGTGTGACAGGAGTACCCAGATTCAGGTGCAATGGACAATGGACATGGGCTGCCTGTGTGGCTTGGACACTTGATTTTCTCCCTAGGGCTCAGGTCCCCATCTGCATACTGGGGGCATTGGCCAAGGGCTGCTGAGGTCTAAGATTCGTACTCTTCTCTCCTGGGGACTCAGGGGCTTCAGGAGAGGGCCCAGGCCCCGGGGCTAAAGGCTAGACCGGGCAGACCAACACTGGAGAGAAGTTGAGGAGACTAAGCTGAGGTTTGATGTACCCGGGCTGGAGAGGAAGTGGCTGGAGCAGAGGGCTGGAGGGGTCTCAGCTGGGCCCCATCCTGACCCCATGTCCTGCAATGCACAGAAGCTGCTCCCATCCGGGAGTCCCCCGGGGGTTCTGCAGCCCACTCGGCTCCCCATGGGAGCATATGGAAACTTCTGCTCCTGCTTGCCACCGCCTGCTCCATCTCTACCTCCCCAACACCCAGCCTGCCTTCCCTCCCCACAGCCCGTAACCCCCAGCCAGAGGAGTTTCTAGAAAGCCCCCTCCATCTCTCTTCCAGGACTTTTTATCACTTGCGATATTATTGGAAAGAGAGGAGGCTGGAGGGAAAGACGTGGCTGTCACCGAGTAGTGGACTCCTCATTAGTAGTCCTCTCAGCTCCAACCAGACCGTGGGTGGGGGAAAGCCCTGTAAACAGTACAGTGCCATACAGCGGGAGGTGATGACCCCCAGCCCCCCTCCGCCTCCCTTTCTGACTATGCCTTGAAAAGAGAAGTCTATAGAGGCAGCTGCCTCGGGACCTTTGACCCCTGAACCGAGCTCACCACCAAGTCTTTCCGTTTGCCTCTCCTCAGGCAGGTGATTTCACAGGTGGGGGTGGGGGCCGGAGGGGGGTGTTCTCTCTGTTCCCCTATCTGTAGAGCACTGTGGGTACTTCTGCTGGCCTCAGAGAGCTGAGATCAGAGCCCTGTGTTTTGGGACTCTCGTCACTGCTGCCCACAGCGAGGTGTCACAGGAAGTACAAACAGCAGTGTGTCCCCATCCACCGGGCCCCCTGGTAGCTGTAAGAGTGAAGGGGGGCCTACCACTGACCCAGGTCTACGTCTTCCTCTGGCTGGTGTCTGCCTTCAGGAAAACTCGCTGCCATTGAGGCGATGCTGATGCACGGAGACCCTGCAGGGCAGGGTAGAGCTGCCCCTGAGCGTTTCCCAGAGTGTGAACTCTTTATGAGAGTAAAAGGTCTCACCTTTCTCCCAAGGAGTGGCTGGTGGTTTCGAACACCTGACCGTTCAGTTTAGCAGCCCAACACATGACCACTGCGCTCCTCCGGTACTGCTCGAGGGTAGCTATTTGCCCCTGTCTGGAGGTGCCCGAGGAGCAGCGGGGGCAGCAATGGGCTGCTATTGGGAAGGTCAAAGGTGTGATCTCACCAGCCGTCCAGTCCCGCAGGAGAAAGATGAGGTGGTCACTTCCCCTAAAGACGTGCAGCTTGGAAGCCCCAGGGGGAAGTTCTACTCCAGACTCTGGTCAGTGGGTTGGGCTGTGGGGCCTGTGACAGCATCTGCTGGGGTGTCAGGAACGATCTGGCCCAGGGCTTCTCAAACCCAAATAGGGCTCCCCATCACCCGGTGGCCAGTGCTGTTGAAATGCCGATTCTGATGCAGTCTGGCTAGCATGGGGCTGAGAGTCTGTGTTTCTGACAAGATCCCAGGCCAGTCCCCTGGTGCTGGCCGGAGCACAAAGCCCTATATTTTTGGTTTTATGGCTACCCCCTGGACAGCTAATAGCTCTCCAGGCTCCCTCATCCAATCCTGGCTCTCTATGGGCTTGGGGGGGAGGGTCTGCTTGCCAGCTGTCTCCCTGAAGGAAGCCAGGAAGAGAGGGATTGGAAGTTTGGGTGTCTGCAGCCTGGGTGAGGGGCTGACTGCCCTGGTGGGGTGCCTCTAGGGAAGGAGACTAGTGAAGGGGGCCCAGGGACCCCCCTGGGCTCCAGTCCCTTTCCGCTGGTCTTTGTCTCCGGACTTGGACAGAAAGCAGGCGAGGATGGGGAGCGGGTCCTCCCGCACTCTCGTAGCTGACACGGTTGTTGCACTTGGGGATGGGGGATTTTCTTGCCAGGGTACCCCACCTGACTCGGGTTCTGCCCACCGCAGTCTCCAGATGGGTAGGGTCTGTCCTCCTAAACTGTGTTCATTCATTTTAGCATTTGGCCAGCGCCTGCTGCAGCAGCTGCTCTCTCGGCTTCTCAATGTAGGTCACCCCTTTCCTAAGGAGGTTGGACTCTTCTGGGGGCGGGAAGAATCCTTTGGTTGGAGGTGTATTGGTGGGTGGGAGGCTAAGGACTGGGTAGCGCTGGGTTCTGGCTCCCCGGCACCCTCAGGGTCACCTCCATGCTGCCACTCCTATATGATTTGTCCCATGCTGGGCATGCCTTTCCTCCCACGCAGGCTCTGACACCCAGCAAGAAGTCCAAGAAGCTGGTGGGGCCAGAGTCTCACCCCAGAGGGTTCAGGGTTTCCCTGGGGGATGGGACAGGGGGCAGCTTGTTTTTGTCACATTTCTCCAGAGGATACCAGAGTTAGCAGTGTCTTGTTACCGCTGAAGACAAGTCTTATGCATGGTGGGAACTTGGGCAGGGGAGTTCTTGTTCAAGGCTGGGGGCCCCCCTTGGGGGAGGGTCTGAGAACCAGTTGTCTCCTAGGAGGAAGCCAGGAAGAGTGGGGGCAGAGCCTGGGTGTCCGACCTCCCTGGGGGGTGTCCTCTGGACCTCCCTTCTAGGCTGGAGGCACTCGGGACCCGAAGCTTGTGCTCTACCTGCTTCCGGAGCTTTGGTGTCTGAGGGCTGGTGCTGGAGGGCTGCTGGCGAGGTGGGCCCCTGTAGGTGCATGTGTGTGATTGTAGGCAAATGTGTGAGCCTGCATGCCTACAAGCCTGTGCACATTCCTGCGAGTGTGGGAATGTGTGAGTGTGCCTATGTGTGTGTGTGCATGTGCAAGTGCGTGCATGTGTGCATGTGAGTGTGCGTGTAGGTGTGTTTGCATGTGCAGGTGGATGAATGTGTGCCTGTGTGTGAGCCTGCGCGTGGGTGCATATGTATGTGTGCATGCACGAGTGTGAGCGTGTGCAAGTATGCAGTAGTGTAGCCGATTGTGAGTGCTTGCACGTGTGAGTGTGTGTGTGTGAGCACTTGCTTAGCTGCACAACTTACTGTGGGAGTGTGTTTGCATCACGTGCTGGGTATGGAGTGCCAAGACATGTCTGGGAGGCCCGGGTGTGCAGCTGCTCTGTGCACACATGGGCACCTCCCTGCAAGGGCGATTGCTAGGTGACAGTCTCTAGGCAGTGGGTGCACAGGCTGCTCAGAAGCCTTCCACTGAGTCTCTGACCTATTGTGTGACCTTGGGCCAGCTGCCATCCTCTCTGTGCCTGGGGTGCCCTTGGACCTGCCTGATACTGTGAGGTTGACATACGGGCTCTTGCTGGAGTGAGGGAGAGTGTTTGAAGGCCTGGGTCTGCAGGTCCAAACCAGAGACGGGGTGGGCTCTGCTGTCACTGACAGCGGCCTGTGAAGGCATGTGTGAGAGCAAGCCAGGTGACCCGTACCTTGTGGCGGTCGGTCAGGGCCTGGTGCAGGCTCAGCCTGGGTGAGAACTTGTCGGGGCCTGAGAGAGCCTTTCATAGACTGTCTGGAGACTGCTGAGGGCCCCTCCCCAGGGAGGAAGGAGCTGCCGTCTCCTCACACCTGTCACGTGCCCAAGTCTAAGCCAGTAGCATTCACCTAGATCACCTCCCAAGAGCACGTGCGTGCGTGCAGCATAGTAAATGCTCCTTCACTTTGTGTATTTAAATGGCCCCTCACAGCCTTCCTCCCACCAGTATCAGTCACCACATGCAGAAGGAGGAAAGCCAAGACATGGGTTAGGGCACGGTTTGGAGAGGATGGGAACCCAGTCCCCCTTGCTCTGTGGATCGGAGTCAGGAGCCTGGTGGTGGCTGGGCCCAGGGAGGGGGTCTCCAAGAGCCATAGGCTACTCTGCTCTTAGCTCGCCTCCTCCCAGTCCCCAGAGCAGTGTGGGGTCTGGGGGTGCTTCCACCCCGGCTCTGGGCCAGCCAAGAGCCAGAGAGCTGCGAACCTTGTGACCCTTGTGCTAGCCCTGTTAGCCGCTTCACAAACAGGCCCCTGAAGCTGGCCTTACACCCTCACGGGGTGGAGGCAAGAGGAAGGGGGAGATGGAGCGCAGGCAGCAGGGTGCCCTTGGAAGGGGCGGGCCCTAGCTGACCACTTGCCTGTCCGGGGCTGTGTTCTAGTCTGGCTCTGTAACCAGGCCGAGTGTGAGAATTTGCTGTGAAGGGGGCGAGGCCGAAGAGCCCGCAGCCGCAGGCCCAGGGCAAAGCAGCTCCTCTGAGCTGAACACTCAAGCTTCCCGGCAGCTCCATCCACCTCCTCAGCTGTCAGCCTCACTCTGCCATTGGCTCCTGGGCTCCCAGAATTAAACAGGCCTCCTCTGGGAGGGGTGGGGGTGGGGGGTGAGGGTAGGGGTGGGGATGTGGAGGAGGCTGCCACCAGGAATTACCAGGGGATACATTTGTCAGCCCAGGAAGGTCAAACTCTGGGAGCCAGGCAGAAGCAGTGGGGTGGTGAGAGGAGGGCTCCTCGGGGAGCTGGGAGGGAGATGGGGATGTGAGCACAAACGTCCCCCATTTTGTTGCCGACCTCCCCCCTCACCAGCTGCAGGAATGGCATAACAGCCCCCGGCAAAGGGTGGGAGCGTAGGCTCTGACGCCCAGCCTAAGGCAGAGGGAGGTGGGAGGGTGGGAGCTCTGGGGGGCCCTGGGCACTGAGGGGGGGAAGTCCCCTTCCTCCTTTCCTGCCTCCCAGGGTTGGGTTGGGCGGTACCCACCTTCCCTGGGCTCCACTCCCCCTCTCACCGCTGCCTCCCTGTGTGTCTGTGTCCTGTCTGAGCAGCTGCAGCAACACGACCCCCTGAGCTGATGAGCCTCATTACAGACCGGCTGGTGGAAGACGGAGCTGGGAGACCCACCTTACAGGCCACCAGCAAGGGGGCGCCCGGGGGGCTCCCAGCAGCCTACCCACAGCCCCCGAGGAGGACCCTGCCACTGCCTGCTCTGGGCCCATGGTAAGTGGAGCTCTGGGGCCCGGCGACTGTTGTGAGGGAGCCTGTGCTGGCTGGTGCCCATCACCACACTGCCACCGAAGAGAGAGGTCTGTCCAAACCCCACCACCTGTGACATCCGAGAGGCACTAAGAGGAGGCTGGGAGAGGCTGGCGGTGGGGACCGAACTCAGGCCCCCAGGCCCTCTGCCCACCCCCAGGGGTGGGTGGTTTTGCTCCTTGGGCTCTGCCCCATTGTCCCTCCTCCCCAGAGAGTCATCACCAAGCAGTGAACAAGAGAGCGATCCAGAAGGCGTAAAGAGACACCCAGCCCTCTCCCTGATCCCTGGGCGGGCACAACCTGGAGCTGCACACCCACTTCTCAGCCCCCGCTTTCTGCCAGGACTGACTGGCCGCGCGCGCAGGGCCGCCTCTCCCTACGGAGGTGCAGCTGCGGGAGCCCTGGGACTTCACATCATGTTGGCACCGGGCAGCAGCCCCGAGCAGAGGACCTGGCTTGCCCTGCAGTGGAAGCAGATCTCCTGTGAGTACGCCCAGGCCTGGGGCGGGGCAGGGCGGGGCCGAGGGTGGTGGGCAGCATGTGTGGGTGCTGCATCTGCGGCTGCTGGGAGGTTCCTGGGGTGCCCAAGGCCTTGCTCTGGGAAGCCAGCACGTGCATGCCCCATCCTGCACACGGCCACCCCAAGGCAGGGTTGCTTCCTGGAGTGCAGTGGTGAGACCAGGCACTGTGAGGCCATACAGCTGGGTCCATCTCCCCAGGCAAGTCTGCGAGTCCGTCCCTTAGGCTCTGCCTTCTGGAGTTTTACACAGACCAGGTGAGTCCGTCCCTTAGGCTCTGCCTTCCGGAGTTTTACACAGACCAGGTGCCGTCCCAGCTTTCAGAATGGGTATCTTGTACTGGCTGGAGCAGAGGGAGGTGGTCTACCCTGCTGGTAGTCCCAGATCCTGCAGGGCCCTGCTGCTCTCATGGGGCATAGTCCACTGGTCTTGACCCAACCATCAGCTGGGGGACCCCAACAACCTCTCTTAGGCAACTCAAACTTGGAAGGAGCTCCTGGAGCCTTGAGGAGCCCTGGACGTGCAGTAGTTACGTTGGGCTGCGATCCACATGGTCGGCAGTTTGAAACCACCAGCAGCTCTGCGGGAGAAAGCTGGGCTTTCTACTCCGAAACAGTTACAGTCTCAGAAACACACGGGGTTGCTATGAGGCAGCATTGACTGTCTGGCAGCTGGTTCCATTTTGGTTGAAGTGCAGTCTTGGGATAGGGGCTGGAAGGGGCTCAGGGATCTAGTCCCCTGCTATTCTGCACACTGGGCAAACAAGGCCCTGCATTTCTGATGAAGGGGGGCATTCGTTGTTCAAGGAGGCAGTGTGAGGGTGGAGAAGCCCCAGGGATTCTCTTGACCTGCCGTAAAGGCAAAGGTCAGGAAGATCTGGTTTGCCCAAGGCTACATGGTCAGAGGCGAAATGGTGCTGGGGGCTGTATCCTGCCCGACTTCTGCCCTCCCCACAGCCAGCCTTCTGATCCCACGGCCACACGAGCAGGCTGAATTATTCATCCTGAGAGCCTGGCTGATCCCTGAGCAACGCGGATCCCCTTTCACTCTCATTCTAAGAGCACTCAGCACCTGCAACACAGGATTATGCCTTATTGTCATGAGAGCTTTTCGACCACCCTGGATTTCCAGGACTGGGGGAGGTGGGGAGGCGGTGGTGTATGTGTGTGTGTGTGTGTGTGTGACTCTTTTCAAAAATACTTTCTTCTTGCCTTGCTGCCAGTTCTTTCTTTGGTGGCGGTGGGGGTAGCATGGGGCGCCGTGGTATCTGGTTATGTTAGTCCCTTTTCGGGGACAGGTAGAGAAGTTGCAGTCCTCTCTGAGGGAAGTACAGACCCAAGAATGTTGTATTTTCAAATGGAATATGCGTGGGGTTGACTGACCTGGCTACAGGTGGGCTCAAAGGATTAGTGGGTGAAAGGCAGTAGCAGGTGACCCCAGGTGACCGGGGAGGGTCTCCAACTGGCTTTCATGACCAAGACTGAGCTCATCGCCTATCACGAGCACAGGGGCTCAGGTGTCTGCTCTGCATGTCCCCCAGCTGTCATCAATCCTCCTGTCCCTTCAAGCCCTGCCCTTTGGGACACCAGACACCGACCAGGACAGAGACTCAGGATTGTACCTTCCAGGGACCCAGGTCAGGGTGGCAGCCAGTTCCCTGGGTGGAGTCACTGGGTCATCATGTGGGGTCTGAACTCTCCACCAAGCCTGCTCTGGGCTTGGTGGGGCTGACCACGTCTGGCTGACCAGGTGAGGGTGGAGCTATCTTGAACTCATCCCTTATCCTGGTCCCAGTGAGCAGGGCTCTTGGGTGCACAGGAAGACAGTGGAGGAGGGTTTGAGACCACGTTTAGAAAGGGCCACTCAGTTGTAAGTGGACCATGAGTTGCTTGGTTGGGATCATTCTCCAAAGGTCACGTCTCCATCACTTCCACCCAACGGACCCCACACTTGCTACCCAGAGAGGTCCTGCGCAAATGGTGGGCCAGGAAGAAATGCTGCTAATTGATGCATTTACTGGAATGACTACTCTGCAGCCCATTGGAATGGGAACCGAAGCCAAGGGCCGGGGTGGCTCTAGGATGACAATTGAAATGAAAGTTGGCCTGGGTGCCGTGCTCGCTATTGGACCCTTGCCCCAAGAAGTCTTCAAGGAGGAAGGGACATTGTGCATTTCCTTTCCAGAGCCCCATCCCTCTGTGGATGGGGCCCTGAGCCTCAGTGTGACTGGCTGTCACCTTGGATCTGTTCCTGCAAATCTGACAGCAGCTGGAAGGTGATCTAGGCAGGATTAGGAGCACCCTTCTGGGTGCCCCTTTCATGCAGAGCACGCCTTCAGCTCCTGAAGGCGGTGGCTGGCGGGGCAGAGGCAGGAGCTGGCACAAAGGGGAATGAATGGTCCACACACAGGACCATTTCTTTTGGAAAGAGAGGCTCTTC
>NW_022110173.1:2808089-2813845 GCF_000313985.2 Echinops telfairi
ACCAGTCAGAAATATTGGCTTAAAAGTTTCTGGAATCTTTGCATATAGACCCTTATAAAGACTTTCCTAAGGCTGGAGTGCTCTGTAGATCTACTTGCCACCTCCCAACCCAAATTACACATTCCACAATAAAAGTTCCTGCGTCTATTAAAAAAAAAAAAAAAAAGAGAGGCTCTTCCTCTGGGTAGTGACCCTGCGAGAGGAGAGGAGAAGCAGAAATCCTGATACCATCACATCCTTTACCCTGTCAATATCTGTCACGTTAGAACCGTGTTCTCAACCTGTGGGTAGTGACCCCTTTGGGTCATAACAGTAGCAAAATGACAGTGATGAAGTATCAACGAAAATAATTTTATGGTTGGGGGGCAGGGGCCACCACAACATGAAGAACTGTATGAAAGGGTCACAGCATGAGGAAGGTTGAGAACCACAGTGTTAGAGGGACCCAAGCTCCCACAGGCATCTATGGTGGGAGGTTCCATGAGCTAGGTGTCCCTGGGGGGTCAGCATGGCTTGCCCTCTGGGCTTGGACCAGGGAGTCTGCAGGACCATCCTCTCTGCCAGATGGGCTGTGAGCCTCGGAGTCCTGCTGATACCGTGTCATGTCGATCATGACAGAGTGGCTTTGTTAACTTAAGAAATGTGGTCAATGAGTATTTGTGCAGGGATTGCAGCTTGTGCCCAAAGGAGATAAAGTCAAGAACCATTACATGCTGAGCTGGGACTCAACTATTGCCTTTTTCTCTCCCCAGGGATTATCTGCTGGGTCACCCTGTGTGCTGTGGAAGCCCTTTCCCCCTGCCCTTTCTCCTGTAAGTGTGACAGCCGCAGCCTGGAGGTGGACTGCAGTGGCCTAGGACTTGCCGCCGTGCCCCCAGACGTGCCCGCGGCCGCCCGGACCCTGTTGCTCTTGAACAATAAGCTGAGCACCCTGCCGAGCTGGGCATTCACCAACCTGTCCAGCCTGCAGCGTTTGGACCTGTCCAACAACTTCCTGGACCATCTGCCCAGCTCCGTTTTCGGGGACCTGACGAATCTGACCGAGCTGCAGCTGCGCAATAACAGCATCAGGACCCTGGACAGGGACCTGCTGCAGCACTCTCCCCTGCTCCGCCACCTGGACCTGTCCATAAACGGCCTGGCCCAGCTGCCCACCGGCTTTTTCGACGGACTTCCGGCTCTGCGTTCCCTCTCGCTTCGCTCCAACCGCCTGCAGAACCTGGACCGGCTGACGTTTGAGCCCCTGGTGAGCCTGCAGCTGCTGCAGGTTGGGGACAACCCCTGGGAATGTGACTGTAGCCTGCGTGAGTTCAAGCACTGGATGGAGTGGTTCTCCTACCGAGGTGAGCAGAGCCAGCCTGCGTGGGGGTGAGGGCCACAGGACCACCACCCCTACTTCCTCCTGGTGACTGGGCACAAGCCGGGGATGAGGTCAGGAGCCTCTCTACCTGCTGGACCAGAAGAGTCCCATGCTTCCCCCCCAGATGATGAGCCATTAACCTTCCTACCAGCCAGGCGGAGAGGCTGGGTGCTGGCCGCCCCACTCCTCTTTCTTCTTTGTCCCTTCCAGTCTCCCGTCTCTGCTCTTTCTTTTGAAGGCGGGTTCGCTGGAACCTCATCTCACTAACGAAGGCTTAATGAGGGATCTTAGAGACACAGTCTGATGCTTCTGGGCTCTGCAGCCCACCAGGCAAGCCTCTTGGTTTCCCTGGTGGAAGAGTACATCGTCTCTCAAGTAGGCATAGTTACAGGAGGGTGGGATAGAATGAAAACACACACACACACACACACACACACACACACACATACACACACACACACACACACACATTCACACACCCAGAAAGTTACTGTCCAAGCTTCTGATAAGAAGCCAAATGGTTTTAGCTTGACTTGCTTTCCTGTCTTAAACCTGGGACTATTCTCTAATGACCAAAGAAACTGAAAAGAGGGCCAAGAAGTCCACCCGGTTCCGTGTGCCAGCTCCGGGGTGGGAGCTTGGCTCTGCTCTCTGTCTCAGATCTAGCCCCAGCTCCCCCGGGGGCAGCGTCGTGGTTGTACAATGGGGAGGAAAGCGGCAGCAGTGCTGTATCCCGGGACCATTGTGAAGTGAGGCAATCCCTGTCAGGTGTCTTGAGAAGTGGCCGGTGTACAGTCAGTCTTGAGGCAAATGTGTTCCTTTGCCACTGGTACTCATCATCAAAGGAACTCTCCTGGCATAGTGGGTCAGGAGTTGGGCCGCGAGCCGCGAGGCCAGTAAATCAAACCCACCTGCTGCCCCATGGGAGAAAGATGAGGTTGTCTAGTTTCGTGTGAAGACTTCCAGTCTCAGAAACCCCGAGGGGCAGTGCTACTCTGCCCTGTCAGCTCAGTATGAGTGGGAGTCCACATGTGGGCAGTGAGTTAGAGTTTTGAGTTTAACCTTTGTAATGTTAAATGGACTTAACCAAACACAATTTGGCGCCCAGTGAACACTTTCTGAATTAATGAACCAATGTTAAAACGATGTGAAAATAATGATCATGCTTAGCTTACTACTTTCATTTCACATCAAGCCACAATCTCAATTATTTGCATGTTATTCTTATGTATTATGTAATTAAAGCCACTTTAGAAAGTTGCACACAAATGCTAGCCACTGTGATAGTATTTGTTGAATAGTTTCCAGTTTAAACTTTTTTTTCTTCATGTTTATTATCTGTTTTGATTCTTATTGCTGCTAATTGAGATGCTCACCTCCCGGTCACCGAGTGATGCTGTCTCAGAGACCCTAGAGCGGGTGGTGTAGTGGGTTCTGTTGGGTTGCTAACCACAAGGTCAGCAGTTTGAAACTGCCAGCTACTCTGAGGGAGAAAGAGGAGGCCTTCTACTCCTGTAAAGAGTTACAATCTCGGAAACCCTCAGGGGCAGTTCTGCCCTGCCCTATAGAGTGACTATGAGTCGATAATTGAGATAGGCATCATTTTTTCTCAGGGAAGACAACCAAGGCTCGTAAGTAATTGAATACATTAGATAACTTGCACAAGGTGGAGAGCTAGGATTCAACCTGAGGTCTTTGGGCCAGGACAGTGGGGGTGCACCTCTCTGAACCCTGAGCACCGTGCTCTGGATACCGAGGTGACCCTGGATGCATGCCAACTGATGGGAGACTTGCAGTGGGTCATCCAGGCACTCAGTGGGGCCCGGGAAGTAGAGACCAAGACTCTTCCTTAGGAGACATCTTTGCCCCTTCCAACCATCCCCAGGAACTGAATTCCCAGCATGGAATGGGAATGTGGGTCCAAATGCAGGTCTTTCCAGACCTTAAGAGTGGTAGAGTGGTTTCCAACCTTGCGCTCCTTCCCACCCGCAGCCGCGGTGCCTTCACGAGCCCCGGGGAAAGACGGGTGGCTGCTGTGTGGTGTCTGCGGCAGCCGGGCCGGGAGAGGGGCTGGCAGGGTTGGCGTGGCTGGAGGCCAAGGCCACCCATAGAGGTGATCTGTGGCCTCCATCTAGATTTCATGAGAAGCTGAAGGATGGCAGGAATCGAACTTGCCCTTCCTAAGGGACATCCAGGTAGACTTCTCCTTAGCTCCCCTCTCTCTCACTCACCCTACTCAGCACCCTGCACCTCCCCACAGTCATGTCTGGCTTCACCATCATCCTGAAGGCGTGATGGAGAACCTGTCTCCCCAGCTCTACCATACCTCCTCTTCAGCACTGGCTGCCCCTCCTTTTCCCCGCTCAGGTTTGCTTCCCAAGTTGCCTTTGCTCTCTGCTGGGGTCAGGCAATTATCATTAAAGAGGAAAAGGAAGACATCCTTGCCCAGTCTTTTTTTCTCCCCATTCCAAGGAGGTACTCTTAGGCAACCCGCGGAAGATCAGTGCCCGGGGCAGTGGCTTGGCATCTCCATCCTTTTTGTGAGAGAGAGGGATCCTGGAGGGACCAGGCAGTCTGTTGAGGACTGTGCTCTGGGTTCACAGACAGGCAAAGAGCAGCGAGATTCAGGGGCAAAGGGAAGACCAGGACTGCAGGCTGGGCAGGGACCACTCAGGACACTGGGGTCTTTCCTGAACTCCTTCTGTGCTAGCCTCATCTCCCATCCTCGGGCCAGTAGGAGTCTGGAGAGGCCAGAGATGATTGGAATGGCTGTGTGCTTACCTGTCGTGTGGGAACAATGACACTGTCCATTGTAAGGGTCCAGTGACGTGACACCTGTATCTCACCTACCTTGGTATGCGACTCAATCATGTGAGTTACCTTCCTCCTACCTTCTAGTTTCAGACTGACTGCGTGGTTGAAGCTACAGCCTCCGGGCCACCCATTTGGCGGGTCTGGGGATGGACAGAGGGACTCTCGCTGCTGACAGCCTGACATCTCCTTTTTCCCCTTCTCCGGATGCAGGGGGGCGCCTAGACCAGCTTTCCTGCACTCTCCCCAAGGAGCTGAGGGGGAAGGACATGCGCATGGTCCCCATGGAGATGTTCAACTACTGCTCCCAGCTGGAAGACCAGAACAGCTCAGCTGGGCTGGATATTCCTGGGCCACCCTGCACCAAGGCCAGCCTAGAACCTGTGAAACCCAAGCCAGGGGCGGAGCCCGAGCCTGAGTCCAGCACAGCCTGTCCCCAGAAGCAGAGGTACCGGCCAGTGAGCGTGCGGCGGGCCATCGGCACAGTTATCATTGCGGGGGTCGTCTGCGGCGTCGTCTGCATCATGATGGTGGTGGCTGCGGCCTATGGCTGCATCTACGCCTCCCTCATGGCCAAGTACCACCGGGAGCTCAAGAAGCGCCAGCCCCTGATGGGAGACCCAGAGGGCGAGCACGAAGACCAGAAGCAGATCTCATCTGTGGCGTGAGAGCCCAGCCCACCTGGCCCAGGTAGGAATGACTGAGGAGCTCGCCAGGGACTGCTCCAGGAAGAGCTGCCCCTTGCTTGCCTCCATCGCACACCCTGCCTCGGCCTGACACGGGCCGCTGCTTGTCCCACTCCCGACCCAGCCCACCGGCAAACAAACCACCCTGTGGCTGTCTCTGAACCACACGTTCCTCCGTTTCCCCGGAAGCCACACCGTGCTGAAGGCTCCTGCGGATGCCCCTGGCTGGACCCCTACTTTGCTGGAACATCTGGGGGCACGGGGAAGGAAGACTGTGCAGGAGGAGGCCTCTGGACAAGCATTCCCACGCCCCCCACCCCGTCTCCTTCCCTGCCCTGGCGTAGTCAGCCCGTGCCGTGGGTCTCTTGGCCCCTCGCTCATCCCTACCTGATCTGCGTTGAGGGGGCGGGGGGGAAGTGGCATGGGGGCCAGGAGCTCCTGGTTAAGTCAGAAGGATGTTTTTGATCACCTTGAGGTGTGCAAGCAGCAGCGTCCAGCTGCTGGTATGAAACGTAGACTTAGCAGCTGTGTCTTGCCCCCAACTCTTAGCAACACAGTCCTGTGATCACACCACAGTCCCCTGGCTGATGCCACTATGGCCCTGCACCTGCTGAAGACCACGCTACTCCAGGACCCGCTGGGTCCCGCTCACACCAACGCATTGCATCACCAGCACAATCACGTGGATAGGGACACTGACACACCCACGAGGGAGCGAGGCTGAGTCCGTGGGGTAACGGAGACATGGCTTACCCATTGGATCTCTAGCCCTTAGGCCGTAGGACCTCTGGCTTACTATATAACCTTCTCAAGTCAACTCAAGGGCGTGGGATGGTGGGGAGACCTAGACCGATACCACAAGGATTCCTCTGAGATGGAGAGAGAGAGAGAGAGAGAGA
>NW_022110173.1:2813945-2832564 GCF_000313985.2 Echinops telfairi
GGAGAGAGAGAGAGAGAGAGAGAGATTGCCTGTCACCATGGCAACCTACTCACACCTCTCCTGCCGGGTTTTCCAGGGACACCGGCCCAGAAACCTTGCAGCTGCAGCATCTATGGATGGCAGTCTCCCTCCCGTGAGCCCAGCCACCTCCCATTGGGTGTCTCTTCAGTGCTGCCTAAATTCACCATCACTGCCAGGCCCCATGGGGACACCACCAATCCCACCCCTACAGCCTGCAGTCTGAGGCTCACTACTCTCTCCCCCCCCTGCCCCCCCTTCAACATCTCTGGACCTGTGACCTCTGGCAGCATGGGGGGCCCTGGGCCAGGGCCATGCTCTATGGTTGGTGGCTCCCACCTGGAGACTCGAGGTGGGGTGCAGGTCAGGCGGAGAGCATGGTGGCCCTGGGTGAGGCCGCCTGCACCATATCCCAGAGAGGCTCGGGGAGGCGGGAGAGGGAGACTATGATTTGTTTGAAGGCTTAAGCCCTGGGGCTTCCTTTTCTCAGAAACTGGAGTGTCGGGTGAGTCTGCTCAGGCTGAAGCCCCAAGGTCTGAACTGAGCCAAGACGGGGTCCTAGCTGTGCTTTCCCTGCTGCCAGCACGCATCCCAGGGCCAGAGAAGGGGCCCAGGAGGGTGAGGAGAGACCCTGCAGGGTTTCAGTCACCCTGGGTGGGGGGGGGTGCCAGGAGCTGGAGTGGATTCGTTTTTTCCCCCCCATTTTGTTAGTGAGTGGTGCAAACCTGGAGCGTGCTGCTTCTGAAGGGCCCCGGCCTTGGAAACCCCGTGAGCAGTTCTCTTCTGTACCCTGGGGGGTGGGGGCGCCATGAGACAGCATCACCCTGGCAGCAGTGGGGCAGCTGGTTCAGCTCCTTCCTAGTCTAGCCCTCCTCCAGGTGTGACCTCTGGGAAGCGAGGAGCTAGGACCGGGTCAGCCCTCTGCTGGACACCGGCTTCCCTGGGGCTCAGAAAGGGCCAGGAGGGCCCCAGGTGGGCTTCTGCTCAAAGACAGGCGTCTGGGAGGTGGCCCAGGGTGAAGCCAGCACAGGGGGAGCACTCAAGCCCTCGGAGCGGTGCGGGAGGTGTTAGGCATGTCAGCGCCAGCCTGGCGGCTTTATACCAGCCTCCCTCTGACTCTCACAGGGGAGAGCGAGTGGCGGCGGGGAAGATGCCCTTGAGAAGGTCATTCGTCACCAGGGTCGTGCAGAACTCCGCCTCCCTGAGCGGGGCACACAGTCTTCCTTCATCCTTTGGCCTGGGGGGCTGGTAGGAGATCTGGGGGTTTTCTAAAGGGAGTGGGGGGCGGGGAGGGCATTGTCAATGGTCGCATCTTCAGCCTGAGACAGATTTTTAAAGGTCAAATTATATTTCTGGTTTGTTGTTTCAGAAGACCAATAAAGACTGTATTTTCGTATGTACTTCCTAGTCTTATTGGGCAGGATGGGGGTACAGTGCTGGGGGAGTCAGTTCTCCCCACCCCCTTAAACAGCTGGACAAAGTGCCGAGGATATCACAGATGGGTAACTCTCTCCTGGGGCACAGCTGGGAGAGAAGTGGGGGGCAGAGTCCCAGATTAAAACAAGATTCCCTAGCTGAGCGCAGCAGGCTCCTGGCTCGGCAGAGCTGGGAGGGCTATTTTAAATTCACCCACGCTTCATGCTGGCAATACCAATGCCTGAGGCTCTGGGGGAAGTGAAGGTGAGGCTGGGAGCCCCATAAGTGCCCTGCACCGTGGGGGAACCCCACCGCCTTGGCTGGATGTGAAAAGGCCCTGGCAGTGGGGTCCGCTGGCCTCAGATACTTGGAAGGCATGCATTTGCCCGGGACTCCTGCCGGGTGAAGTGAGGTAGGGAGGCCTGCCCAACAGCAACAGACAGGGTGGTATTGGTCATGGACAGGCCCATGGGGGTCATAACTATGGAGGAGTTCATAGCCAGCTCGCACTTGGACGATGGACCTGAAGGACAGACAGACTGCATTCTGGGTTCACAGCTCTGTCCCATCCACGGGCTCAGCACAGGAGGACCCAGAACCGCATGGCCAGCGTGGCTGGGTGGGGACAGAGGAGAAGACCTGGGGACTTGCTAGTCCGCCCCCAAAGCCCAGCCTCTGGCCAGGCCCAAGCTAAGAGGCCACTACTTTTCAGAGAATAAGACTTGAGTTTTTTCTCTGGTGTCGTGATGTCTCCTTCCCAGGAACCACCAGTGTTGCATTCCTGGGGGACCCTCTTGAGTCCGCAGTAGAAGCAGGCTGTTCCCCTTTCTGAGCGGTGCTAAGCATGGGGTGTTGACCTTCTCTAGCTGTAACAGTTCAGAGCAGACTTGAAAGAGCCCTGCTGCAGACACTGAGATTCACCTCACGGGTGGCCCAGAGGTTAAAGCAATACACTGTGAAGCAAGAGGTTGGCGGTTTGAACCTACCAGCTACTCCGTGTGAGAAAGAGGAGGCAGTCTGCCTTCGTGTAGGTAGACCAACAGCCTTGGAAACTCGGTGGGGCAGGTCTACCCTGGCCTGCAGGTCCACTGCCAGTCTGTAATTGCCTCTGCTGCTGCTGCAGTGTGCTTGGTCTTGGGGTTTGGGGTCATTCACTCCCAGCGCAAACCAAGAGCCCAGGGAAAGACTTGAAGGGCAGGCCCAGATGCAGCACAGTGCTCCTGGGAGAGACCCCAGGAATCCCAGACAGCAGACCTGAGCACGCAGGGCCCTGCGTAACACTTCGGGGGGCAAGCATGATGCCCCACAGCTGGGTGCCAAGCTAGAAGCACAGTCTGTATCAAATGGTAGCACAGTGGATTGACTTGGCTTGATACCCAAGTAGGGTTTGGGCAAGTCAGGTTTGGGTTCTGGTCCAAGAGCTAGAAAGCTAGGAATTTAGCACACACCTGTTCAGAGATTAACATTGTCTCTACCCATTCCTTGGATCCCCCAGAATTGTGTGCACCTGGTGAGCACAGAGCTGGTTGGTCGGGGTTCTGGAAGACTCCTCTTGCCTCCCCCCTTCACAGTCTGTTCCCTCCCCACCCCACCCCACCCCAGACGCTGTGCTCCCCTATTCAGGTGCTCAACCCTGCACACAGAGCCACCAGGGTGTCAACACTACCAGGACAACAGGCCCTCCCTCAGTGGCCCCTGGATGAGGGAGGCAGTGCCACAGGCCAGGGAGAGGAGACGACAGAAGACACAATAAAACAGAAGACAATGATCGCAGTCTGAGGTCTGCAGCGCCTCATCTTTTCCCTGTCACATCTACGAAGCCCGGAGCGTAAGCGCAGTCCTTTGCAGAGAGTTAAACCCAAGGCAAGCGGAGAACACGGTTTCCACGGCAACTCTGCACGGCTCTCATTCAGTTCAGAGTTAAAAATTATATCAAATAATTGGAGGGTGCGGGAGGGCTCCGCCTGTAGCTGGCCATGGCTCTTTCCCCAGCCTGGGCTCTTGCCCTTCAGGGGCACAGGGCCAGAGAAGGCTTGAGTCAAGGAGGGAGTCAGGCAGGGCGCACCGGGAACCACAGACCCATCTTGGTGGTGCGGGTGGGGGTCATGGTCTGTCTGGAATCAGCGTGTCATGATTAAGGAAAGAGAGAGCAAGACAGCACAGGCTCCGTTCAGATGGGGCAGCTGGGTTTGGACTGCTTACGCTTAGTGATGGTTGCTGACTAGGCCTGCCATCCCGTGTCCCTGTGTCTGACCTTGGACTGGGAAAGGACCCCTGAGCCTGGTCCAGGCAGGCCCTGTGCCCTCTCTTAGGCAGGGAGACAGGCTAGAGCCATCTCTGCCTCACCCATTGTGCTCCCTTCATGCCCTTGGCCCCAGGGCAGCCTAAGTGGGGAGGCTCACTGTCTGCCCATCCTTGTCATTCCAGCTTTGTAAGTTCTACTCCACTCCCTCACTGGGGTTCCTCAGTGCCTGGGAGCCAGACCTCTGGATGCAGGGCTGCTGCTCCTCAAGCGCCCATGGGGAGTCCCCTACACGATGCAAAGAGCACTGGTGACACAGTAGCTAGGTGCTCAGCTGCCAACTGAGAGGTTTGGGGGCAGAAAGGTCAAGTGATCTGCTTTGGGAAAGATGACAGCCTGTGGGGGGGGGGGTGTATCATGTGTCACCCATGTCATTGTGCGCTGACCCCACAGCACCCAGCCCCAACCCAGCAGGACATCGAAAAGGTTTCTGAGCCCGGCTTGAATCCACCCTGAGATATCTCAGAAGAGAGGCATGGCGATCTATCTTTCAAGAAACAGCCCTAGTGGGGGCTGTTATGGATTATATGGATGTGTTCTGTCCCGACACATTTGGGGGGGGGGGTTACCATGAGTTGGAATTGACACAAGTAATTTTTTAATGCTAATTAGTGGTGCAGATTTCCAGAGTACAGCTGGCCCAGATCACAGAAGTTGAAGACAGAGTAGGGAGAGTGCCCGCCCCCCCGCCACCGCCTAGTGGTTCTCAACCCCCCAGCAGGGCTGCCCAGGGCTTTGAAGGCACCAAGAAAGGACGGGGCTGGGAAAAGCTCGAGAGGTCCCTGGACGCCTGAGTCCCAGAGGTCTGCAGCGCAGGACTGCAGACCTGCCTGGCCTCTGGGGAGAATGACCTGAGATCTAACGGGGGGGCTTCGGTCGCTGCTGGCCGTGGGATGCAGGGCACGGGGTATGTTTGTGTCTGGGTTTCCTCCTCTGTGAAATGCAGCAGGCGCCAGTGGGCCGCCCTGAGGACAGGACGGGGCCAAGCCTGGCTCCTGGCACGCACTGAGCTCACAGTGAAGTCCCTGCTTTCAGGACCTGGGTCACGAGCCGAGTTCCCTCCTCAGGGGACAGCCAAGCCCCCCAGGGCGATGGGAAGGCAGCTTACAGTGAGGTGGGAAGGGGGCCTGCCTTCCGGGTTGCACTTCTGTTCTGTGAGCCCCCAACAGGTGGCTTCACCTCGGGGGACTTCATTGCCCTCACTTCGTAAATTCTTTCGGGGTCAACTGATGGGTGTAACCCTAAGTGGCTTAGGAAGGTCTCATGTTCCCTCATGCCCACGTTTTCTACTTAAGAAAACAGGCTGGGCAACTGTGGCCCCTCCAGATCACACTGGGGTTCTCCTGCCTTTCCTGTCAACCTTATTCTTAAAAAGAAGACAAACAAACAAACCTGTGTGTGTGTGTGTGTGTGTGTGTGTGTGTGTGTGTGTGAATCTGGCGTTGATTTACAGAGCAGATGGGTTTTCCATTCCACAAGCCATGCACATTTTGTTTCAGGTCGTTCATTGCAGCCCCACAGCGCAATATCACGCATTCCCACTTCCTCCCTGGTTCCGTTTCCATGCTCCCTCCTTCCTAACCTTTCTGAGTTTTGTCCTTGAGGAAATGCTGTCCTTTTGATCACAAATGGTTGATTACACTCCGGCACTGGGAACTGGGCCAATCGGGGAGCTTGCAAAAGCAGATACCTATACTTTAACCTGGATTGTGGGCTATGGTACCAACGTTTTTAATGGCCAGGGGAGGGCGTTGAGTTTTTTTTTTTTTTTTCTGAAAAGAGGGAGCTGTAGGCCAAGTAAATTTGGGGTCTTTTGTTCTAAGTTGCATGTTACAGTTCCCCTTATAGGACTACCCAGTGCTTGACAGCAAACAAAGTCATGACATGGGTTCATTTCCAGTACTGAAGGATGATGCAGAGCCAGAATCTCAGGGGGTTCTACCACTCTCTAGCTGACCAGTAAGCTGGACCTTTTAATGGTTTTGAGTTTTGTTGCACATTTTTCTTTGAGCCTTGTCCTTGTTCTTGACCCACAACCTCCCTGGCCTCGGGGCCACCAGAGGGCAGCTCCTACCTGCAACGATGGCGGTCTTCCTGTCCACGGTCAAGGTCACAGCTGTGCTCACTGTCACCACCGCAGGCTCGCCTGGACTCTCTGGGGAAACGGAAATTGCAGTCACTTCCTCAGGGCCTGGGGGTCAGGGAGTGGTAGGGGTGGGGCTAAGCCCTGCATCTTTCTTGGACCAGAAGAGAGTCAGTGTGTCAGGTTCGAGTTTGTCTGGACATTCTTCAGGAGAGAAGCCTGATGATTTACTTGGGACGCCACAGCTTCCAAATACCCTACGTAACAGTTTTGCCCTGACACACACGGGGTTGCCATGAATCGGAACATGAGCAGCAAAGACCTTCCTGGGGTGGCGGTGGGAGCCGAGGGTGTTTGGGAAGCTGTTGTGCTAGTCCGTCTCTATCACCGCCAGCCTTTAAGGGGGTACGTCCTAAGGGTCAGAGGCTGCTTGCCTTTCTCGGCAGAGCTGAACTTGCCGGAGAAGGAGCTGGCCCCTGGCCCCTCAAAACTGCAGCTGGGACGCTGTGATGTCTGCTCTGATGGAAGACAGCCCGTCAGTATTTGTTCAAGCCTGTCTCTGCTCGCCGCTGCCCGCTTCCGCTCCGGGCAGCATCAGCTCAGGGTCCTGCTGTGACCCATCCTCCCGCACATGTCTTCTCCACCAGACTTGAGAGACCTCACAACGACCTTGAGCTGTGACCGGGCTGTGTCTCAGGGCTGGGTGGTGGGGGATCCTGGGCTGCCCTTCCTTTCTTTTAAAAAAATCATTTTATTGGCGACTCTTACAGCCCTTATAAAATTCCATACCTCAATTGTATCAACATATTTGTACATATGCTGCCATAATCATTTCCAAAACATTTTCTACTTGAGCCCTTGGTATAAGCTCCTCTTTTTTCCCCTCCCACCCTTGTGAATCCTTGATCAATTACATATTGTTATTATTATTTCGAATCTTACACTGTCCGTTGTCTCCCTTCACCCACATTTCTGTTATTCGTCCCTTTCCGGGGGTGGGCTGGGCTATATATCCAACCTTGTGATGGGTTCCCCCTTTCTCTCCTTCCTCCTCCCAGGCCATCCTCCTTCCCTCATGATATTGCTACTTCCATGACTTCCTGAGGGGTTTATCTGTCCTGAATTCCATGTGTGGAGAGCTCTTATCTGTACCAATGTGTGTTCTCCGGTCTAGCCGGATGTGTCAGGTAGAACTGGGACATGGTAGGTGGGGTGGGGGTGGGGTGGGGGAGCATTCAGGAACCAGAGGGATGACGTGTGTTTCCTCGGTGCTGTCCTGCACCGTGGGCTGCCCTTGCTTAGGAGGCGCGACTCAGAAGTGACTCTCCTGGTCCCGCTCAGAAAGCCAGATGCTACAACCTCATCTGCCCCACAGGCCGCACGGGATCGGACACATCTCTGGCATTCTGTAAATCATGGCTGTTGGTGGGGCCAGCCTGCCCCCTCCACGCCACCCCCCCCTCCCCGACGCTCTTCTGTTTGCTACACTCTTGGCTCCTGCACCCCTGTGATACACCCAGCGCCTCGGGAAGGGCAGGAGGAGCTGTCCTGAGTGGTCATTTCCATGTTGCTTCCTCCTGGTGACCCCGTGCTCAGCAGGATCAGGCTCTGGTGATCCCTGGCTGGTTTTCAGAAGGAGATCCCCAGGCCTCTCTTCCTGGTGTGTCTTAGCCTGGACTCTTCCCTGAAGCCTGTTCAACAGCATCACAGCATGCAAGGCTGGGTGACCGCTGTCCTGAAGTGCATGAGGTGGGAAGTGAGCCCAAGTCTCTAACCCGGGTCTCTCACATCCCATGTCTTGTCTGCCAGGCAAGAAATCAATCACGGATCCACCGTGGCATGAGGCTCAGCGTCTAGGGGACAGTTCCAGCTCCACATGAGAACAGAGCCTCTCTGCAGTGGTGTAGGCTAGCACAAGACCTTGGACGTGCCTATTTTTACCCATCTGTGGTCCCGGATGAACCTTTCACAGCAGTCTTGCTATAGGCCCAATTCTGTTACTGAAAATAACAAAGCACGAGGCCACCTCTTACCACCCAATACAGTATTTTGTTAGAATGCCTCTGTAACAAATGTCTGAAGCAAACAGGCCACGTGGAGAGATGGATGTTGCAAGAGTGTCCGTTATAACCACACTTAACCACGGGCGTCTGGTGTCTGCTGGGCAGCTGGTCCCTGGTGGGGCCGACTGGTAACGTGCTTGGCTGCCGAGAGTTTGGTTCTGTTCCATGTGGAGGGGCCTCACAAGAGAGGCCTGGAGCCCTAATTCTGACTGCATGCAAGCTGGAGACGAACTAAGATGAAAAATGTTCTAACCTCGACTGGGGCGATAAGTGTACAATTCTTCTGAATAGGACTGAACTACCGAATTGTATGAAAGGTGGATTATGTGCCAATAAAACTGTAAAACAAAACAAACAAACAGAACCTGAGCCCTCGGTGAAATCAAATATCTCCCGCAATGGGAGCGGACGCTGAGTGGCGAGAGCTGCCCGGTGGAAGGGGGCTCTGGAGTCTCAGGCCCTGTCATGGTCAGAGCAGCAAAGGCACACAAGGGTGCGAGGCTCAGCCTCTCCCCTGGCCTCTGGAGTCCAGCCTCTGGAAGACACGGCTGTGACTGATCTCCAGGAGTGTTCCTGGGCCCCTCCGCCGGCTCTCTGCCAAGGTCCGCTACTGGGTCTGTGCCCCAGCCAGCACAGGCTCATAGCCAACGCTCAAGGGAGGGTGCGCAGACCCCAGGAACACATTCTCTGTGAACAGAAGGGACCTGGGCTCCTGGTCCCCCAACTGGGGTGAATGAGCGAGCAACCAAGAGTTGGCTGGTCGGGCACTGCCCTGGAAGAGGTGGGCTGTGGAGTGAAAGTACTTGGCCTGTGCTACTGGGGCATTAGCGAGCTGCTGCCGCGTGCTGGCAGGTTGCTAAGGCATTGACTGCAAAAGACAGCTCCGTGTGGGCAGAGCTGAGCCCACCAGGCCCCAGGCAAAGGGCAAGGGTGTTAGCCTCCTCCTCCTGCTCCCAGCTTCTCCCTTGAATGGGATTGTTGTTTGTGTTGTGCCCTTGCTTTGGGGTGGACCAGGGGCGGGAGTGAAGAGAGCGCACTCGTGCCTCCCTGCTCAGCAGCTCCCTTTTTTGGGTTGCCAAGCTCCCCTCTCTTCTCCTTGTGGCTCAGTTCCCCACCCACCTGCCCTCCTACCTCGCCGCCACAAAAAGCTCCCCCAGCAGCCAGCAGGCAGAGTCCTGGGTCACAGTGGAGGCAGGAGGGGGCACCGCACCAGGGCTGGGGGGCTGGGGCCCGACCGCAGGGAACCTCGAAGGAGCCCTGTGGGAGCCCCTCCCGCGAGGGCAGGCAGTGTAGGAAGGAGAGGGGTGCCGAGGACCTCCTTCCCAGGCTTTCACTGGCAATGGGACACCGCTTCCCTTCCGCTCCTTCCTGCCCCCCTGAACTCACTCAAGTGGAAAGCCCCGCCCTGGCCCTAACCTGCTCAGCAGCTCCTGTGTGCACGTGGACGTGGACGGTCCTGAGCTGCACCTAAGCTTCCCCGTGCCTCAGTGCCTCTCTGTGCCAAAGAGCAGCTCCTAGGAGCAGCCCGAGGGGAACCCATTTCGTGAAGCCCATCAATGCCCTGGGTGGAGGGGGAGCACAGGGGGTGGCAGAGAGGGGCATCAGCACAAGGTCCACTTTTATCAGATCACCCCGCCTGCTCTCTGCAGCCCCAAAAGGGCCTCCCCAGAGGTCATCTGCAGGCAGGTTCCTCACGGGGATGGTTTTGGTGGACGTGGCGATGGGAAGGGTTTTCATGGAAGGGCAGTTTAAGAGCAGTGGTTGTTGCTGGGGCACATCGATTCTGGCTCAGAGTGACTCCGTGTGAGAGGGCAGAAATCCCAGAGGGATTTCTAGACTGCCATCTGACAGAGTCGGTGGACGAGGTCTTTTTCGAACCCCAAACCTTTGGGTTCACAGCTCAGTGTTTAGCTGCTGGGAGAAATAGAACTCCTTCCTCCAGGCAGACTCCTCGGCTCACCCAGTTCCCTTTGGAACATCTCCACCTCCTCCCTCAGCTCTGCTCCCACTGGGACAGGCCCTGGAGCGTCCCTGGAGCCTTCAGCAGAGTCCCCCTCCCTCCCAGGTAACAGGTAGAAGGCTTGCTTGGGTTCTGACTTGTGGCCCTCACGTAATGTCTCAGGCTCTCATGCCCTCCGTGTGTAAATCAAGAGAAGGCCAACTTAGGCTCAAACACTCCCTTTTGGGCCTTAAATGCTTTATGATCTTCTCAGTGGTGGCTGTCTCTTCTCTCTTGGCTATTATTCCCAAGTGGGAGCTGGAGGCTGGAGCGGAGTGCCTGCCAGCTCTGACCAGCGTGCTGGCCCTTGCCTTTGGAGGGCCTCTGTCTGCCAGGTGGGTGGAGGCCCATCGTTGGGTGCCTCTGACACCACCAGCTACCCCACAGGTAGGGCCCCGCTGCGGGAGAAGTTCCTCCAGCGGAGGCGGGCTGTGGCTGCTGGCCCTGGAGCCTCCAAAGGGAATGGGGGATGCACTGTTGTTTTTTCCCCTTGGTCTCTTTGGGAAGAGCCATGGTGGACTTGGGAAACACTGAAGCCTGATTTCAGGAATTTTCCAAGACACTCAGATTTTTAGACAGATGAATCTTAGAGATCAATTCTTTCCATTCTTGTCAGATTGGGCTAGAATCCAACTCTCCTGACTTTGGGTCAAATCTCTTTCCTTAATCTCATGTGAGAATTTCAAGTGCCACTTTTGCCTGCTGATGAGGGAGATGACCAGCCCCATCTTCAGGGCAGGACTGAGGTTCTCATGTGGCTAAAAAGTGTCCCAGGAGGGAAGGGACAAAGGGACAAAGGAAGTCTTGGGCTCCCTCTCTCATATCTCCTTGCTGTCTCCCACCAGGGGTGCAGGGGCAGGAGGGGCACCCAGAGCTTGGCCTGCGCCCCAGAGCACGGCTGTGCCAGTTACCTGGTGCCTCTGCGGAGCGGAGGTTGTAGACAAAGCTGCCAGCTGGCTGCTCCGCGGCTTGGCGGTACCACAGAGGGAAGTGGCCCCTGGTGAATGTGCTGTCCTCGTCCTCAGGAGTCAGGAACTTCCTGTGAGGAGAAAGGTGTGGCATCTGCCCCCAAATCCGGGACTCTCTTCACTTCTGTCTCCTTTTTTCATACCAAGGCATCTTGGCTGGGCCGAGAGAGAGGGAGAGAGAGTCCCTCTCCTTGGGCTCTTGCTGAGACAGTTGGAGAATGTTGCTCGCTGTCACCGAGTGAACCACTCCAGGCACCGTGAGTGGGATCACACCCTTGTAACCCATAAGGTTTTCACTGACTGGGCTGGAACTACAGTGCTCGGCCTTTCTTTCTAGTCTGTCTTAGTCTAGAAGCTCCGCGGAAATCTGGGCAGCATCCCAGCAACATGCAAGCCTCAACCGACAGACGGCATGGCTGCCCATGAAGTGCCTTGATGGAGAATCAATTCTAAGTCACCCCATGGGAGGTGCCAACTCCGCCACTGTCCCCACTTGGAAAATAGTAGCCCCTCAATTGATATTGTTCCAGAAAACGTTCCCCAGCCATTCTGGTCTTTTCCAGAATCAAATTGACGTGGTCACCGATGGCACATTAGTAGCTAGAAGACGTACCTCGCTAGGCATGGCAATATCGACTGCCGTTGAGTTGATTCAAACTCATAGTGACCCTAGATGGGGTTTCTGAGATGGTAGCAATCTTAACGGGGAACAGACAGCTTCATCTTTCTCCCAAAGAGCGCCTGGTGGACTTGAACCGCTGACCTTGTGGTTAGCAGCCCCAATGCACAACCAGGTCCCCTTAGGAGCGGTACAGAATCTGCTCAACAGTACTTAGACAGTATTCCTGTTTCATGAAGGAACCCTTTCCATGTGCATGTAAATGCTTCTGTCTGCAGGACTGAGTTCTTTGGGAATCAGTCTAACATCTTTTTGTCTGACTCTGTGGGATGTTTGAACAAGGAAATTGTACAGCCGATTCCATCAGTGCCCTACCTGAAGGGCATACATCCCTAAAATGGTTACTTAAAAAATCATTGCCCCGAGGTTTCAGATTGCATTATGAGAGGTTTTTTGAGCAGCTTTACCTGGCTAATTATGATTCTGAACACACACCAGGCGGCAGGATGGAGGGCTGGGCCTGAGCAGAGTGGGAGGGAGGAAGGCATGGGGGGGTGGGGGCGGGGATCAGAAAGGGGCCCTGGTAATCCACAAAGTGGCCGCTGAGACTGGCCGGTGACTGACCTAGAATTCCACATGCACCTCTGTCTTGGCTCATGCATCTTGGGGGGCTACCCATGGCCCCCATGAATGGGGGTGACGGTGCTCCCTGGAGGCGTGTGTGTGTGTGTGTGCCCCTAAATGCTAGCTGTGTTCCCGGGAGGCAGGTCCCTGCCTGCTCTGCAGTCTGTCTGCATTTGAGAGCTCCTCCTCCATCCGTTCTCAGAAGCACTGTGGAGAGGGCACCAGGACCATTGAGAATGCTTCCCACCTGCAGCTGGGGGTGCCTTGCCCAAGCCTTGCCAGGCAAAGGCATGGGCACGCACTTTTTGGTTGGGGCAGGAGATGAAGATGGTGTCACAGCTCAGGGAAGAGGACACCCAGGCGGATGGAGAGCTGCAGGTGACAGGGAGTGGCTGTCCAAGGAGCAGGACCTTAGGGCCAGTTCACAATGCCCATCACCTGGGCTCTGGGTCTTCAGCGTCAATTGCTTTACCTTGTGCAAGGCAGTGGGTCAAGAAAGGGTCAGAGAGAGAGGATGCTCCTCTGCCTCAGGGGGCGGGGTAGGGGGAGGGGAAAGGAGGGGGAGAAAGGAGGGACGGCTAGAGAAGAGAAACTTCAGTTTCTTCTGAGGATGTCCCTGACGTAGCGTGGCGAGTGGGGCTCTGTCGCAGAGTGCTGCAAGAGTCAAAGCCATCCTCGGTGGCGCAGTGTCCTTACGTTCAGCGAGAGTAGCACTGTGTGGGTGGAAGGTGCCAGGTCTCCTCAGCGGGCCCTCAGCAGTTTTCCTCCCGGTGCCTGCTTGCCCCCACCCACTGGAGCCGAGTGAGGAGCAGCGGCAGGTGCACATACCCAATAGGGCCCTCTCTGGTTTCTCACCTCTCTTTGCTGCAGCACCCCGAGAGGCAGGTGCCCGGGCAGTCTGCTTCCTGGGCCCCTCGGGCTTCCCCTAGAAGCTGGAGTTAGCTTAAAGTGGGATTTCTTTATTGTGGGGGCTGTGCTGTGCATCGTAGGGCATTCAGCACTCCTGGCCTCACTCACTAGACCCGCAATTCTCAACCTGTGGGTCGAGACCCCTTTGAGGGTTGAACGACTCTTTCACAGGGGTCGCCCGATTCCAAACAGTAGCAAAATGACAGTGATGAAGTAGCGACAAATATAATTGTATGGTTGGGGGGCATCACCACCACATGAACTGTTTTAAAGGGTCGCGGCATTAGGAAGGTTGAGAACCACTGCACTATACCAACGCACCCTCTCCCACTGATGTATCCAGACACTGCCAAATGTCCCCTAGGGGAAGGCAGGGCTGGTGACAGGCTCCTACCTAGCTGAGAACTGCTGACTTTGACTCCACAGAGAGCGGGGCCCGGAGTCCTATCATGTTAGAGTCAGGGCATCAATGGCCCCCCTCTGATAAAATGTCCAGTAGGAACGTGCCTTAGGGCTTGGGAAAATACATACAAAGGAGGGGCTAGAGCCAGAAGATTTAGACCCTCACGGAGATCTATCTCAGAAGGGAAAATAATGTCAAGATTCCCTTCTGTGGTAGTGACATAATCTGTTGTCAATTTGAGAGGATTAAGAGTGAAAGCCTGTCAATAGGGTGGCAGCTTGATGAGTCCATTTGGAAGCGCTAAGGAGATCAATAGCTCACTGGAGGCAGGACACAGACACACTCCCTGCGAGACATGCCCATTGACAAGACACATGGAGCTATGCCAGAGTCCTGGAGCTGGAGGAGCCACGTGGAGACCCCTGCCAGTGTTGAGATGCTTCCACTGCCACTGGATCCACAAGACTTCCCACCCACTGACCTGTGATCTCCCCACATTCAACATCATTGCATGTGTTGTGTGAGTCTGAAGAGTAATTTATAGATTGATATCAGACATATGGGTTAATATCGGACTTATGGACTTGATCTGGACTGGGCTGGGATGTTTTCTTAATGTACAATTACTCTTTATATAAAGCTCTTTTCTATACACATATGAATGTCTATGAATTTGTTTCTCTAGTTTACCCGGACTAGCACACCTCTGTGGAAGCTGGGGGAGCTCTGACCAATACCCCCAACGTCAAGAACTTGGTAAGGCTCTTCCCCAGAGGCCACCTCCGTCTTCCGGTGGAAGGATGACTTGTCTTACTCTCTGATCTGTAAATCCCACTCTCCCAGCAGCCCCAGTTTCCCAACAGGCCTCAGACACAAGAGTCCAATCTCTCTCTGTCCATGTGGCCCAGGTGCACAGCCAGGAGCTGGGGTCCCCGCCCTACCCCCACCCCAAAGCAAACCCACAAGACTCACTTGTCGGCGACCTTCTCGGAGCCCACGAACAAACCGCTTCTAAGGAGACCCGCCCGAGTGCCCAGAAACGCCATGTCCACCACTTCCTGGGGCTCTCTGTGAGGCAGACAGAGCAGGGGAGAGTCACCTGAGGGTGCTGGTCTGGACCAGGGTAGAGAGAGCACACACAGGGCCGTGCCGTCGGCCCCTCTCCTAGCTCCGGGGCCCAGTGTGACTCAGGGAAAAACTTTCTAGGAAGGCTTATTTCTCAGGGAAGCACACACACACACACACACACACACACACACACTGAGCCTCCAGTGTGACACCAGGGAGAACTGGCTCCCTCTGGCAACGCCTCACTTGTTAATTGGATCCCCTGGGTCCCTGCCTCCCTGCCTCTCTGTCTTTTCAGACATTGTTCCTAATTGGTTGGCCTGGCTTTTGGTGGGGAGGAAGGGTTGGATCTTGAAGACATGGAGGGAACTCAGGCAGTGAGATCGTCCTGGGGCCTCAGGGAGCGTTAACGTTCCGGAAGCCACCCTGACAGGCTTGAAGCACTGTTCCCATTCACCTTTTTATTGACATGGAAAAGGAGGGGGCACCGGCGACACAGAGAGCCGTCCCAGTAGACTTCTAATCGTGCCAACAAGAGTGGACAAGATGAAAATTTGAGAGCTCTCAAATGCAGTTCGCCAGTGTGGCTTTCACTAATTTCCCCCACAGTCCCAAGAGCACGATGCTAAGAGCAGGGGCACCAGGAGGTTGAGGACAGACGGGGTCAGGGTGGGAGGTCCTCGCTTCCGGATCCATGAATATCAGCACCCGTGAGTCTGAGGAATCATAACCCAGTGTATCTGGGGTTTGGGTGAGTCGACAAGATGGACATTAAACAAAGCATTGCCAAGCAAAACACTTCTTCACGAAGACCCAGATGTTAGGCGGTTGGTAGAGGAGGCTGCAGCAGGCCCCACCCACAGACCGCACCTGGGATTGGGTCAAAATGTTTGGCTTAGAGACTGGAGACTCCAGTGGTTTAGGCAGGGAGTGCCACAGAATCAGATGAAAATGTAGACTTTTCAGACACCCGAGTCTTGCCATCGACCTGCCATTAGTTGAGGGTGGGGATTGAGTGGGGTGGTAGTGGTGGGGAGGGGAGGGGGGCGCCTTGCACAGGTGTAGCTTTAAAAACGTTCAGATCTAGTTCAAAAGTAGTGAGGGCAGTCCCCCAGTGTCCATGACAGCATTATTCACAAGAGTCACAAAGTAGAAACGAAAATGACCTGGGTCGCCATCAGCAGCTGAGCAGATAAACATGTGGACCATCCATCCAGTGGGATGCTGTCCAGTTGCGGGGCATGCAGTGATATGGCTGCTAAGTGAAATATGCCAGAGCCAAAGACAAAGTTTGTGTGATCACACTTACATAGAATGTGCAAATGCATAGAGACAAATGTTTATGAATGGTTAGCGGGGGCTGAGGGGAGGAGGAGGAGGATGGGAGCTATTTTTGAAGGGCTATTGACTTTGTGTTTGGGGCGAATAAATTTAACTCCCTGTTTTGGAATGGATTCCAACTCATAGTGACCCTATAGGACAGGGTAGAACCGACCCTGTGGGTTTCTGTAACTTGTTATGGGAGTGGAAAGTCTCCTTTTTCCTTCTGAGAAACCGCTGATGGTTTTGAACTGCTGACCTTGTGGTTAGCTGTCCAACATGTAAGCACTCTGTCAAGGGGGCTCCTTGGGGGTGCCTAGTGGTATGGAAATGAATGGGGGTAAACGTGATTCATGTCGCTGAGCTGTACCCCTATAAATGGTGCAGGTGGCCGTCTTTCTTTTCAGTGGTATCTATTTTATTACAGCAAAATAAAAATTGAAAAATGAGTGACCATAGTATAATGACCCTCACATACTCATCAGTAAGCCTCAACAATTACCAGCTCATGGTCAAGAGAGTCTCATCTACAGCCTCCTTCCCTCACCCAACTCGCTTCTCTTGAAGGAAATCTCAGGGCTCATTTTATCTGTAAACATGGTAGCCTGTATCATGAAAATGAATGATAAAAGAAAGGACCCAACCTCAGTAACATTATCACCCCTTAAAAGGCCCCCCGTACCTCCTACATATCAGGAAATAACTGGTCAGTGTTCATAATTTTCTAACTACCTCATTAATTTTTTAAGTTTTCTGGAATCAGATCTGATGACTACTAACTGGTTGATGATATCTGTCTCCCTCTCCCTCTATTACCTTATATATATGATATAGCATAACATAACAATATAATGTGACTTATAATATACCATAGCTGCATTATACATGGGTAAGTAAAAAAATCATTGAAAAGAAAATGTTCTAAAACTGATTGTGGTGATGATTGTACAACTCTTCTTGATGTGATTCAACGATTGAATGGTATGATACATGAATTATATGCCAATAAACTATGTGGATCATAACAACTGTGGCTAGCCTTGAGAAGAAAGGGGATTCCAGAACATTTCAAAATATATATCTAGCTCCTAGGGCTCCAGCTCATGCATGCATGGATTTACGCCAAACACAGTATGTTTAAGCATGCCTCTGTGCTCAGTACATGGCTGCACACAAGTTCTCTCAGGAACACTCTTGTCTCGTCATTAGGGTCACTACAAAGAAAGGATGGTGCAAAGATCAACTAGCTCAGAGCTCATCTTTCCATTAGTCTTTTAAGCAAGGCTGAAGCTACTGAAGATGGTTTTATGGATCATAACCAGGAAGTTGTCTTAGATTTACCAATACAAGCCGGAGAGCAAGGGCCAATCCAATGTCTTTTGAGAGGATCTGCTGGGCCAGTTCAATTCAAGGCCAAGCAGTCAGACCAGGAAGTCTATGCACATGGCTGGTTGTTCCTGTTGTTGCTCTTTCCTTCCAGAGAGGCTAATGTGCGTAGAGTTTCTCTAAAGACTCAGGAAGGTCATGGCAGCTTCTTAGGAAGGAGGTTTAAGAAACTCGAAAACGGCGTTCATTTGAAAAAGGCCAGGAAGTGTACCAAGGAATTCCCCCACCCCCCCATCACGACAATGCACCTGTTCACTCTTCATAGGTAGCAAGGGCTGTCCTTTAAGGATGTCATTGGGAAACCTCACCCCATCCAGCCTACAGCCCTGGTCTTGCCCTTTCAGACTCCTGTTTTGCTTCCCGCACTGAGAGAACATTTGAAAGGAACACCGTGTGGGTCCCTTTGGAGAACACCCAAAGTGCCGTCTGGCAGTGGTGTAAATCAAAGGATACAGGGTCCTTTGGTGGGGGGTTGGAGGGGGGGAGGGAAAGGCTTCCTTCAAAGGATAGAGACCCAAGGGGGATATGTCCAGAAACAAGCGCATCACATGTTAGCGTTTCGTTAAATAAAAGTTTCTAGGGCATTTAGCAGTCGTCTTTTACGGACTCACGCACATGAACGGCTGTATGCAGTAACATCATATGAAGGAGCCATGATGGTGTCATGGTGAGGCACCTATGCTTTGGGCTGCTAACCGACGAGTCAGCAGTTTGAAACCACCAGTGGCTCTGGGGGAGCAAGACAAGGCTTTCTACACTGGTAAAGAGTCACAGATTCGGAAACCCACAGGGGCAGTTCTACTGGGTCCTATAGGGTCACTGCGTTGGCATCCACTCGATGTCAGTGAGTTTAGGGACCCCGTGGGAGAGAGAGCTGGCCATCTGCTTCCATAACGGTTATAAGCCAGCAAGCCCCAGGGGCTATTGTCCTCTGTCACCTGGGGTCCACGTCATTGAAATTGACCCAAGGGCAGCCAGCAACAACACAATATAATACATAACTTCTTCATTGAGATAGAAGCCACAGACCATGCACCCCGCCCATGTAAAGCGGCTTTCAGTATATCACAGAGCTGTGTGGCCATCATGACTATCGACTCCATTTGTATTTCTTATCACCCCCAAAAGAGAGCCCGTGGTCATCTTTTGTCCTTTTAAAGCCCCGTTCCACTTTCTTCTCTCCCCCTCTTCTCTTTTCCTTGAAATGTATTGCTGATCAAACCAGGTCGTTTGTCCTATAGGGCTCCTCATGTTCTGGAGTCTGCTGGCTTTACTGAGCGTGCTCTCTTGTCTCTGCATTGGCTGTGAAATAGAAATACAGAAAGCAGAGGCCTGGTGGCGTAGACCTGGCATCGGTGTACTGGGCTGCTCGTTGGGTGGCTAACCCCAAGACCAGCAGTTTGAACCCCCGCAGCTGCCGGCTCAGAGGGAGGAAGATGAG
>NW_022110173.1:2834392-2846180 GCF_000313985.2 Echinops telfairi
AATTCTACCTTACAAACCTGTCTAGACCAGAGGATGCACACTGGTACAAATAGGAACTAGAAATAAAGTGGGTGAACTGATTACAAGGATCTACATATAACCTCCTCCCTGGGTGATGGACAACAGAAAAGTGTAAGATATGATGAAATAATAATAATTTATAAATTATCAAGGGTTCATGAGAGAGGGGGGAAAGGGGAGGGAGGGGAAAAATGAGAAGCTGATACCAAGGGCTCAAGTAGGAAGCAAATGTTTTGAGAACGATGAGGGCAACAAATGTACAAATGTGCTCGACACAATGGATGGATGTATGGCTTGTGATAAGAGTTGTACAAGCCCCCAGCAAAATGATTAAAATTAAATAAATAAATAATTATTCAGTTAATCGCAAGTGTCTAAGACAATGAATTGATAAATCAGTGCCCTAATGTCTTCCAAAGATACCCAAAGAAGGGTTTTCCTTCCCCTGGTACCACTGTGAATTCAAAGATTGTAACATGTTTGATGTCCAAACATTTTTAGCGTTTTAATCCATTGCCTTCATTTTTACTAAGGGTCCCAACTTTGGCCAGTAAGAGGGTCTTCAAATTGTGTCTGTTGACCCGATCTTACTAACCTTTAGTCATTTCGTGCTCACTCGGTGCCTGCCCTCGCCCTTTTCCCAAGGAGCACCGCCCGTTTTAATGGGCCATGCTGAACGCCAGGTTTGCTCCCTGGTCAAAGCGTCTCTCATTAGCCCATGGAGGCTTGCGTGTTGCCAGGGTGCTGAGCTGATTTCCCTGCAGCTTCGGACTGAGACCGACGAGAGGAAAAGCCTGGTGACCTACTTCTGAAAATCAGCCATCGAAAGCCCTGTGGGCGGCAACCATTCCGTCTGCACTCAGTCCTGGGGACGGTGCACGGTCCACGAATGTGTCAGACGCTGTGCATGGGGCACCGGGAGTCAGGGGACCAACAACGAAAACAACATGGAAAGATGCAACCTCAGACAGAGGGCACTCTTTGAGGTGGGACATTTCCGCAAATAGGACTTTTTGTCCGTAGGAGAAAATACATCCTGGGTTCAAGCATATTTCCAAGGCATGCATTCCTGCAAAACCAAACAGCTTCCACATTGAGAGTGTGCATCTCTTTCTCTTTGGAACGCTTAGTTCCTAATACCATCCGTGTCAGGCTTCCTTCTTTGTAGTTTTAGAACAACAGGGCCAATACATTTCTAACAACACGATCACAGAAGACAGTTTGAGACGGTACTAATTCAGTGTTGGACATCCTGGGTTTCAAAGCCCCGTGGAAGAACTCCCCTATGGATGGTGGCGTCACAAACGTGATCCCACTTGGTTTATTGTTTCATATGTTTGTTAATTTGTTAAGGACGGGCTTTTAGAAATTAAAATTTTCACTTTGTTTTATTATTCTATGAAGCATTCACAGGCTTTAAATTTGAGCCTGCAACATTCGTCATAGCGAGAGGCTTCTCCCTTGTGCTTGTAATCTTGTGGCATGTAATCTTTTTATTGACTCACTAAAAATGCATGTGATTATGAAAATGTATTTCCTTCTCTTTTTAGATAAACAATAGGGTACTAATGTGTCTGTATTTTGTTGGCCAAGCATTCTGCAACTCTAAATCTAGAGATATTTAAAATTTTCTTTCCAAAAGTACAGCAGCCCATTATGTTGATCTAGTATAATTTTTTTTTAACCAGTCCCCTCCTGATAGACACAGAGGTTGTTCCAAATACCTTATTGTTATAAGTGGTGCCGTAATGGATAACCAATGCCTATGCCTTTTCATCATTTGCTACTGACTCTTCGGAATGAGTAGGAAGTGGGGTTCCTGGATCAGAGAGCAGGTGCATATGTATGTGATGATGCTAGAGGTTGAGAAATTCTCCTCCATCCACAATGGATGAGCGTGCTGCTTCCCCACAGCCTCACAACAGACTTAAATGGGGGCCAATCTGGTACGGGAGAATTACAATCTTGGTGCGATTTTGATGTGCATTTCTTTCATTATGAGCTTGGTGGAATTTTTGGGTTTTTTTGTATATTGAAGGACTCCTTGCATTTCTCTGCTGTGAACTGCCTGTGCCTTTTGACTACTTTCCCTGTAATGTGGTTGGTCTTTTGCTTGACTATTTTTAGAGCACTTTATGGCTCAGCAATATGACCATGGAGGAATTATAGCCATTTGTCTGTCTTAAAAGACTGCAAACGTTTCCCCGGGTTTGCTATGCTTCTTTTTATTTTGCTCATGTTTTACTTTTGCACAAAAACATTCCCATGTTGTCAGATTGATCAGTTGTTCCTGTGTTGCTCCCGAATTTTGAGTCATCATTGGGAAAACTTTCCCCACTCGTAGATTTTAAAGCGATTTGCTTGGGTTTTCGTTCAGTGCCCACATGTTTCAATTTTGCATTTTAAATCTCTGAGCCATTTGGACTCCATCCAGGTGTGTGACAGGCGGAAGGAATCCAATTTTATCCTTCTCCGTATGGCTCTCCAGAGAGCTCCAAACCAGGGACTAGAAACCCCTTTTTTCCTGACTGAGTTGACTTATGCTTCCTGGTTCTTACAGTAAATTTACACATATAATTGGGAGAATTTCTGGGTTTTCTATTTTGCTCTGTTGGTTTGCCCATGTATCATATTTTTATGCAAATAGTGTGCACATTGTATGGTTTTTGCAAATCTATATAACCCCCTCCCATGTTTGTTTCCTATGAGCACTACGGTTGTTATACGTGTGCATGTTTACATGGGTGCCTTACATGCAAAATACAGTAAGTACTCTTGTGCCAATATTATCTTTACAAGTCATAGACATTTTGTGATACATTTTTGTCTTTGTAGAGGCAGCTTCCCCTCCTCTGATCTTCTTTTTCGGGGAGCTCCTGGTTATTCTTGTCTGGTCTTCCAAATGACCTTTGCGATCAATTTGTGTGGCCCCAGAAAAGTTCTGGGTGGCGTGCCGTGCTTAGTGGAATCCCATTATGTTTATAAATTAATCAGGGAAGATCGATCTTTCTGATTCGGAGTCTTCCTGCCCAAGAGCACTGTTTGTCGCTCCGTTTGTTCAGGTCCCCCTCGGTGTCTCTAGTAGTGTTTTACACTGTTCCTTCTTTAAGCTTTGGAGGCTTCTTAGGCAGAGGTGTTCTATCGCTTTTCTCTTCTAATAGACCTTTCCGCATGAACTCTTCTACCTGGTTTGTGTTTGTGGAGATCCTCGTGGGTCCCATGGAATGGATACCAGTGCACAGCCACCCCAACGGCCAGGATAGAACTGTACTTCCATGGGCTTTTCATGGCTGTGCGCACACAAATCCTGGGAGCAGGTAAATGTTACTTGTTTCTGAATGTTGGGAGGCTCACCTGCTACTTTACGAATTCTCTTACGGTCGTTGGTAGTGTTCTCATTGAGTCTTTTATCTTAATAGCTCGTCTTTCAATAGGGATCATTTTACCTCTTCCTTTCTGGTCCCGGTTGCCTCCGAGTGCTTTCCCTTGTCCAATTGCAATGAGGAGTCCCTTCAGCACCTTGTTAAACAGCAGTGGCAGCAGTGAATGCGCTTCTCTTGTTCCTGGCTTGAACCCCAGAAAGCAAGCTGCTGACTTGTGGGCCTAGGACAACTGTAATCGAAGTGAGGGCCTTTTAAAAACATGAAAGGATAGGAGTTTATTTTCAAGCGTCTTATTTGAACCTATGGAGATGATATGATCCCGACCCCCGACCCCCAGCTTTATTAGCATGTCATTAACTCTCTAGGCAATCTTTTCCTGAGGCCCACACTAATCCAGAATGCCTACTTCTTAATATTTGTGGTAGTCACCTAATCTGGTGTCAATTTAAGGATTAAGAGTGTAGGCGGGGAGTCTAGGCTGTCAATCTGGAGATAGCCAGTGAGACTTCTGTGGGCATGGCCTTCTCCTGAGAATTCTGGGAAATCTGGTACTTCCTCCTTGGAGGCGGAAGACACCTCTCTCTCTCTGCTACTCCCTGGGAGACATTGCAGAAGACAAGCCACATGGACGCATCCAGACCTTGGAAGCCAGAGAAGCCACAGAGAGACCCCTGTCAGCACTGAGATGCTTACAACGCCACTGGACCCAAAGGCTTTCTACCCACTGGGAGGTGATCGTCCTGCATTTGGCTTCATTGCATGTGCTTCGTGAGTCTGAAAAGGACTTTATAGATTGACATCGGATGTCTGGGCTAATATCAGACTTATGGCCTTGGGCTGGACTGGGCTGGGATGTTTTCTCCATGTAAAATTGTTCTTGTCTATAAAGCTCTCCCTTATGTACATATGTGTGTTTATGAATTTGTTTCTCTAGTCTACTGAGACTAACACAATATTAAATGTTTCTTAACATTTTAGAGCACCTACGGCTCATCTAGGAAATTGGCAGGATGAAGCGTGTGGGCCCCTCTCTCCGAGCCTATTGATTTAATCCACTGCACGATGCGGAACAGTTCAAGGGCTAAAAGTCTTGACTGTGGAGCCAGGCTGGCTGGCTGGAGCTCTGCTACCTCCTATGCATAGGGCCTTGGGCAAGTTGTGTGATCTTGCTATGCTTAGGTTTCCTCATCTGTAAGAGGGATGATGACAATAGCTATATGGTAGGGTTGTTGCGTGGATGAAACGGGTTTATATACGCTAAGCATTTAGATAGTACTTAATCTACTGCATTCCTTCTTGATAAAGATCTCATTTCACCCTACACGCACACGCCATTCATCTTCTTTCTACCTGGTCATTGTACACTCTAACGTCAGATACAAGGGCAGCAAAGGGAATAAGGGTGTCTAGAACCAGTTGCTGTTGAGTTGATTTGAGCTCATGGCACCCCCCTGTGTGTCAGAGTAGAACTGCGATCCAGAAGGCTTTCAATGGCTGCTTTTTTTTGGGGGGGGGGGGGATCACCAGACCTTTCTTCTGAAGTGCCTGTGAGCGAACTTCAACTTCCAACCTTTCAATGATCAATCAGCTGGGCACAAGGGAGCTTGTAAACAGAGAGGCCAGATTTGTCCTTTGCTGGTGTTATGACCCCTTCCCCGCCCTAGCTTGGAACAAGGCTTAGATCCCCTTCAACTGCCCCCCACCCCCTCCCCCCACACCTCCGCACTTTGGTGACTGAGTTCTCATGATCGTGAGCCTGGCCCTGAGAGAGGGGTTCTGAGGATGCGGCTTCCCCAGGAGGAGTGGCATTCAGCCTGGCAGGAGACCCGCACTTGGCGTCTTTTCCAAGGGGGGAGAAGGCAACAGCAATGTGTGTGTGTGTGTGTGTGTGTGACTTCCCAGAGGCCTGCTTGACTGGGGCCGTGAGGTCCTTCTTACTCCACCCACGTCTGACCGCCCTTCCCCCACATCATGGTCGGCCACGAGGACATGGTTGGTCTCTTGAGCTGCCAGCTGGGTAGTAAGTAGGAGGAACCCCAACTCAGCCAAGGGAAACCTGGAACCTGAAGCAAGCCCTGCTGCTTCTCTTCTCTGAACCCTCAGTGCATGGCTGGACCTACTCTGAGCTGTTGAGAGCCAGTCCCGTCCAGTAGGCCTCCATGGGGGCTGTCACCACTGCGTCAAACAGGACCTTCTGCACCAGCTCCTCATCACCTGGGGGAGCAAGACGGGGGCCATGTGAAGATGAAGCCGCTTGTTTTGTCCATGATCTGGATGTCGCTCATTGACCCCTAGGAAGGGCCCCGGAGTTCTCGGGACCAGCTATGCCTCAAACATGTTGTGCGTAACCATCTGTGTGAGTTGCACAAGTCCCAGGTCCCTCCACTCCGAACAAGAGTAAAAGGAAATGATTTCTAAGACCTTCCCCCCATTCGAACATCTGATGGTGTTAGGAGAATAGTTCTGGGACTGCATACTTGGATCCGGACCCCGCCTCTCTCTCCTATCTCAACTCTCACCCCCTGCAACTTGACCGTCACCCTCAGGACACGCCGGCCTCTGGGCAATCTTGTGGATTTGAAGGTGCCATGCTCCTCCTTGTCTCAGAGCCTCCCCCCTCCCCGCCCCCGCTGCTCCCTGGTCTGGGTGCTCTTCCCCACGCTGCCATGTGACAGCTCCTTAGAGAGGTGGCCTTCCCTGATCATCTGCTTAGCTGAAGCGGGTCCCATTTTCTCCCCGACAGCCCCTATTATGGCGTTTTTTCACAATCTGTAATTATCTGTGTCTACGCGCAGAGGCCTGCCTATTTGTCATGTGCTTGCTCCACTGGATGATCAACTCCAGGAGAGCCAGGCCTTTGTCTGTTGGAGTAATTTCTCACCTTCAACGCCTAGCCTGGGCATGTGGTCAGTGTGTAGTTGTCTATGGAATGAATGAATGAACGAATGAGCCAGCTGACCTGGGAGGTAGAGCCCCTTCATGGGAGGGACCTTTATGTGACATGATGACCTGCTCCTTCTTCCAGTGAAGGTATGGCCCCATGATCTCACCATGTGCCTTAGAGCAGGGGAATTCAGGGTCAGCCTGAGAACCAGAGTTCAAACTAGAGTTGTGGACCCATAGGCTTTATAAGAGGCCACCTGACCTAGTGAGGGAGAACTCCGGGGTGTAGGGTTCCTGACTGGGGGCCCTCAGTGGGGTGGTGACTGGGACAGGGTGCCCTGACACATGTGAGCGTCTGCTCTGAGTCCTAACAGGGCTCTGCAGACAGACGGACGGGCCTTTACGTAGCTCTCTCTTCCTGACATTCCTGTCACCCCAGCTCCCAGGATGTGTTGACAGTGGTTTTGTCCCCTAGAAATGGCTGGCTCTGCCTTAGTTTGTTGGAAATTTCCCTTTTCTCCCACGGCCACCCCGAAGTCCCAGGGACAGGGCCCCCAGACAGCCGCTGCCCCTTCCTGCATAGCCCTGGGTCACAGGACTCCTCTGGGTAGGTGACACTCACATTCCAAGTCTGGGTCCTCCCCCGTCAGGAACTGGGTCATGGCCTCCAGCTGACTGAGCTTCTGGTGGTCTGGGTCGATATCTGTGACGCAGTAGATCCTGGAAACCATGAGAGTCAGCCAGCGTTCTCGCTGACGATTGCACCATTGTCCCCCGCCTCCCCCCGCCCCAGTCGCTACTGCTCATGAGCGGTGACTTCCCTGCTTACCATCCACTGGCCAGCATCAGATCTGGGTGAAGCAGGTCATGCAGGCCTGAAATCAGAGAGGCACCCCCGTCAGCAGAGCTGAAAACCAGCCGTGTGGTGAGCCTCTTTAAGGACCACGACCCCCAAAGACCAAGCCCACCGCCATTGAGCTGGCTCTGACTCACAGCAACTCCACGTAGGAATTCGGAGGACTATACATCTTCCCGGAGCCTAGAGCCTCATCCTTCTCCTCAGGAGTGGCTTGCGGGTTTGAACTGTGTACCTTGCGGTCAGTTACACAATGCTTCACCCGCAGCACCACCGGGTCTCCTCTCTGGAGAACGGGGCTGGGTTTTAGGCTCTCCTCTGTCCAGGCACTAGCCTTGCCTCAGTGGAGGGACTCAGTCACGGGTCACTTCCTGACATGACCGTGCTCCCCACTGCCTCAGGGGCCCGTAGCCCCTTACCTTCAAGGTTCAAACACAGCGTCTCCCAGGACCTCCTTGTCCAGGAACCATCTCTTCCTCCCCCTTTGGCTTTCCTGTCCCTCACGCCTTTCCCAGCTTCCTTCTGGTTAGAGCAGGCATGCCATGATGCTTCCAGCTCTGTGAGCAGCTCCCATCTAATTCTCCTTAGGCTCCGCCTCCCTCCCCCTGCCCCCCAGGGAGCCAATCCTTTGAAATCCACGGTTTCAGTCTCCTTGGCTTTCTTGGGTCCCACTGTGCTCCATGCAGGTCAGCAATACACCTACTCTTTGCTACCTCTGCAGCCTCCCTGCCCTGGCCGTGCGCTCAGCACGTGTTTGCCGAGTGAAGGAACTCCGTTCTCAGGAGTGGCTTCTCCTGCTCAGTGGTAATTAGGTGCCTCATCGGGCTTTTGCAAAATCAAAGGAGAGGATGATGGAAGTTGGGTGAGTGGGGGCTTCTGAGAAGTCATTGGGAGGGCTAGCCGACACAAAACAAATAGATAAGGGGGTGGTGTCCTTTCCTCAGTAAAGCCCAGCCAGCTCCATGAATCCAACCCCCTGATGTCTGGTCCATTTCTCCACAGAGGTGGGTGCAATAGAGCCCCTTCTGTCCTCTGAGCCATCTAAGCTGGGAACAGCTGGGTCTGAAGCACAAGACAGAAGATGGTGTAGTCGGGGTGCTTAGGGGTGCTTAAGGGCTTTGATTGGGAGAAAAGGGAGGATGGAAAAAGAGAGTGCCCACCAGACATGGGAGGGCAAATCGACCAGGGGCAGAGGCAAGTATTCAGCTGGTCTGGGTGGGGAGAGTGGGGGGAGGTGACTTGACAGGGATGGCTTCCCAGAGTAGGGCCTTCTGAGCTGGGACCTGAAGTTTGAGCTGGAATTCAAAGGCTGGGGGCTGGAGAGAAGAGCTTTGTTTAGAGGGGGGTCAGCACAGCTGACGGGAAAGCCTGGAAGCTTAGTGTATAGAGAAATGGGGAGGGGGGTTTCAGATTTGGCATTTCCAGAGAGACTTCTGTGCTTTAAAAGGCCCCTCTGAAAAGGAGAGAGGCAGGGAGAACCCTCAGTAGTGCTGGTGGTGGCTAGGCTGATGGGGTGGGGAGACGGCAGATGAGATGCCGTCCAGAGAGGGGAACGAGTAACAAAAGAAAGAAAGGACAGAATGCAGCAGGCCAGTGACCCGCTTTCCCACGGGCTTCCAGAGCGTCCCTGGACCCTGCGTTCAGACCTGGGTTTCTCAGGGTCTCCTGCGGCAGCAAGTCAGGGACCAGGTGGACCTGGGATGGGGCCCTTCTCCCCCGTCCTCCCTCCATTGCCAGTGCTTCCCTCAGACAACCTTATACTCTGGTCTCCTCTCTTTCTTTAACATTCATTTTACTGGGGGCTCTTACAGCTCTTATCACAATCCATACACAGATCCATTGTGTCCAACACAACTGTGCACATGCTGTCATCATCTTTTCAGAACATTTTCTTTCTCCTTGAGCCCTTGGTAACAGTTCCTCATTTTCCTCCTCCCTCTCCCACCCTCCCTCCCCGAGGTCCCCTTGATAATTTATTTAGAAATTGTTTTTCATATCTTATACTGACTGCTGTCTCCTTTCACCCACTTTTCTGATGTCTGTCCCCCTGGGAGCGGGGCCATACATCGATCATTGTGATCAGTTCCCCCTTACATCCCCCCTTATCCTTCTAGTATCACTGCTCCCCTTATTGGTCCTTAGGGGTTTATCTGTCTGAAGGGCCATAAGTTAGAGAAGAGCCAGTCAGGGTGCAGTGTAGCACTGTGAAACACACAGCCATCCTCTAGTTCTTTAATGCTTCCTCTCCCCCTCCCACTACCATGACCCCAATTCTATCTTACAAATCTGCCTAGACCAGAACATGTATCCTGCTACAGATAAGAGCCCCTCTCTCTTTCTTATCTCCTCCTTCTAGCCTCCTGATGGCATGGTTCAAACAATACGTTCCCTCAACTGCCCTCTCTCGTTTGGCGCAGCAAAGCCTCCCAGCATAGGACTGGGCATTGCCTGGCTTGGTCAGCTGGTGCAGGACTGCCTGTGCAGCCAGTGGGGGGTGGGCACCAGTTCACACAGACCCCTCCTCTCTAGGCAGTCCCTGCCCTGAGAGCCCACTCTCATGCCTGGGACGTGGGGGGTTGTTGAGCCAGCTCCCCCCCGGGTGGGTCTCACCCAGGACTCAGTCCAGTCTGGCCTCTATCCACCAGAACGGGATCTGACGTACCTTCTTCCACAGATGTGTTCCCCAGGAGGACGTATTCTCCGTGGCCCTGGGACAGCACCACTCCCAAACTGTGGGGGAGCAGAGAACACACACACATCCACAGCGCATGACACCCCTCTCCCTGCCCACAACCTGCCCCTTCCTTCATCCCACACCCATGAGCTTTTCATGCCTGTGACGTATGCACAGCACCCAGGCCAAGCCCTTCCACCCCACAGGCCACCTGTTCTTTCTAGACTTGAGATAGCTCGCCCTTCCTTCCTTCCTGCCTTCCTTCCTTCCTTTCCTTTCCTTTCCTTTCACCAGTTTGTTCCTGAGAAGGACCCTGGAGATTCGCTAGACCAAGAGTCCTTCCAACTCCCACTGTAGCCAAAGCACATCTTGAACCCCACCTGGACCCCTTGAAATGTAGGAAAGTGGTCCATGCCTCACAGTGCGTCCCACAGACAGGAAATCCCCTTCCCACCTGGCAAGTCCTGCTAGACCCTCTTTGCCTGTAGACCAGCAGTTCTCAACCTGTGGGTTGCAACCCCATTGGGGGTCGAACAACCCTTTCACAGGGGTCGCCCAATTCATAACAGCAGCAAAATTGCAGTGATGCATAGCAACGAAAATAATTTTATGGTTGGGGGTCACCACAAGATGAGGAACTGTATTAGAGGGTCGCGGCAGGAGAAAGGTTGAGAACCACTGTTCTAGACATTTGGTTGTCAGCCTTGGCTAAACATCTGAATCACCAGCCTAGAGACTCCAATTGCTTGGTTTAGATGGGGCCTGGGCTCTGGTGTTTTCACCAAATTCCTTGGGTATTCTAATGAGCAGTTGGGGCTGAGAGTCACTATTTCAGAGATCACGAATTAATTCAGAAATACGGGCCATTTATTTCTTAATCTGTAAAGTGCCTAGAACCAACCATTTATGGGGTTTGAAGGAACTTCAAATTTGATTCTTTTATGTTCCAACAAGGCGTTCCTTTAAGAGCTTTAAGTGGACTACTTATTATTCAGAACAACCCCATGAGACATAGCAATTATGATTTCCTTTTTACAGCTAAGTCTAAAGCACAGATTGGTTTAGTAACTTGAACTAGACCACACAGGCTACGCATGGTAGAGCTGGGCCTGAAACCCAGGCAGTTTGACTTTCCAGCCCGCACTCTTGATCCCAACCCACCTTGCTGAACGCCAGGCCTGGTTTATTTTCGAGGGCCATCCCACTGCCAACTCATATGGCGAAGCCCATAACCCAGACTTGAGAACTCAACTCTAAGCTGCTGGCCGGTCATGTTTCATAGCCCTCCCTCTGTGCATAAAACGTGGGTCCCTCACCTGAAAGGCGTGTCCCTGATGTGTGTGAAGAAGTAATCATGGGTCAGGAAAAGGACACGCTTCTGGAAGAGCCAAAAGAGAAGGGTGCTTGCTGGAGAGAGGACTGCTGACCCGGTCACCTGCCTCCCTACCCAGTGCCCTTGGAGCCCCTGTCCCGCTGGACCACGGCCTTCTGGTCTCCCCTCCTCCTTCGACCACCACCGACTTGCCTCCTCAGATGAAGGTCCGCAGGCAGAACCCAGCAAAACCACAATGCTTCGTGGGTGTTACCTGGGTTTAAGGACTGAGATCCACACCTGTGCCACGAGCCACAGGTAATGTGACCCAGCAACCAGTTTGCCGTGCCACCGAATCACAGTGCACATTTACCCAGCCACTGTGGCTCTGAAGTATCATATTCTAGAGTCTAGACCATGCAGGGATGGACAATGGCTCCAGGGTCCAGTGTGAGGACAGACAAGAAACTTCCGGCTGGTATGAAAGACGTCCGAAGCTCATCTCTAGGCAACCCACCAACGGAGAATGGGGCACTGTCCCCCTGCTCTACTTACCTGCCCCCCACCCCAGCCATGTACCTCTTTCTTTTTTTTTTAGTTTAAAAAAAAATCATTTTATTAGGGGCTCATACAACTCTTATCACAATCCATACATACAT
>NW_022110173.1:2847025-2848156 GCF_000313985.2 Echinops telfairi
GCACCATCAGCTTTCTTTAGCACCATGTACTTTCATAGCTTCCTTCCCCTCCAAAGACATCATCCGCTAGGCTCCATTTAAACTTGTCTACATTAGGGACAAGCATCGTGGTGGCTAAGGGCATGGAAGGGGCTCTCTGGGTGCTTAGTGTGCCTGGCTGCTAACCGAGAACCTTCGAGGTTCCTCAGAAGAAAGGCTTGATGAATTAGTTGTGAACCATCAGCCGCTGAAAACCCCACTGAGCTCTGTGTTCCTGGGAGAGTTGGGGTGCCATGAGCTGAGGTTGACTGGACGCATGTTGGTTTGCCAGGCACAGACTGGCATCAGGCCTGTGCGTTTAAACGCAAACAAGGTGGGCGCTCTGGGGGTCAGTGACGTCACTTTGCTAAGCCTTCCTGTCTCTTCATCTGTTCATCAGGACTAACGACGATGGAATCTCTGGCAAAAGGTGGCTGCGGCGGCGTGAGCTTGGCTTGAGCTGGCAGAGGTGGCACCGGGAAGAGGACGCTTTGCTCTGGGCTCAGAAGCGTTCCGCGGGGGCCCGGTCCCTGGCCCCGTGTTAATACCATGAGTCCAGTTGGTCCGGAAACGGTTCTTAGCTTATGTTGCTTTTTGGGGGGTTTGCGCTGTCCATTTCAGAAATGGGGTTGTGGGGGGGGCGGGCGTGCGGTGTCAAGGGCAGGGAAGGAGCGGGTGGCTTTAGGAAAAGGCAGGAGGTGCTTTCTAGGAATCTGACTTTAGACAAAGGGGAGTCGAAGAAAGTTAGGTGTTGCGCGCGCACTGCAAGGTCAGGGGTTTAAAGCCTCCAGCCGCTCCTCAGGACAAAGACGAGGCGTTCTACTCCGGTAGAGAGCGCGTCTAGGAGACTCAGGGCAGTTCTACCGTCTTACGGGGTCGCTGTGAGATGGAGACGGCTCGGTGGCGGTGTTTGGCTTGGTTTTGGTCCTCAGTTCCTTGTCACCGTGAGGCAGAATCGGCGCCATGCTTCCAGTAGCTTGCGTCTTTCTGTTGCCGAGTGATGTGCTCTATCTTATGGACAGACCGCCGTTTGTTTTTACCTTCCCCTCTTGGTGGGCACTTGGGTGATTGTTCCCGATTTGGGGGCGCATGAGTCGTGCTGTTACAAACATT
>NW_022110173.1:2850799-2871928 GCF_000313985.2 Echinops telfairi
AGACTCCACTCAAGCTCACTGCCATCTAATCCGTTCTCACTCCTGCAGCCCTCTAGGACAGACGAGAAATGCCTCTGGGCTTTGGAGCCTGGCGCCATTGACAGGCGTAGAACGCCTCGTCTTTCCCCCTGTAATGGCTTTCCCAGGCTAACGTCGTGGTAACAGTCCAGGGCAGAACCCGCGATGCCGCCTGGGCTCCTTTCCCAGGCCAGGGTGAGGCAGAGACCTGAGCGATGGCACAGAGCCCTGGAGCCCTGAACTTGCCACGTTGTGGCTGTGTGCTGTCAGGTGGGCTTGGATGCAGCGACGCTACACAGCAGAGCAGGGCTGCCCTGCAGGGTTCCCACAGCTGAAATCTCGACAGGCGCAGCTCACCGAGCCTTTTCTCCCATGGAGCCGCTGCGTGGGTCGGAACCACCGGTCTTTGACTCGCAACCAGGCCCGTAACCACGGAGCCACCAGGGCTCTTCTGAAACCCAGCACATGGAGATCAAAAGGCCTTGAAGGAACACCAGAGGAAGCTGCCCCACTGTCTGTGCCAGCCACGGGGGTGTCTGTGTGTACACGTGTGTGTACACGTGTGGTGTCCGTGTGCGCACGCACCCAAGACAGGAGGACCTGCAGGTAGTCTCAAGATGAGGCCTCCCTCCCCCTCCCCAGTGCCAGTGCCTTGTTCTGAACTAGCCAACACGGAGAGTGAGGAAAAGGGTCTTCCGTTCCAGGATGCTGGAGACTTTGTTTTTCTGGTTCATTCCTTTTGGCCCGTGGCCCAGGACGTCTGACTACAATGATACCTGGTATTGGCCTGCATGTCAGAGCTAGAGCCCTGCAATCAAGGTGCTAAATAGATCTGAAGGCCAAACCTGGATTCCACAGGGTAAGTGGCCTAGGTATTGGCCAAGCATGTATTTAAAAAAAAATCATTTTATTGGGGCTCATACAACTATTATCACAAACCATTCATCCATCCATTGTGCCAAGCACATTTGTACATTTGTTACCATCATCATTTTCAACACATTTTCTTTCTACTTGAGCCCTTGGTATCAGCTCCTCATTTTCCTCCTCCCTCCTGCACCCTCCTCTTTCCCTCATGAACCCTTGATAATTTGTAAATTATTATTATTTTCTTGTCTTACACTGATTGATGTCTCCCTTTACCCACTTTTTTGTTGTCCATCTGCCTTGGAGGGGGTTATAGATAGATCATTCTGATCGGTTCCCTCTTCCTCACCCCCACTTCCCCTTCTCCCCCTGGTATCACTACTCTCATTTTTGGTCCTGAGGGGTTCATCTGTCCTGGATTCCCTGTGTTTTCAGCTCTTCTCTGTACCCATGTGCATGCTCTGGTCTAGCCGGATTTGTAAGGTAGAATTGGGGTCATGATAGTGGGGGGGGGGGCAGGGGCAGGGGGTGAGGAGGAAACATTAAAGAACTAGAGGAAATTTTATGCTTCATTGGTGCTATACTGCACCCTGACTGGCTTGTCTCCTCTCCAAAGTCTGTATTTTTTTTTAAAAAACCATCTTCTTCCCGTTGGTTTGCTGTTTTGGGTTAGTGGCTGCTGAGGCGGCTCTGACCCACAGTGACCCCACATGTGTCGAGCAGACAGACTCCTAAGCTTGTCAAGTCTGCGCCCTTTTGGTGGCAGATCACCAGGCCTGTCATCGGAGGCACCTTTGATTGGGGTTCAGTGGCCAGTCTTTCAGCTGGTAGTCAAAGACTTAGCTGTGAGCCACCCGGCGCTCCTGAAATTACGCCAGCACAGCTGGGGTTGCGTGTCTATGGGGCAGGGGAGAGAAAGGTCTAATCCATCAGTGGGAAGTAGGAACGCATGGGAGATCTCCTTGAGAGAACAAAGCAAAACCCCAAAGCCAGGCTGGCACATTGCTTGACCCTCAGGCCAGGAGGCCGGCTGGAAGGGTTACAGAGATTCCCACCATGCTGTAAGAAAGATTCCTTGGGCCTCAAGCGAGACCAGAGTGTGGTTTTCGAGAGGAACAAGCTTGTAAGTGCTGCACCCCTGGGCCGAGAGCGAGAGAGCGAGAGTGAGAGGGCTGGGAGGGACTGGCAGGTGAGAACCCAATAGCACTGTCTGCCGCCTGCCTGCAGGGAGAGAAGGCATGTGGGGGAAACCGAGCAGTTGGTAGCAAACAAATGTAGGGACGAGAGGTGTCCTAACAGATGAGAGGAGTGAGACGCTAGATGCCCTGTCCTGGTCCGGACACCAGCGCAGTGCTCTGCACACGGCGCAGGCTGGCTAGCTCTTGCGTGTGCGTGGACAAGGCACCGCGCTGAAAGATGGAAGAGGGCTCCTTGTGGTATAATGGGGGAGGGGGCGGGGGAGAAGGAGGGGGAGAGGGAGGGGAACAGGGAGGGGAACAGGGATTTAAAAGGTGGACGACTGTGCTCTTCAAAGGAGACTCTTGGGAACTCTTCAAGGTTGGGGGATGAGTTGAGACTCAGGGTCACGTGAGCCAGCGCCATGGTATAGAATCAGAGGCATGTGGGCATTGCAGGTGGTTAGTACCTACCTTATCAGCCTGTGGCTATTCAAGGAGTAAATCTTTGTATCCAATCCTGCTTCTAATCAATGTCCATTGCTAGTAGGAGTGAGGGCTTTCATGGGGGAGAGCTGGGTTCTCCCCAGCCGGTACACCTCATGCTCAGTCAGTGGTCACGAGGGTCTGGTCACCTCATTGAACAGGGGCGGGTGGAGAACTGGGCAGAGCATTGTCTCCCGAGAGGGCCATGGTCACACGTCAGATCCACACCTGGATCCATGGCCGTGGACAGCCAGCCGCTGTAAAGCATGAGCACCACCATGACACGCCATGGAGTGTCCAGCAGGGTCGTCATCACCCGTCCTCTACTGTCACAGCAACCACGAGTCAGGAGAGCCGTGCCAGCTTACAGCTACGCCACCTGGGGCAGTTCGTCAGCATCAACGAGTACATGTCAGGGGATGGGCAGAGGGTTCAGGAGGAGTCCCAACAACCCTGAGTTAGCAGGTAAGGAATCTGGTTAGTCATGGCATCCAAGAAGTCTGAAGGCCACATGAGGGTGCTGGGAACAGGGAGAGAGGGATGAAAGTCCTCCCCCTCCAACAATTTGTCTACGTCAGAGAGCATGTTGATATCGTTCATGGTGTGGAGTCCATTCCACAGGGTGGTCAAGGCCACAGGAACCCTGGGGCCATGGTGGTTATGTGCTGGGCTGTGATTGGAAAGGTCAGCAGTTTGGAACCCCCAGCTGCTCCTCGGGACAAAGATGAGGCTTTTCTACTCTCGTAAAGTTACGGTCTCAGACACCCACAAGGGCCAGTTCTAGCCTGTCCCACGGGATCGCTGTGGGTTCGAGGGCAGTGAGTTTGGTTTGGTCTAGGAGACCTGGCAGTGCTGGGGGTTGGCATTGGGCAACGAACTGCAAAGCCAGTAGTTCATGAAAGAAGAGCCAACCAGCTGCTCCGTGGCTGTCTGCTCACATGAAATCTTGCAGTTTGAAAAACCAGCCAGTATGAGTCAGATGGCATCGGCTCGATGGCTATAGTTTGGTTTCAGGTTTTAATCTGCATGGGGGCAAATCGCCAGGCTGTTCTCCCACGGAGCCAGTCAGTAGGCTTGAACTGCCAACTCCTTGGTTAGCAGCCAGAGCGTAACTGCTGCTCCACAGAGCTGCTGACAGATCCACAGCAGCCTCTCTCGGGTCTGTCTCTAAGCTATCGTGCACCATGTGCGTAGGAAGCTTTTCATTACAGCGTGAAACTAGTCCTGCTTTATGCTCTGGCCAGGTGGGCGTGGCCCCGAGCAAGCGAGCAGGGGCCTGGGTGGGATGGGCCTATGTGTGGGACAGGAAGGGACTTCAACTCCTCTAGCTTAGAGAAGGGGCAGCCGCCACTTGTGACCTGACATCACTGATGTTGCCCCGTCTACCTCAACAGGACCCTTCTCAGCCCAGAACATACCCAGTCAGTCAGATGTCACAGAAACTAGGTACGGAGCCCTGACCATCAGCCCATGGGTACACACTGCACCCCCATCCTAATGCTTTCTCCTTTGGCTCCTGGAGGCCTGTGTGTGTGTAAGAACCTGGGTCTCATTGTCGCAGACAGATGCCTGTGTTCTTTTAGCTGAGGCAGATGGGCAACCAGGGGGAGGCGGTGGGGGTGGCTGTGAGGGAGGAGGTGACATTTGTAAATATGTCAAGGGACAATGAAAATTCCATAGATGCGCTGGAACCTTTTAAGTGAGAAAATGAAGTGACTTTTTAAAAAATGCTGTGCACATCGGAAAAGTCAGTACCCCCAAGGGGGTTGATTCCCGATTCTCTGGGGTTACTGTGGATACAGACCAGCTTAGGGAAGACTGCACCTTCAACCGCTTCTCCTTGAACACGCTCCATCTGAGCTGCCAGCGATTTGCATAATAAATGGTAACTTTCCAAATGGCAGGCAGCCTAAGGAAAGAGGGATCGCTGGTGGCACAGTGATTAAGCATTTGGCCACTAACCCAATAGCTGGCGGTTCAAATCCAGCAGTTGCTCTGCAGAAGAAGGACATGGCATGGGCACTGGCTCTCTACTCAAGTCCTCCCTCAAGACAAGAACACTTTGTTCTAATAACCTGGTATTCTGTGATGCTCAACTTCCTGACACGATTGCTGAAGACAAAGCGGGTGCATAAGCTAACGTGGTGACCAAAGCTGATGGTGTCTGGCTATCAAAAGATGTAGCATCCAGGGTCTTAAAGGTTTGAAGATAAACAAGGGGCTACCTGGCAGGGAAGCATCAAAGCCCACCTGGAAGAAGCACACCAGCCTGTGTGATCACGAAGTGTCGACGGGATCAGGTTATCAGGCATCAGAAGACCCCAAACAAGCAATCTTATCCATGTGAATGAGGTGGGTTGGAGCGGAGACCCAAAGCCCATCTGTAGACAATTGGACATCCCCTCACAGAAGTGTCACAAGGAAGGGACAAGTGAGCCAGGGTGCAGTGCAGCACCTCTATGTTCTTTAATTACCCCCACACACACACACACATACACTATCATGTGCACTATCACTATCAGTGTACAGGAGCGTGTACTCTGGTACTGATAAGAGCTGCCAACACATGGAACCCGGGACAGACAAACCCCTCAGGAACAGTCATGGGAGCAGTGATACCTGAGGGCAGGGGGAAGGTGGGGGGAGAGGGAGAAAGGAGGAACCCACCTCAATGATCAATGAATAAACCCCCCACCCACCGAGGGGGACCAACAACAGAAATGTGGGTGAAGTTGAGACAGAGGATGGTGTAAGATATGAAAATAACAATAATTTATAAATGATCAAGAGTCATGAAGGGGGGAGGGGGAGGGAGGGGAAAAGAGGAGCTGATATCAAATGCTCAAGTAGAAAGAAAATATTTTGAAAATGATGGCAGCATATGTACAAATGTGCTTGATACAATTGACGTTTGGATTGTTATAAGAGCTGTAAGAGACCCCAATAAAATAATTTATTAATAAAAATGATTTAGATTTAAAAAATTATGTGCGGCCATCTAGCTCAGAAGCAACAAAGCCCACATGGAAGAAGCACACCAGCCTGTGCAACCACGAGGTGTCGAAGGGATCAGGTATAAGGCATCATCAGAACAAAAAATCTTACCATAGTGAATGATGGGGGGAGTGCAGAGTAGAGACCCAAAGCCCATTAATAGGCCACTGGAGATCCCCTTGCAGAGGGGTCTCGGGGAGGAGATGAGCCAGTCAGGGTGCGATGTAACAACGATGAGAAATACAACTTTCCTCTAGTTCCTAAATGTTTCCTCCCCGCTCCCACTACCATGACTCGAATTTGACCTTGCAAGTCTGGCTAGACCAGAGGAGGTACACTGGTACAGATAGGAACTGAAAATACAGGGAATCCAGGACGGATGAGCCCTACAGGACCAGTGGTGTGAGTGGCGATACAGGGAGGGTAAAGGGAGAGTGGGTAGGAAAGAGGGAACCATTACAAGGATCTATATGTGACCTCCTCCCTGGGGGACAGACAACCGAAAAGTGGGTGAAGGGAGACGTCGTCGGACAGGGCAAGATATGACAAAATACCAATTTATAAACTATCAAGGGCTCATGAGGGAGGGGAAAAATGAGGACCTAATGTCAGGGGTTTAAGTGGAGAGAAAATGTTTTGAGAATGATGTACAATTGATGTGTGTATGGATTGTGATAACAGTTGTATGAGCCCCTAATAAAATGTTTAAAAAAAAAAAATGATGTGGCAGTTTGCCTCCATCTGAAGACTTACAGTCTGGAAGCCCTGTGGGGCAGCTCTCTTCTGCTCTATAGCACTGCTGTGAGTCAGAGTCCCTTGGGTGGCACCGAGTTTGGCTTTGGTCTTCCAAGGAACAAAGAACGGCTGTGAAAGACTCAGGCCCGCCCGTTCCCTAGCTCAGTGGTCTCTGAAGAACCAGGCGTGGTGGAGCTCCTCACAGATGTTCCTGCAGCACCTTTGAGTGAGCGCTTCAATCAAGACCTCCAAGCTGCAGCAAGAACTCAAACCCCACGTGCTAATTCCGTTCAGTCCAAGTCCGTTGTCACCACTCAAAACATCTAGGACTTGGGATGGAGCCTCCCTAGGACCAGACTTGGGCGCTCCCTCTAGAACCTTACCCCTTGGTGCAACGGCACCTTCACTTCCATAGACAGAGAACTCAGACCTTACCCCTTTGTCCAACGGCACCTTCACTTCCATAGACAGAGAACCAGTTTCCCCATTGATCATGGCTGTTCTTAGCTGCAAGGGGAGAGACGAGGGCATGAGTTCCTTGCCTTACTCTGGAAGGTAGAGTGTATTAAGCTTTCCTGACCAGACTAAATTTTTCCCCTTATACCTTTTCTCTGCATAGAATACAGGGAGATAAAATAGAGCGGATCCTTAGGTTCAATTTACCTTATCCTTCTGGGCATTCACCACATTAGTCTTTCAAAATGGACGGATGCATAAGTATGCCTAGGATCATATTACTGAAATCATGGATTCCTTCAGGGTGTGCTACTGAGGCCAAAAGTCAGGCAAAACCACGACCAGAACTCAACCTCTGTAGCTTATCCACCCAATCTCATTTCTCATTCATCCTCAGGAAGCCTTGTGGCTCCGGGAGGTATTGGTATATATATATTGGTATTGGTATATATTGGTGTATATATATATATATATATATATATTTTTTTCCCCCCTGTTGTTTGAAGAATTTGCCCATTATAGGACATGCGGCCGACTTGGGGCTTGGGACAGCTCTGGGATGGAGCTGGCCTGTCTTAGAGAAGTCAGGAGTGACCTCAGAGCTTCGTGCCATGAGGCTGGCCGGTTCTGTTGGAGACAGAGCTCAAGCAGCTCCCCTCGGCCTGCTGCTCTTCCCCACTCACGCGTTGGGCGTGGCCCTCCCATTCCACTTCAGAGAGGTCCACGCTGTTGTAGTTGGGCTTGGCCTTCAGCTTCTTCCCCTCTCTATACTGGAGAGAGCAGGTCAGGGGGAAAAACACGAGGTTAGCACAAGGCCCTCCTCCCCTCGCATCTCTCTCTTTCTTTTTAATCGTTTTATTCGGGGCTCATACAACTCTTATCACAATCCATTCATACATCAATTGTGTAAAGCACATTTATATATTCGTTGCCCTCATCATTCTCAAAACATTTGCTTTCTCTCTTTTGAAAAAACAATTTAGAATGGCAAATTAGGCAGGGGTTCAATGTCAGATCGCCAATTTGTATGAGACAGTTTAAACTACTAACCAACCCCCTGATGGTTTCACCTGTTCCTTGATTTTACTTCTCCCTCTTGTGGACTGTTAGCTCCCATGTCACCCAAGTCAACCACCATCAACAGTCCGGTCCTTTACTTTGCTGTCCCTCCCTTGCCTTCCCCTACTTGGAAATCTCCAAAGTCTGTTCCCTTTGGTGAGAAAGTCTTTAAAATAGATACCTTCGGATACACTCAATCGAAGAATCTCAGTGATTCCGTAAGGCCTCTGGGCCCACCTTTCACCCAGGGTCTCAGGGTCTCTGAGTGAGTATTTCCCACGATGGGAACCTCCCCAGTATGTGAGTCAGCTTGTCACAGTTTGGGACAGCTCGAATTGCTAGGAAGTTTTTCCCCATACAGAACTGAAGTCTGTCTCCCACTGCTCCTAGTTCTTACCCCTGGGGCTACATACGGGCATCTTCCACCTGACAACCCAGAGATTGCCAACATACTTGCACTCCTGTCCAAATATTTGGATACGCTCCACTTTGTCGGTGTCACTCCTAAAATGGGGTTCCCAGGACAACAATTAATATTCCAGGTGGAGTATGACCAGTGTGCTATGGGGTGTGACCTTTCTGGACCAAAATATCATACCGCGATGGATGCCGCCTATGAGACTGCTTAACCTCCTAGAGAGGCACGCCAACACGCCACCCTCGGCATTCACCTGCAACTTTCATGCAGTTAAATTCCTTGGTCTTTCTCACACGATACTCTTAAATTACATCTCCACAGTCTTATGCTTGAGTACTGAATGGTTTGGCAGAGCACTCTATATATCATCCTCAATATATTTTATCTCATTAGTTTCAGCTTATTGTTTTGGAGGCGTATGTTCTGAATACTAATTTGCTCTCAATGCATTCACCATACCTTTCAGACATTGTACCATCTGCTTTCTGTATTTCCATCTCAAATGGGGCAGAGCCAAGGACAGATGTCTAATGAAGACCTCCCTCTTGTGTGACATAGAGCCATTGGACAACACTCTTGAGTGTTATTACCTTCTGGTCCTGACTTCTTGGTTTTCCTATCTATCTATCTATCTATCTATCTATCTATCTATCTATCTATCTATCTATCTGTCTATCTGACTTCTATCTGTCTGTCATCTCCATCTCTCTGTCTCTCTCTTGGATGTCAAGCTAGGTATCATCAAATGATATGCTCTTAGGTTGAGTTATCATTTCAAAAGAGGAAGGAAGGTGACTTAGCACAGGTAAGTTAACAATTAGCCAGAGGCTCTACTTGTAGCAGAATGAACCCCCAGGCTTCTGTTCCAATGGCTGAAATCCCACACCATGTGCTTCTGGCCTGTTTTATTCAGGAACGTGTCCTCCTTCACTCTCACCTGTCCAGGTGACCTGTGGTTCACGTGCCATATAGGATGCATGTTCATTCATTTTCACCTCATGCATGCCTGGATGGTGCCTCTATTCTTGGGCTTATTGGCAGCCATACTCACGACAGACAGCACTGCCCTAATATCTTTCACATCGGATCCATCTATGTTGAATAAGGTGCAATATTCCAGTGCCATTTCCTAAATCTGGACACTATCTTAAAGACCATCTTTAGCTCCTATTAAAATCATAATTCTGCTTTATTAATTATGTATACTCGGGCATTGCCATAGAAAGATTTCAAGTCCAAAGTGTCACTCTTAATCTTCTTTAAATTTATCAGTTTACTACTAGGTATCTTTCTATTGTTTTCTTTCTTCTTTTTCTTTTTTTAAAGAAAACAACCGGCCCACAACTGCTATTCCTCCTTAATTCCCATCATACACTGATGGGCATCTCATTAAATTGGCATTGTCGTTATCTTTTGTTAGAGAGTTGCATTCCGTGCTGTAGTATTCACGATTTCACTTACGTGAACCTTATTTCCTTACTTATACCCTAAGTCTCATCCCTATTTATAGCATTCCTCACAGCATGAGAAGGGAGGGGTGCAGTATGGGTTTATCGATTGAAGCCTTATGGTCATCTAGATGATTAGAGAGAAGGTGACAGGTAGGCTTCTGGTCAATATCTCTTAATTTTATAATTGAGCTCCAGGATCAACATATTTATTATTTCCCTAGTGAGTCATTGTGCTGGCACTGCTGCCTCCCACAGAGCCTGCTAGTCCAGGAGAGTCACACCTCATGTGATGTCAGGCCTAAAATTAAGGACCTGTATCATGTGCTGCCTTGACATCTGGGGCACACTGGAAGGCTCTTTGAGTGGTCTGACCTAAAGCTCTCTTCTGCCCCCATAGAATAAGTCCCCTCGTCAAACAACCCTCCTGTCATGGGACCAGGTACTGTTCCTGTTTATCTCTGAGTCCCGGGTTTCAATTCCCTGCCACCCCCGAAATGACTCAGACAAGCCAACTGCATCCTCCTCTGGGAGCCACGGGCAGCCTCTCTTCCTCATACTCCAAAGCCTACATCCCACAGCCCATATTTGTGCAATTTGTTTACAAGTACAACCCCCGCAAGGCCCTGCATGGTGTGCACTGTCCTCCCCCACTCCCCCACCCGGGCTGTGCGTATAGGAGACAATCAGAGGATAATACCACATAGACAATCGGAGAAGAAGACCACACAGGCTATGACTAACAAAACACTATTGCTTCCATGAGCCCAGCGTTGGGAATTATCAAAGGGGTGAATTCGTCAAACTCCTTGTCACTGAGTTGAAGCCGACTCGTAAGAGCCCACCCTAAGAGCCGGAGGAGCACAGCCCCAGGTCACTTTGAGTCTAGGGGGCGGTTGTTGGGTGCCAGCAGGCTGGTTCTGATGACGGGATGAAGTGCTGCCTGGCCCTGCGCCATCTCTTGATCCGTGTGTGAGCCCATTGTCGCAGCCACCGTGTCAGTCCAGCTCCTTCAGGGCCTTTCTTTTATTATTTTAAATGTCCTCTCGGGCCTTTAAGAGCCAGCCCTGTGCTTAGTACCGCCCTCCTACACTGAGGGGAGATGCTGTCTGTCCTGTCTCAGGCCCCCCGGCCACAGCTGAGCACAGGGGAGCAGGGACACTCGGCCCAGGACGAGATGGGCCTTTCTTTTTGTCACTGACCCTCCACTTTCCCAAGCACGACGTCCGTCTCCAGGGACTGGTCTCTGATGACATGTCCAAAGTTTGTAAGCCGAAGTCTCTCCATCCTTGCCTCTAAGGCAGCGGTTCTCAACCTGGGGGTCGCAACCCTTTGGGGGCGTCAAACGACCCTTACACAGGGGTTGCCTGATTCATAACAGTAGCAAAATGACAGTGATGACGTAGCAATGAAAATAATGTTATGGTTGGGAGGGCGGGGTCACCACAACACAGGAACTGTATGGAAGGGTGCGGCATGAGGAAGCTTGGGAACCACTGCTCTAAGGGGTACTCTGGCCATATCTCTTGATGGAAATAGACTGCCACACTTCTCTTCCAGCGGGCAGCTGATCGGTTCCAACCACTAGCCTTGAAGGCAGTATTTATATAAGGCTACGCAACATTGCCTTCTGAGCCACTGTTTGCTCAGTTGAGCCCAGGTGAAAATCGACCCAGCCTCCGTGTAAGATGGAGGAAGCTGAGACAGGGCAGGGACACATGAGGAGACACGCTGCAGGCAGCCTGCCAGTCCTGTTGTTAACTCAACATGAGCCACCCCCTTGGGTGGGCTGGGGGAGCTATGCTTACGTGGCTGTCAGACCCCAGAGGGAGTGTGGTGCTCCCTACTGAGGTAGTGATGGGAGTGCTCGCGCAGCGTCCCATGGGGCAGAACTGCATGCTTCATTGCATGTTCTCTTGGCTGTTCATCAGTCATTTCCTGGTGTTTTGCCTTGTCTCTTCTGCTAGATTATAAATGATTTGAGAACAGGAACCACAACTCAAATACTTAAAAAAATTCTCATACTACCCATAGTAAAGGGTTGGATTCCTAAATGGGGTCTGTGTGTGTGTGTGTGTGTGTGTGGCTACTTTAATGAATTGTCCCCATGTCCTGTATGAGGGGGCTTCAAAAATGTCATGGAAGAATTAAATGGAAAGAAAGCGGTCCCCTTGCCCCCAGCCTTCTAATGAATTTTCACAATTTCTTTGAAGCCCCTCATATAGATAGGACCCCAAGGAAAACTAGAGCGGTCAATACCTACCGAGGGTCGCAGGTCAGGGTGTGAGAGGATGTAGCCGTTGTTAGTGTTCAGAAAGGCGTATCCGTGCACCCCCAGCTGCCGGGGAGAAGGAGGGAGGTTCATTAGAGCTGGTGTTTGTGTCGGCTCATTGAGGGCACGGGGTTTGGGGCCACAGGCTTACAGGTTAAAGATGGCCGCTCCCAACGGAGACCTTTCCAAGTAGCAATATCACTTAGGCAGTGGCAGGCTTCTACCCTTGTATATTTGAGTTTTACAAAAAATGTACTGCAGGAAAATATAGATAATATGAACGTGAGTCGTGCTAGCCAATTTCAAGCGCACCACAGGGTTAGCATTATTTGGATCCCCAGTGTTTTATGCTCACCACCACGGCCGGCCTATGAAGCGTAGTCCCCTTCAGCAAGAACGCCCCATTTCCTCTCTCCAGCTCCAGCCCAACCCACACCACCGCCCAGGGTCAATTCCAGCTCACAGCGCCCCTATCGGACAGAGTACAGCTGCCCCACAGGGTTTCTAAGGCTGCAGATCCTATGGAAACACGGTCACCTCTTTCCCTCATGAGTCTCGGGTGGGTTCACGCCACTAGCCTTTCAGTTGTCAGTCAAGCACTTAACCAGGGCACCACTAGGGACCCTTTCCCCATTTCCGCCTCTTCGAGTCTGACTAATCTTGATTCTTTACTTTAGCGTCTTGCTTATTTCACAGAGCACAGTGTGGTAAGGTTCGTCTGTGTCATAACGGGAAGTCAGGTGGTGTAGTGGGTTACACACAGAGCTGCTTACCACAAGGCTGGTGGTTCAAAACCGCTCGTGGCAGAACAGAGAGGCTCTCTACTCCTGTGAAGAGTTCATCTCTGACGCCCACAGGGCAGTTCTGCTCGGTCCTGTAGGGTCACTGTGAGTCGGAATCCACCTGATGGCCCCGGCCTTTGGAGTTTTGATGTCATGGCATTGATCATAACTTCATTTCCCTTCACGGTCAAACAATACTCCACTGTAAGTGCATGTGAGTATTCAGGTGTGCGTGTACCGTATTTTGTTTACCCCGTCAACTGTTGATGGGTACTCGGGCTGTTTCTAGTCTTTGGACACTGTGCGTCACGTTGTTATGACCCCTGATAGGCAACTAGCTACTGAAGTTCCTGCTTGCGGTTCTTTGGGGTGTACGCCTAGAAGTGGACTTGCTGGGTCTCGGATAGTTTTATGCTTGCTGGCTTCACGAATCTGCCCTTTGCTTTTGAAATCCTTTCCAAATTTGATGGTTTGCCGTGGCAATGGTAGTGTGTGCCACCACCAAACGCCGTTCCCATCACGTGGTCCAGGAATCTGGATGCCACAACCTCACTGACTCCCACAGCAGTCCTGTGCAGCATGGAGGAGCAGCTTGGGAAACTGAGGCACGGCCCAGGGAGAGCATTTATTGAAAGCCACAAAGCAAGCCATCGTGAGCTCTGCTAAGAGACCCAGGAGTCCAGACCACTGGCCCGTGTCTGACATGTGGACTTCCCGGACTTGGCTGCCACGGCTTGGGGAAGGGTCCTGGCCCAGGCTCACCTTGTGCTGAGGAGCCAGCTTCATCAGCTCTTGCAGGGCCACATCAGAGCCCACCGCACCCAGGAGGATGCCGTGGGATCGCTGGAAGGCAAGACACCGGGGTCAGAGGACAGAGTCACGGCTTCCCCGTGAACAGGGTCAGACAGGCCCCGAGGTCTTCCCAGAGCTCAGAAATGGAAGCTACCTTGACCTCATGCAGGTATTCCTCTGCCCTTAGCCTCCTGGCTAATTCCCTGAGTCAAAACCTTGACCTCATCAGAGAGGCCCCAGGCACAAGCTCAGCTTCTTGGACGATTAATATTTAAGTGATAATAGCTAAATGAAAGACAAAGATGAATAAAATATTAATCTTCACAGCAGGAGCTGACGCACTGAGGTCCTAGAGATGGGGATCCACAGGTGCGCTGAACCACACGAAGCCTAAGTGGAAACATTTTCTGACCAGATGGGGGTTGGGGGATTCTAGAAATTCTTTCCCCAGAGGCCCTGACAAGCTAATGGAAGTGTGGCCAAACTGGCAAGCTAAGTGTGGCAGTGGCTCCAGGTGCATAGCCTTGGCCTGGCACCAAGTAGGCTGCCGTTGGACCCGTGGGTGGGGAAGAGCTGGGGAAATGTATGGATCCCCCGACTCCCAACTAAGAGATGCTGGTGTAGCTGATCTGGATCAGGGCCCGGGACGATGCACCTAGAACCCTCTCCCAAGGTGGTGCTGCTGATGCCCAGCCTAGTCAGGAACCATGGGTCTAAAGACGGCAGCCACTGGCTCCACATTCTCATCCCAGCAGCCACGTCTCAGGTAGCGGCCACCCACCGTTCTGTTCTTTTTGCTGAAGACCGGCATGGCGACGGTGGTCAGCAGGGTCAAGCTCTGGGCCTGCGAAGTGAAGAGCTGTCCAAGAGGAAAGAGCAAAAGACAAGAATCAGGCCCGAAGGCTCGCTCTGTTCAAGGGCACACAGCGCGGAGGGGCCATGGTCACTCACCGCCATCAACTTCATGCTACCACCCGCCAGTGGGAAGGAAGAAATCCCAAATGAGGTGGGTTTCCCAGCGCCTCAACAGACTTGCTGAGCTCTCGTATCTCTGCCGCCCAGAGCTATGAACCCATAGAACAGGCCCAACACCCCCACCCACCCACCCACACAGGGACAAAGAAGTTTAGCGTCTGAGAAATCTCTCATGTGGACCAAAGGTTGGTATGAGAGGGGCCACTCAGGGTGGGCAGACAAAGATCCAGAACCAACCACAGTGTTTGTAGTGGCCGCTTTGGGGTTATCCCTGACCCTCGCAGGACAGACCCTAGTCTCTTCTCCACTCACTCGGTCATTCCCAGCGCCCAAGGGTGCTTGCCTGCTGACTGCCATTTCCTTCCTTTACCTTCGAAAGGGCTCTATCCGCACGCCTGGCTCTAAAACGGAGTCAGACTTCTGAAAAGAGTTAGACACCTACACATCTGTAAGCACCTCACCCTCGTTCTGATACCCCCCAGGAGGCCGCTGGGCCCTGGGGATCTGCAGCAGACCTGAGCAGCACACCAAGAACTGGGTGATCATGGTGTCCCTACTCTCGGCTTCCTCTCACGTCCCATTTCAGTTTGGAAGCTCTGACAGTGAGCGGCAATTTGGCCTTAGCTCGGCCCCATCCACAAGGATGAGGCGATGCTGCCACACCTCCACAAGCCGGGAATCGAGGAAGCCAGCGATGCTTCCCCCCTGCGTCTCAGGGAACCCCAGCTTTTCCCTCTCTCCTGCCCTCGTCCTCAGGAGTCCGCTTTCACTCCACGGGCGTGCAGTGAGGCTTGCAGCTGTCCCTACACACTGGTCTCTGGCCATGCACCCAGGGTTCAGTGGCTAACACCCTCGCCTCAGAAGTTCTCGAAGGTGGACCCAGCAGACGTGCTGATGACCCTGGACTGCAGAGATGCCCGCGGAAGGGAGAAGGAGAAGCCAAGGGGAGAGAGAGATGTAGGCACTAGGGGTTCTCCTTAAATAGGCGGCAACTGTCATGTTTAGAAGAGAAGAGACGACTTTGCTCTGCTGTGTGGACGTGAGGGAGACAGGCACTTGGAGGGGCACGATGGTTGTGAGATGTCAAAGGATAACAATGCATAACCCCTCGGAAGTCATGCTTAGAGTATGATAGGGAAGTGAGGGCACGTCTCCTCTGCTCTCCTTCCCCACTCTGCCAGCCTAACACACCCAAACAGCCCAGGGGCCCCTTAGCCAGGGCCTATGTTCCCCTCACTGGAGTTCAGGGTTCTGGGAATTGTTAAGTGCAGATCCAGCCTTCGATGCACCGACTCCCTTAGCATGAACACCAACACTCAGACGGGTGGGGCCGTACAAGCGGGGCTCCCTGCAGACATGGTCCCTGCCGCAGGCCGTGCCAGCCGATGTAGGGCGTGAATGGATGGATGGGAATGAAAAGCATGAGACAATGTGCAAAGGAAGGAGGAGAACAAGGAATCTCCCTCTGTCTCATTCACTCTTCACTGTTTCTTTTGAGTTCTCAGTCCGTGGGACCTGCCCTGCGAACACCTGGACGATGAGAGGATAAACCTGCCCGGCGGTTCAGGAAGTTTTTCCCTGCTGAGCCCCCGTGAAAGTTGGACGAGCTCTCCATAGACTGTCCCGATGGGCTGAGCTCCTTGAAAGGCGATCAATGAGCTTTTAGTTCCCAAATTGGCAGGCTGGTTCATATTTATTATTAATGGGGTATTAATTAAGCACACTACTGCTTTATAAGGTAGAGGTACGCAAGTAAGTCATCAGAGCTAAGTAATGAATAGGGAGAGGTAAGTCACAAGAGAAGCTGAAAGTTTATATTTCCAGTCTTTCGTGAAAGTAAGAGTCAATATGACCCATAAGATAGAAGTTTCCTTTACAGGGTGAGGCATGGCCCCCTCCCCCCCTCCTTCCACCATCTTGTGACTTACAATGTGGCGTCTATTAACTAGAGTTCCACCAGCCACCCCAGACCCGGAGGACCAGGGCTACGTCTGGGATGACAGAGGTGACAACAGGAAGGAGCCCGAGGCAATGATGACCAGAGGCCTCCTCATCAGCTCAGGGCCACCCTCTTCTGGGCCTTTGATATGTGAGGGAGAAACAGGGGCACTTCTGCCCTATTTAAGCCAGTATTTTTAGGTCTCTTTACATCCCAGGCTGAAACATTATCCTTGAAGCAGGTATGTGATTTGAGAGGTGCCAGGAAGGTCCCTCTTCCCCGCAAAGAGCTCATCTGAAACCCTGCCTTTGATGGCTGATTTATTCGTGGAAATCACTGCTGCCCAGAGGCACTTCCTTTAAGCATGCAGCGATCCAGGAAAGGAGAGCACATGATCACGTGGTGTGGGGGACTGTGAGCGATGGGTCAGCTTCTTCCCTTCACAGCCCGCAGGAGGGAAGGACACCGAGGGAGGGGAGTCCCAGTGAGGGAAGGCAGGGGAAAAAGAGCCCAGGGGCTCTGCCTGTGGGCACAGACCTGGGCAGGTTTGCTGGAAGAATTTATGGCATCTGGAGCAGCATCAGAGCATAAACCTGCCACTAGATTGAGGAAGGAGAAGAAAATGCCCCAAAGTTCAATGCTCATTTCCCACCTTCGCAGTTCTGCCCAAGGGCATGTGTTGGGCTCACCCCTATCCAACGCAGGAAGCCGCACTTACGTCCTAGAGTCCCTAACCTAGAACCCCGGTCAGGGTCCCACCTTGCTGTTCAGGTAAGCTTCTGTCCAGATGATGTCATGGTCATGGTTGATGACCATGGGACGGCTGAGCACATGCAGGTACTCCATCACGTTCTCCTGGGCGTCTGCCAGCGTGGAGATCTGTGTGTAGTAGCCTGGTGGGAAGGAAGAGTGAGTGATGTGGGATCATCCTGCAGATCCACAGTGGAGCCTCACTGGGCATTGCCCTGGGCCACAGGGTACTGCATACCCTACGGCTGTGCCCTTCCCTAGGGTGCTACAATGGCCTCTGGGCTGAAGGGGAATCCAAAAGCCTAGGCCTCACCTCACTTCGGGAGACCCCTGAGGGGTCTCCCAGCTCGAGCTCCTCCAGGGGGCAGCAGTGGCCTCAGCTGCAATCACATAGTGGGCTGGCTGCTCCCACCCCCACCCTGGCCATCCTCACTTCCTTATCGGTGTTGCTCCCAAGAGCATTTCCCAGCAAACATCCTGCATGCCACTCCTGGCGATCGTTCAGGCTGCCTGGTCTAAGAGGGTTTGATACCTCACTCAGACTCCATGTCTTTCTGATCATCGTCTTTCCTCAGATTACGAGGGGGGCGGGCGCTGTAGCATCTTCACTATACCCCTAGTGACAGCTAAAGAGCCCACGGCTTTCAGATGAAATGATTCGGTTCGTGGCACCACTCCGGTCTTGCTGCTGACCACCTCCCACCCTGCATCCATCCCACCAAAAATACCCCAAACCCAACTCAGTGCATTGAATCCACGCGGACTCAGAGCGACCCTATAGGACAGCGCAGAACCGACCATGCGCTTCCTGCACCTGCTTATGCGAGTACCTGTTTATGCGAGTAGAAAGCCCCAACTTTCTCCCCAGAGAGGCTGGTGGTTTCCAACTACAGATCCTTGGGATCGCAGCTCAGCACCTGACCACTATACCACCACTCAGGGACTCTGGGGCATCTTTCTGTTCCCAACATCCTGTCGTGCCAGGTTCTTGGTACAAGCTCGTCCTGCTGTCTGGAGCACCATCCTTGCTCCCGGGCTCGGGCTGACTTGTATTAGTTCTTCATGTTTCAGCTTAGCCAACCCTTCCTTCTGTTAGCCTGCCCAACTGGGAGCAGTGCCCCCTGTGGCACGCCCAGCACCCTGCACTGCCTGTGCCCCTCTAGAATGGACAGATTCTTGTTTGTCTCCTTTGCTGGGCTGGAGAAAGAGCAGGACTGAGCCCGTTCTGACCACTCTCGAGTCTCCGGGGCCTAGAAACAGTACCAGGTTCACAGCCACTGCTGATAGATTTTTGTTAAACCAACAGGGTACAAGCTGGTACCACGAGGCCCAGGTCCTGGGTCCTGGTCAGAGATAAGGTGAGGGCTGTTTGCACACAAAGCATTGTTGTCAAGGCAGCGCTGGCCCCTGGCTTGTGTTTGGGGACAGGCCCAGAGAAGATGGTTGTGGTTTAAAGCAAGAAGACTAAAGAGTGGACATCGGGGAGCTTACATGGAAAATAGTCATCTCACACCGATCTGGTTTCTAGAATATGGTTTGATGTTGGGATCTGTTTTGGAAGAGAGAGTTCTCTCTTCTGCAAACCCAGGAGCAATGATGCCTAAGTTCTCTTTCAGTGACTTTCTGACTGAGGACGAGGCCCCGCAGGAGGAATTAAGCATCGACTCAAGGCTCCGGGGAATGACGGGCTGTTTGTCTCGCTTTTTCCAGGTAAGAGGCCCTACCTGTGTGCAGGTGTAGGCTGCAGTGCACCCAGCCGACACACCTCGTACCTTTGTTGTTGCATGCGATCCACTTCATCCGGTCAGCAAAAGACACTTCTCTCCCAATGAGGTAAGTGAACACTCGGACCTAATCCACAGGACACACGAGGACTCAGCAGCCACCCTCTACCAAAGGGCGGCCCTTCCTAGCCAGAATGACGCCGACTTGGCGGAGTCTGGCCTGGGGGTCAAGTACTTGGCAGACTTTGTATTCCCCGAGTCTCACTCTGGGCACACATGGTTACATGCTCAGCTGTGAATGGAAAAGTTGGCTGTTCTAATCCACCCAGTGACTCCAGGTGGGAGTGGGCATGGGGAGACAAAGCCTGGTGGTCTGTTCCCGTGAAGATGGTAGTGAAGAACGTGCCCTTCTATGCCGTCGCATGGAATCACATGGAATTCAAAACAGACTCCATGCCACCTCACGACAGAATCATCCGCTCCCGTGATTGGAAAAGAGGCTGAGGTCTGCACAGCAAAATCACTTGCCCAAGATCAAGGTGAGCCTGGGACAGGTAGAAGGTGGAGATTCACAGCCCAGCAACCTTTCTGTCTCAAAACCATGGTCTGGCTCCTCACCCTGACCTCCCGCACCTACCTCCCTGTTGGGTCCTCGGTGGCTAAAACCCCTCGCGATCGAGCTGTTCCAACTCAGGACAACCCACGCACGTCAGGGTGGAAGTGGGGTCCACAGCGTTATCGATGGCTGCCTTTTCTGAAGTAGGTCATTTGCCCTTCATGCAGGACCCCCTGGATGGACTCGAACCCCCCAACTTGTTAGTGTGTAGCCTTGCTTATTAACCTTTCGCACCAGCCAGGGCTGGTTTCTCTCTGCCTAAGGTTGCCATAATTTTGGACCACCAAAATGAGACCCAGCTCCTGCAAAGAGTTTTGCTGCTGTTAAGTGTCATCGCTGGGTGGGTTCCCACCCGTGGAGACCCTATGCACAGCAGAACTCGGTGCTGCCTGGGCCTGGGCCACCCTCACAATCATTCCTCTGTTTGCCATCACGGTATGGAGCTAGCTTATCATAAAGATCGTAGCCTCTCGCCGCCATCCAGTCCATGCTGCAGACTCGTGACAACCGTATCGGACCACGGTAGAACGGCCCCAGTGGGTTCCTGAGATTGGACCTCTTGAAGGGAGTAGAGAGCCTCGTCTTTCTCCCGAGGAGCCTCTGGGGGTTTCCAACTACGGACCACATGGCTAGCAGCACAAAGCCGCATGGGCACTCCTCTGGGGCAGTTCTACTCTGTCATACAGGGTTGCTGTGAGTTGAATCCGCTTGATGACACACAACAGTGGGAAAGTATGTTTGAACTGAGTGTAGCCCTGGCTTTTCTGGGATTCCCCCCAGTTATTGTATCTGTGGTCGTGGGAGAACGCTGCCCTTGTCCCCTTCTATTTCCCTTTGACGCCCCTATCGGGAGGGTAACCTTTCGGTCTGGCCAGTTAAACTTCTCAAACACTGGCTCGTAGTCCTCCACAGCTCCGTCCGTGATCAACATGATGGCCTGGTTACATAGGCTTCCTTGCCTGGCTTCCTGGAACTGTGAGGGGGAGGGGAGGACGGGCACTGTGACTTCTGGCCGGAAACTGCCCCCCCTCCACCTCCACCTCTTCTCCCTCGAGGCTTCTTCGGGGGGCGTGTACCTGCTGGAGGATCCGGAAGGCTTCGCTCAGGGCTTGGTTCACGATTCCCACACCTTTGACCATCAGCTCCTCCACCAGCTGTTTGAAATGCTGCCAGGGTAAGACGTCGGAAGAGGGTCAGGGGCATTGGTGAGCTAGGGAGCCTGCACCATTGGTCTGGATCAGGAGGCGGTTTAGAATGCTGTTCTGAAGAACTCAACTGCACCTCCCACCTCTTCATGATCCAACTAATTTCGTGGACTGAGCCACTTCAGTAGCTGTTTCTCAGATGGCCCCAAAGGTAAACTGAATGCGAGAGAACGGCTCAATGCAATAGTTCTCAACTTTCCTAAGGCTGCGACCCTTTCAGATAGTTCCTCATGTTGTGGTGACCCCAACCATACAATTATTCTCGTTGCTACTTCATAACTGTCATTTTGCTACTGTTATGAATCAGGTGGCCCCTGTGAAAGGGTCGTTAGACCCCCAAAGGGATAGTGACCCACAGATTCAGAACCTCTGGGAGTACTAACAGAGAGTGTCATTGGGAGTACTAACAGAGAGTGTC
>NW_022110173.1:2873976-2884561 GCF_000313985.2 Echinops telfairi
TACTAAAAGAGAGTGTCATTGGGAGTACTAATAGAGAGTGTCTTTGGTAGTACTAATAGAGGATAGTGCAGGGATGGGGTGAGGGATGATGAACTGTTGGGAGCCAGCACCCAGGCTCCTGAAGTCCCAGCACCCTCCGCCTCCTAGCTTTTAACTTATTGGGGAACACTTCATAAGAGAAGCTAGAGAGGCCTGAGGCTCTAAGAATCAACCTGTGGGCCAGGATGCAAGAGGAGGCCTAACCCAAATTCCCACCCCAGAGAGAAGGACCTGTCACATGCAAAAGAGCCCTTTAAAAATGGGTGCCATATCCTCTCCTCCTTGGCCCTTTTCCAGAGAAAAGGACCCAGCCCAGTGTTTTTGAATTTACTCTCTGTTTGGGAAGACTGGCAGAGTGGAAAGACCCCGAGGGGGAGATGAGCCCTGGGTCATCCACAGAGTACAGAACCAGCCCCTGAATCACTGAAGTCCCCTTAGATGTGGCCCTTCACGGTTTGCTCTGGATAGGCAGGCACCATGTTTATCAGGGAGATGCCGTGGGCATATTTGCATGGTTGACTCCAGAATCACTCTGCCCTCTTTCCAGGTACCAAGAAGTCAGTACAAAACCAAAACCAAAACCCAAACTCACGGCCATCGAGTTGATTTCGACTCGCCCAATAGGACAGAGTAGAACTGCCCCTGTGGGTTTACAAGACAGTAACTCTTTCCGGGAGGAGAAAGCCTCGTCTTTCTCCCTCAGCGTGGCTGGGGGTTTTGAATGGCTGGTCTTTCAGTTAGCAGTCCGAGTGTGACCAAGTACAAGAGGACATCAAAGCAGCCTGCACAGACAACACACTGGAGTCTCAGCAGGTGTGTCAGGCCCCTTACTGTTGGGCACTCACCTCCCGGTTGTCTTGATCTGCCTGAGCGAGGATCCCTTTAAAGCAAGGTTCGAGGTAATGGATGTAATCGTTGTACTGCGGTCGCGGTGGGAGAAGGAGCAAAGAACAAATACGATTAGTTAGGCGCTCGGGACCTGGTGGGGAAGCTTAAGCACCTCATGGAGTGGTCAGGGTGAAGTTCACAGAGGCTCTTGTGTCATGTCATCCTGGGGTACCCTTTACCGTTCACAACTTTTCCTAGGAGAGAGAGGAGAGTAGAAAGGCCAGCAGTCACTAAAGACCTGATAGTCACTAAAAACTCTCCCTTAACCGCTGGGCTCCAGGCATTTTCTGAACTGGCTGGCTGAAGTGGTTGGCTCATTTCCCAAAGAACCTGCAGTTTACTGATAGAATTCCTTTGGTCTCTGCCTCCCTGGCCTGGGAAGGTGCTTGCGCACGGGAGATGAGAGTCTTCTACACGTATTCCCCACCCCAGTAGGCCTGGGAATGGGAATCAGACCGTGTATGTTTTTATTTATCACTTTGCTGTGTGTATATATGAAGAAGGCCCCTTTGCAATCAAAAGAGGGTGGTGTGGGGCAGGATGTGAGTTATTGCTTCTTCCCTCTTTCTCTTAAACACCCCCTTCCGCATAGACTCCCATTGCTATCAAGTTGATTCCAACTCTTAGGACAGAGTAGAATTCTTTCTTACAGCTTCTGAGATTATAAATCTCAACAGGGGCTGACAGTCTCATCTTCTCTCTTGCAGAGCAGCTACTGGGTTTGAACCTCCAGCCTTGCAGTGCATCTTCTAAATGGCTTTGGTATCCTTAATGCCCTTTTGGCAGACAGCAGGAAGATGGCGGTGACCAAATGGTAGAACAACATGGGGGCTCTGGAGGAGGAGTGTGCATAGTCTCTCTCCCGTGGAGTGAAGCAACCTATTGTCCATGTCATCCTGTCGCTCCTGCAGATCTCAGGATAGGGATGGAGAGAAGGTCAAGATGGGGAGGTGGGGCCTAGAAGTTGGTGCAGGTGTATCTCTGTGGACACAGAGATAGCAGGCGGCCAAGGGTCTGGACGAGGGGCTGGGGGCTAGAAGTGCAGGAACGTGGTGGCTGCTCTCATGCCGCGGACAGGTTATTTTAAAGGCAGAGATACGAAACTCCCCCTCCAGAGAGGCCTCTGGGTCATGGGGCATGTTGTGGATGGAACGTCTTTGATCAGGTTGCACTTCCAGGACCCTTCTAAGCCGAAAGCTGGATGTCCACGCGACCTCACCGGAGGGCTCGCCAGGCCTAGCCTTCGGCTGTGTTTCGAAATGCTCTCCTGCCTTGTTGGCCTTTTCTGTCTTCATTATTCCTCCACACCATCGCAGCGCTAGGGGTCGCAGGCTGCCCTCAGGAAGAGCTGCCGTAAGAACAGGTCCCAGGTTTGCCAAGTGCCCTCTACAGGCTCCCCTCCTACTCCCCGCACCTTCGCCTCTGGGCCCAGATCTGGCAAGGTGAAAGAAACAGGACGGCTGGAACTGCGGCCAACCAGGAATCCGGGCCTCCTTTATTCTCCATCCGACGGGAGGGCAATCGAGCTGGGGAGGAAAACACTAGGCATTTGCTGGGGGAGAAGGGCACCCTGCTGGGTCAGGTCAGTGACGTGAGCTGGACGGACGCCGTCTGCTGCTCTGGGCTCGACGTCGGCCAGGATTATGGGGCAGCATGGGGCCCAGCTGTACTTCGTTCTGTCGTGCCCAAGCTCGGGAAGAGTCGGAACCGACTGCAGGCACCTTCACAGCAACAGCTCTTGGTTGGTGCTGCTTCCCCGTCCTCGGGCCCCAGACTCCTGTGGGAAAGGGGAAGACCGGACCCAGGGAAGTGGGCGGAGACAGCACCTTATATATCATTTCAGGGGCTTGGACAGACCAGGCACCCTAGGTTCATAGCCCAGCTTGGGAGAAGAGCACCATTCTGTAGTACATCAAATGACCGTGTCCGTGCTGGTAGGCTTGTCATTGTTAGGTGCCATCTGATCAGTGCTGGCTGATAGTGGCCTATGCTTAGCAGAAGGAAACAGTGGCCACCCTCACCACTGTCCCTGTTGCTGTCATGGTTACAGTCCATCCCATCAAAGTCCTTCCTCTGTCGCTGCCCCTCCACTTTACCAAACAGATGTCCTTCTCCAGGTCTCTCCTGACAATGTGTCCAGAGTAGGTCAGACAAAGGCTCGCCCCACCCTTGCCTCTAAGGAGCACGCTGGCTGTCCCTCTAAGATGCACATCGGAGCTGGCAAAGCGTAGGGAAAGTACCCAGGCCTGTCTCTGTTGGGGAGGCAGAAGGCAGTCTCCCCTCAGGGGTGTGAGAGGGGCTGGAGTCAGCCCGCTTACCGCGATGACATTCACGAAGTCGTTCTCGCCCAAGGTGTCCAGGATGGTGGAGGCGGTGTGCTTGGCGATGGCCAGTCTCAGCCCCTTCATGCTGCCGCTCACATCAATGAGGATCACCACGTCCTTGGGCGACGTCGCAGCCTGTATGTACCTGCGGCACACGGACAAATCGGAAGGGAAGGGGCAAGTCGAAAGCGGGGAAATCATTGTCCAATAACCGCCTCTGACCAAGAGTTTCCAGTTCATTCTATTTCAGTTCTGGCCCAAGGGCACCCAAATTCTAGGCCAATGTTTTAGGCTTTATTGTGTCCCATAACTGCTCGGCATACTCTGGAGCCATCTTGGCATGAGAGTTGAGCATGTGCCCCGCCCCCTGTCCCGGAATGGGTCTTCTGGGTGGTAACCCTGGTCCTTTTGGGTTTCAATCAGCTGGGATCCTGGGGTGCTGGCAGTGGGAAAGAGAGAGCTGGGTTTCACAAGAGACAGCAGCAAGGGAGTGGCGGTGCTGACTGAGGGTACACTGGGGGACAATCCAGTGCCCTGGAAGCAGGTTTGAGTTGGGAAAGATAAATATGATTAGTCCTAGATGTCAAGAACAAGGACACACACACACACACACAGAATGATCATGTGGATCATTCTCACTCTTGTGTTGGGTTAAGATTCTGTACATTTGATGTCTGCTGGTGGGGGCCAGCAGCACAGGAGCACGAGGGGCTGGAGACCTTTCCCCTGTGAGTTCTTACCAACCACGGTTCCGGCAGTCGAAGGTAATGACTCCATTCTCATCAGGGGTCCACTTGAAACCTGGGGAGGGACAGGTGGGCTCACTCACTAGCTCCCTGAGGCTAGCCCTTGACTGGGTGTTGGCACCCAGAATGGCCATGATCTCAAGGACAGGTCCAGCAGTGACTGGGGTAGCAGGCTGTAAGAGCACTTGACCACACTCTGGGGAAGCAGGAAGGGAGGGGGCCAGTTCTGCGGAGAAGCCCCCACCATGCCAACGGGGTGCCTTTACATAGAGAATCCCCAGATGTGGGGCCTGGGCCTCCTTTGTGAGACTAAGCTTCGCATCAGCGAGTGCGAGCAGTGCTTCAGACAGCTGTGGCTGTGGAGCCTGTTCTTGAAGCAGGGACAAGGGGGCGAGAGAGCCAGGTGCCCTGTTTTCCAGTGAGCACCGTTTTCTAGCCCGTCTGCCGCTGCTGGCAGGTTAGCTCTCCGTGTTCACCATCCCTTCCGTCCGACGGGCTGGGAGACATGACTGGATCATACAGCTGTACGCTCCTCGAGGGCAGGCATTCCCTGCACCTAAGGTAGTGCTTAATGAGCACCGGTGGCATCATGGTTACGCATCGGGCTGCTAACGGCCACGCCAGCAGTTCAAAACCACCAGCTGCTCCTTCGGAGAAAGACAAGGCTGTCTACTCTGGTAAAGCATTGCAGTCTCAGAAACAGCAGGGGCCATTCCGCCCTGTCCTGTGGGTCGCTATGCGTTGGCATCGACTCGGTGGCAGTGAGCGAGGTGGTGTTTGGAAGGCAGTGTGGGCCGGCAGCTAGCAGAGGAAAGGCTCCGTGTGTAACGTCGACCCCACGGATGGAGAACACGGAAAGGAGCGTGGAAGCTCTTCCTTAACCTGCCGGCTGAGAGCCCGGCTTTTGTCCCAGGCATCCAATCCCATGCTCGGTTGATGCACATAAAGCACAGACGGCGCTGGCAGGGCCTGTCGCCGACTCTCCATTCAAAACGACGTGAACAATTTGGAATGGTGGCTTTAAGAGAAGAAGGTTGAAAATAACAGTTTAGATGGTTACGTGCTGCATTTGAACTAGGGGGCGGGGGGAACTGCAGTATGATGAATGACTCCGAGGGATTTGCTGATCCCTGGCTGTGGGACTCCGGATCAGGTGCACCCAGAGGCATTGCCGGTCTCTCCAAACTAGAAAAGGTTTCAGGGACTCTGCCCTCAAGCGTGGGAGAAAGGTAGGGCTTCCCCTTCCCGTAGAGAAATTCACAGGGCAGGTCTACCTTGTCCTATAGGGTCGCTGTGAGTTGGCATGGACTCGAGGGCAGTGAGTGGCCCTCAAACTCATGATACCAGGGCCCCTGGATGAGGGGTGCAGGCTCCTGGGCATCAAGCCATCAAGACCTCAATACGGGGGAGAGACGGTGCTGAGAGGTGGGGAGCAGGGTGAGGGTCACGGTGACAATCGTGTGCCAGAGCGTGAGGGGCAGGGTCTGCTCCAGACCTGAGCCATGAAAAGCAGCGTCACCTGTAGCCGCTTCCAACAACAACCTGGCTGTGATCAACAACTTGCTCCGTAGAGCAGCAAAGGAAAGGGGAAGCTAAGGCTGAGGTTTCTAGGTCTGAACCAAAGCCTCCTCAGAGCGTGGTGGGTCCTGGCACAGGAAGATGCTCAATTCCTGGTGGAAATAGGAGGAGGCTCCCGAAGGTTTGCGGGAACATCCCATGGTCATTTAATTCCATTTGCCCACGAACTCTTTGAAGCCTCCTCGTGTAGCGGGATCCTCTTGAGGAGCTTTCCAGCGCCAGGCCTGCAGAAGGAGTCCCTCGTGAGCCAAGCTGACTGGGAGCACAGACGGGCAAGCAGACCCCTCATCACAGAGCTCAGCTGCGCCAGCTGCCGGGACAGAGCACCAGGGACGGTGTCCCAGCTATCACACACGGAAACACACGGAGAGAGGTAAAGAGGCAGTCTTAAAGAAAACAAGGGACTTTTAAAAAATGGGGGGCAAAAAATGTTTGGGTTGAGAGAAATAAAAGAAGCCTAAATGGATCGCGAATGGATTGTTTATAGGGAAAGAGAGAATGTATACATTTGAAGAACTTTCTTCAACTCCCGGGCAAGGCTCAAAGCACCTGTGTTATTGGAGACCCAGAAAGGAAAAGAACACACAGGAAAGGCAGAGGTTAAATAGAACAACGAAAAAAAAAATAGAACAACGTTTTCGCATTTCCTACAGCTGATGGAAGCCCAACTCCACCTGTCGCAGGATAAACAGAAACACACCCATCGTAGGGCCACTGCAGGATGTCACAAGCAAAAAACCTTGCCAGCAACCAGCAGGAATGGTCAGAGACACTGCAGTTACGCTGACGGCCAATTTTCTCCATCAGTGGAAGTGAGAGGACAGTGGGGGGATATTTCTCAAGCCTTGAGAGAAAAGAGCCGTTCATTAGGGTAGCAGCCTGTGTTAGTCTGGGTACTTTAGAGAAACAAATCCACAGAAACTCATGAATAAGAGAGAGTTTTATAAGTGCGCATCAAGAAAACATCCCAACCCAGTGCTGCCCAAGCCCACAAGTCTAACATTAACCCATTAACCCAACACCAGTCCACAAAGTCTCCATCTCACAAAACACAAGCAATGATGCCGACTGCAGGAGGAAAGCCGAGTCAGTGAGCATGTAAGCATCTCAGAGCTGGCAGGGGTATCCACACGGCTGTTCCAGCACCCAGGGCTGCATCGGGGTAGCTCCATGCAATTTCTCTTCGGGGATGTCTTGCAGAAAGTGAACCTTGTCAGTTGAAGCAGGGAACTGGCTAAGGCAGCTGTACCCTGGTCCGACCATCACAAAGCAAGAGACCCGAGAACTCTAAAGGTGAGGCTCACCCAGCCATTTCCCTCCGCCCTTCAATTAACCCCACCTGTGTTTATCCGCCAGGTTGTCACAATAAATATTAACTACCTCACAGCCCAGTACAACTGTCCTTCAAAAATGAAGATCAAATAGAAGATTTACAGAAGAGCACAAAGCAACAGCTTACGGCCTAGAGACCTGCTGAACAGAACTCTTGGAGGATTTACTTGAAGAAGAAAGACAGTCTGAGATGCTTAAAGAAACAGCGAATGAATAAAATGTTTGCCGAGGAGCTAAATCTAAACCAGCTCTCCTTGTATCAAATAACATTGTGACAGCGTTCTGTTTGGGTTATTTGTATCAAGCTGCATGTTTTATGTGTATTAGGTTACTGTTGAGTAGCAGTAACAGCCACAATGATCAGAACCTGTTAGACTTTGAAGAGGAAGGAAGTGCTGAGGAAGCAAATACTGAGGAAGAGAGAAGTTTCAAAAATTTTTTTGAAAAGTGACAAAAGTGGTTGCAGATTAAAAAAAAAAAAAGTAACTCACAGGCTTCAGTTATTTGAAAACATGGACCCAAGTGCTGCTTGCTTGGCTAAAATTGAGACAAAGACGCGGGAACTGTGAGATGTTGCTGTGGATGATATGACGGAAAGACAGAAACAGAGCCAAGCAGATAACGTTCACTAGTTTTTCCAGTGAGAATGCCGTCTCCATTCCCAGGGAAAAGCCAGGTGACCCAGACGTTCTCAACGTCGAACTATTACTGCAGGGACAAAGCACCAGCGTCCTCCAACCTGTCTTCGTCATCAAATTGAATGTTTACAGTGTGTGTCTTTTTATGGGCGTATGAACTAAAATATACTGTAAGTTTATGCGCAGTGTTTCCAACCCCCAAAGACAAATAAAGAAAAGAAACGAAAAAGGCATTTTAGAGAAGAGGAGATACAGTGAATAGATACTCAACTTCACAAGCTATCAGGGACATACAAAACCAGACCACAATGCAATGCCATTTTCTACTGAAATAATATTAGCAAACATTAAAAAATAATAACAGCAAGGGTTAGAAGAATGTGACTCAATATTCATCGAAGATCATAATTGCGACAAGCATTTTGGAAAGCAATTTGGCATTTTTGTGTCAAAGTTGAACACTCAGATATCATAAGCCTAGCAATTCCTCCCTGAGCGAAGTTTGTCTCATGTGTCTCAGGAGACATGGCTAAGATGCTCCTAGCAACACTATCAGAAAAAGCCAAACACAGAAAACCAAATTTAAATGGGGAAACATTTAAAATTTAAATGGGGAAACAACCCAAACACAGAGAACCAATAGACTGTGATATATTTACCCTGAAGAATATTATAGGACGATGAAAATGTCAAGGACGACTCAGATGGTGACAGTGTATCTGGAAAAAAACAAGTCCTGAAAGTCTATATCCAAAATTCACCACCTTTGAGTGGACTCTGACTCATGGGGACCCTATAGGACAGGGTAGAACTGCTTCTGTGTGTTCCTGAGACGATAACTCTTTAAAGGAGTAGAGAGCCTCGTCTTTCTCCCAAGGAATGGCTGGTGGTTTCGAACTGCTGACCCTGTGCTTAGTAGCCCAACTTGTAAGCCACTACACCACATTTATATGCAAAATCAAGTTTTAAAAGTAAAAAATAGGAAAGAAAAGAATATATTGTGTAGGCAATTATATAAATGAAACAAAAATAAACATATTAAAAACATCTAAATGGAGTGACAAGGTTGAAATCCAAGGTTCATCGGGTGGGTGCTGGGTGTAGCAGGGAACATGGTCGGATTGGTCAGAGGGGCAGGATAGAGGAGGTACACCTAGGCAGATACGTTATTGGTAATATTCTAGGTCTCCTGTTGATGGGGTGTAAACAGACATTTATTACTTACAAATCAAATAGAATGGGCCCACCGAACCAATGGGAATAGTGTTCCTGAACCAAGGATTATGATCAACCCAATCCCATTGAGTTAGTTAATTGTGCCAGCCTGGCCGATAATCACATGTGGGTCTGGTTGAAAGGCGGAGGGATAAATGGGTGGTGGAGCCTCGCCTTTCTAGTTCTCGGGTCTCTTGTTTTGTGTTGGTTGTATCGGGTGCAGCTGCCTTAGCAGTTCCCTGCTTCAGCTTGCAAGATTGACTTCCTCCAAGACATCCCCAAGGAGAAGCTGCATGGATCTATCCCGATGCAGCCCTGGGTGCTGGAGCAGCCGTGTGGAGACCCTTGCCTGTGCTGAGATGCTTACACGTTCACGGACTCAGCTTTCCTCCTGCAGTCGGCATCATTGCCTCTGTTTTGTGAGGTGGAGGACTTTGTGGACTGGTGTTGGGTTAATGGGTTAATGTTGGACTTGTGGGCTTGGGCAGCATTGGGTTGGGATGTTCTCGTGATGCACCTTTTCTTTACATAAAACTCTCTCTTATACATGAGTCGCTGTGGATTTGTTTCTCCAAAGTACCTAGACTATTACACCCATCTACCCACAGGCCAATATGTACAGGCAGATGTGTACGTGGATATGTGTGCCCCCACGTATCACCCTGAGAAATGGCTCTTCAATAGTTACCGGGTAGTGGGGTAGTGGTCATGAGTTGACCACTAACTGCAACACCAGCAGTTCAAAACCATCGGCCACTCCAAGGGAGAGAGCTGAGGCTCTCTGTTTCCAGCGTCGGAAACTCACGGGGCAGTTCTCTTTTGTCCTCGAGGGCCACTGTGAAACAGAGCTGGCTCGAGGCAGGGAGGCGTTTTGGTTATAGGAACTGAGGCGCTCACACCTGGATGGTGGTGCTGCCCACAGCTTACCGCCTCTGGCAGCCTGACTGTGCTTAGAAACCGCATGCGTTTTACCCTCAAGAGAAAAGAGGAGGCTGTCTGCTCCCGTAAAGGCTTAGTGTCAGAATCTCTAAGGAGCACTCCTGCTCTGCCTGATGGGGTCGTAGGTGTTGGAAGTGGCTCTGCGGCCATGGGTTTGGCTGCTTTGAGTACCGTTGATGGGGGCGCAAGGCCACTGTGTCTTAGGTCGGCCCCGGCCATGGTGGCCTTCGGCATGTCCTGGATTACCGACCATCAAGCACTTCCAGGCTTCCAGGGAGTGGGGTCCCTTTCTCCAATAAGGCTGCACATTTCTTTAGAGGACGAGATGTTTTATCCTTGTTTGTACGATCGTATCTCCCACAAGGTTTACAACAGAACGGGAGCTCAATGTCTGATCACCATGGGGTTCCTGGCTTCTCTCGTTCTTTCAACAATGATGTCACTGGGGAGTGTCCAGGAGTGAGCTGGAGGCACCCGTTGACAGCGAATGGTGACACAGAGAGCCCCAGCTGGCTGTCTTCAATGCCCTCTTGCCTTGTTCCCAGAGAGGAAGCTCAGGACCTTGGCAATCCCACCCAGTGTCCTTACCTGGATAGATCCTGAAGAATCCATTTGAGCTGCCGAAATATTGCCATGTCAGTGTCGGGTCTCTCTGGAAGTTCTCCACAAAAACAGGGTTCAAGGCTTCAGACATGTAGATGCCATTTAAAATGTGGGGGTCTGCAGGGTGAGATTAGGGGAAGCTTTTCGTGGGAAATAGCAGCACCCTAAGCATGTACACGGAGCTCCTCACTGCAGCGATGCCTTTATTTTATGTGCTTATTTAATCATCCTACTGGGGGCTCTTACAGCTCTTATCACGATTCATCCATCCACCCATTGTGTC
>NW_022110173.1:2884661-2894471 GCF_000313985.2 Echinops telfairi
AAGTCTTATGTCTTACAAAATTCTGTCATGGGATATCCAGGTTCTTTTCTATAATTAAAGCCACATTTTCCAACGACTGTTCCTTCCCGGGAGAAAGACAGGGCTTTCTACTTTCGTAAAGAATTGCAGTCTCAAAAACTCAGAGGCATTTCCCCCTATGTAATAGGGTTCTTATGAGTAGGCATTGATTTGATGGCAATAAGGTGGGTTATTTTTTATTATTTTTTGAGGGCTTGTACAATTCTTATCACAGTCCATATTTATATCCATTGGGTCAAGCTCACATGTACATTTGTTGCCCTCATCATTCTCAAAACATTTGCTTTCTACTTGAGTTCTTGGTATCAGCTCCTCATTTTTCCCCTCCCTCATAATCCATTGATAATTCATAAATTATTACTTTTTTTCATGTGTTACACCAAGTGCTATCTCTCTTCGCCCACTTTTCTGTTGCTCGTCCCCCGGGGTGTGTGTGTGTGTGTGTGTTATATGTCAATCATTGTGATCAGTTCCCCCTTTCTCCCCCTACCTTTCCCTTAACCCTCCTGGTATTGCTACTCTCATTATGGTCCTGAGGGGGTTCTCTGTCCTGGATTCCCTGTGTTGTGAGCTCTTGTCTGTACCAGTGTACATGCTCTGGTCTAGCTGGATTTGTAAGGTAGAATTGGGATCATGATAGTGGGGGGAAGGGTTGGGGGGAGCATTAAAGAACTAGAGGAAAGTTGTATGTTTTGTCAGTGCTATACTGCACCCTGACTGTCTTGACTCTTCCTTGTATAGTGATGTCTTTAGACGGCCCCTCTACATCTCATTTGGAAGGCCACGCTCCCACCATCTAATCCAGGTTTCCCTCAGCCCAGGCTTGGGTACTGTTATTGCCCTTCTCACCCCTGCCCAGGAGATCAGGGTTTAAGACTATGCAGGGCTTCTTGGGGACATGGAGGCAAACCGTGAGAGACTGCCAGTGCCTGAATGGCACCTACAAGCACAGTGGAATTGGCGGATGCTTTGTTACACACACAGCAGCACCACACACTGACTACCACCCTTCACAAACCCCCAGGCACGGCAGGCAGCCAAGGCAGGGCGGTGGGCACTACCTTTGTTGTACACATTGGTGGGCAGCTGTACACTGCTCAGGGAGGTGTTCACCCTCAGGTTGCTGAAGTGGGCATTGGCCTCCAGGACCAGCTCCGCTCCCAGTTCCACGTAGCGGCCATGCTCATCTCTCTCGTTGATCAGGACCGAGTTGTAATAGTCAAACTGGGGACGCGGGGTGATGAGCCGGATAGAGATGTGCCAGCCACAGGGCATGCAGAGATGGGGAGAGAGAGGGGGTGGGTGGGAGAGAGAGAGCGGTCAGAGGACTCAGACGTACCAGACAAAGATCCAGCCAGCCGACTCTTGTCCGTGCCAGGCAAGGATCCCGATGGCTGAGGAGCAAAACGTGTATCCAGGAAGCTGGGTTGGTTTCTGGCTGGATTGCCCAGGTTTACTGTTTCAGAGCTCCGTTTGTTTCGTTTAGCTTGTGTGGATACAGCCAGAGATGAGGATAGAGATAGCCAGACAGATACTCAAAGACAGACAAAGAAACCCATGCACTTTCATCAGCTCCCCCTTTTCCTGGGGGAGCATATTCCTTGGGATTCAGAATGGAACCTGAGAGGGGGATGGAGGTGGGGTGAGGCTACTCTCTTTAACTAACAGCCATAGTTCTGGGCCTCAACTTCCATCCATACAGGGCCTGGGGCTTTCCATGGCCCCTGTGAGGAGCCCACTGTCTGCCCTGTCTCACATAGCATCAGGGGTCTGCTTGGAAGACCACCCATGGTGCCAGAATCAGGCCCTCCTCCTGGCCCCTTCCTCCTCCACCTGGTCTAGATCTTCTAAAGCTACTGCTAAGGCAATTGCTCCAAAATACCGTAGAACCCCCCCAAATCTAGCCATCTCCCCACACTACTGCCAACATTGGCTTTCTACGGTCTTCCCCTCCCAGGCCCTCCCTTCCTTACCATTCCTACTGAAGCCTGACCTTGGCATTTAAGGTCCCCAACCATGAGTCCCACCTTCCTTTCCCAGGTCACGATCCCTCTGGACCCAGCTGACCACTCCCTATTTCCTCAGCCAACCTCTGTGATCTAATTTCAATGTCTTCTTTTTCCCAAACTCCTTCTGCACATCTCCCTGTTGTCATTAGGCCTCATTGGGTCGAATTCCAGCTTGTGCAGACTCCACCCACGAGGAAACAAGACGTGGGCTGATCCGTGATGTTTGAGGCTGAGACCATTATGACCCATTGGGTTTTGATTGGCTGATTTTCAGAAGTAGATTGATTGCTAGAGCTTTCTTCCTCGTCTGTCTTAGTCTGGAAGCTCCTCTGAAATCTATTTGACATCATCGAACACACACGCCTCCATGGATAAGATGGCATGAGGTCCACTGGTTGGGATTTGAACCTGAGTCTCCTGGGTGGAAGGCCAGAATGCTACCACGGATCCACCGAGGCTCCACTTCACATCCACACCTGCCTAAATCCCCAGGGCCCGAGGCCCACGCCAAACCCTCTCTCCGAGTCAACAGTTCTGTGTGTAGCTGCCTCGCCCGGTTCTGCACTCTCCGACTACTCTATTGATCCTCTGTACGGAGCTGTCCTGCTTCGAGTAGCTTCATCTGCTCTGTGCGCGTCTTGAAACAAGAGCAGGCCTCTTGCATCTATCTGCTGATTTATGCAGAGGCTAGCATGTTGCTTTGTCTGTGGGCGTGGAGGGACACGTGTCTGTCACGTGAGCCTCTTGGGACTGGACACCATCTGCTCAGGTCTGTAGTTGTCTCTGCTACCTGGTCCATACATCTCTTCCCAAAAGACTTGGTGGAGTAGCGGGTTACTCACTGGGTCAGCAGTTCAAAACCTCCAGCCTCTCCTCGGGAGGAAGATGAGACTTTCTACTCCCATAAAGACTTACAGATTTGGAAACTCCCCCGGGTGGTCCTATTCTGTTCTATGAGGCTGCTAGGAGTCTGCCTCCCCTCCATGACAATGAGACTGGAACATACCGGAGGGCATTAAACTAACAAAGACAAACGGCCGTGGCTTCATGCACATCCTGTGCACGTGTACAGTTGGTGTGGAACATCCCTCACCCCCATCCCCTCTGGACCCACCACCCAGGTGGTATCGACCCTCGGTGGGGGTGAGGACTGGCTGTGGACACCAGAGGACTCACCACCAGAGACTCGTTGAATTCGTGGTTCAGATCAGCCTCTTCGGCGGCCTCCACCAGCCTCTGAGAGACGCAAAGGCAGAAGGAGTGGTCAGGGATAGTGGAGCTCAAACACAGCTCCCCGGCCCCACTCGTCCTGTACAACCCTGAGCGCGGGTCCCTGCGCTCCTGGGGGCACACAGCAGCACGCTGGGAAGGGTGGGAGAAGCTCCCGTGGTGGGCGGAGGTGCTGAGGGCAGCGCAGTGTCTCGGGTGGGGAGAAGACCCCCCAGGCCCGAGGCCCGAGTACCTGCACTGCCTCCACTTTGCTGCGGAGCATGGTCTCCATGTCCTCTGAGAACTGCTTCACCAGCGCCAGGCCGTCCACCTCCTCGATCTGCAGACTGGACTCCACGTCTTCGTACTTCTGCTCCGGGACAGTGGGACCTCAGGCACGCGTGGCTTTGCGCCGTGTGTGGAGCCTGGTCTCTCAGGCAGTGTCCTCCCCCAGTGCTGACTTGCTCATGCCACTAGATGCAAGGACGGGCTCCCCCCTTGCCCAATCTCCCTCAATCACCTTAACCAGATGCCTTCTCTGATCTGTACTCTCTGGACAGATTAGGGTTGGAACCCTCCAGAGGGGCGTAAACTCAGACTCAGCGAGGTCAGTGACCTTGACCAAGGCTATGCAGTCACATGGGTCTCCCAGACGTCCCCGCCCAGGTTCTCTGTGCCTGCTGGAGCCTGCGCACGCTGACCACGAAGCCACTATGGTAAGGTGGCCAGATTTTAACATTGGTACAGCGGGACACCATTGATAAAACTCATATCCTGGTGAAATAGCCACATGGCAGCCGAAAACCGTCTACCCTAGCTTGTCGTGCATTCTTTCCAAAACTCGGGACTTTTTAAAAATGCCGCAGGACACGGAAAAATTGTTAAAAATTGGGACGGCCTGCCAAAAGCAGGGCATCTGGTCACCTTACACTATGAACTTCAGCTCACCTTTCCCAGACCCACCATAAGGAAATCTTGGTGGCCATGTGTCTGTGGGCACACCAGGGTCACCCTTAGTGCGGCAGGTAACGAGGACAAACTGCCAGCAAGCTCAGGAGAATCAGGAGACCGGGTCCAAGCTTCTCTCTGGGCCACAGGAGACAATCTGTCCCTGAGGGTGGGCATGATGGGTCCACTGTCCCAGCTCTGCGACCTATCATAGAATGTGTGACCTCCGGCAAATCACTCAGTTCTCTCATCTTTAAAATGTCACCTTTGCACAGCACTTCACAGAATATGCTTCTACCTCCAAAGGATTGCACAATTACTCCCCTATCTTCCTCGCCTGGGTTGGCGGGTCAGCTGAGAAAGTCAAAGGAGGCAGCACGGAAGCATGGGCCTTGTGGAAGGGGAGGGCTTAGTTATCATTCCTAATGCAGCCTGTGGAAGGACCGTGCCAGGGCCGGGGTGTGTGTGTGTGTGTGTGTGTGTGTGTGTGTGTGTGTACGCCCTTTCAACATGGGGGCCACAGGGAAGAGGGGGAAGGTAGAGACTGCAGTGTGCTCCTGTGTAGACATAAAAGCCTGAGATTCACTCTTAGCTTCACGTGTAAGACGGAGACGTTCAAACTCGTCTCACAGAGCTGTGGGGAGAACTAAATCCTGCCTATAAAGCTCCTGCCAAGGATACCCAGGAAGGAGAATAGCCAGGGAGTCATGAATATTCGAGAGAAATGAAGCTGTTTATTATTAAAGCTGGACTGGGAGTCATGAACCTGAGAGGAAGCTGTTTGTCATCTGGCAAGAGGCCAGGCTAACCATCATTCTGCACATGAAGTCAGGGACCAACGGGGCACGAAAGCGGGGAAGGGGTTGCTCCCTTGCTGTTTGTCCCTTGGGGCGCTTCCTGCCCAGGATATCCACCGTGGGCAGGCGTGGACACAGGGCGGGGCTGGGGGTTTGGAAAGCCCATCCGGCACAGACCAGCCCCAGACCTTCTGCCCCAGCTGCTCCCACGAGGGCCTGTACTCTGCGTCTGAGGCACCCCTTTCCTACCCACCCCTCTTCATAAGGGCCAGGCCCACATTCCATCTGCCCACGCTGCTCCTCCCCCCAGGCAATCTCCACCCTGATGCCTGCATCTCACAGCCTCAGCCCCAGCACAGCGTTCTCGGCCCCTCCACTGCACTGACCCCAGGGCCCCAGTTTGTCACATGGACAAGCTGCTTGGGTCCTAGGACCCCCATGCCCTCATCTGAACAGGAGGGAATTGTATTAGAAGATCTTCAAGGAAAAGGCATTTAGGGATTGGCAATCCTGCTCTCTATCAGGAAGGAGGCGCTGGTCCTGATCACCCTGAGCCCGGGAAGGGGTTACTGACCTTCTGCAGTAAAAGGGAGCCCGAGTATTTGGTCACGGTGTGATACAGGTCCCTGCCGAAGGTGTCTGCCCACAGCCTCACCCTGTGCCAGGGGACAAAAGTGCATGCATTCTGCACACACCACAGAGCAGCTATCTGGACACCCCTTCCCACACACCTATGTGAACACACACATGCACAGAGACTTCCACTCATCCACTGACACCCCCACACACACACACACTCCCAGACACATGAGCACACGCGCCAAGAGCTCTGGGTTGTGAGCGGAGAATGAGGTGCAGGAAGGAGGACAGGAGCAGGAAACGGCTTGGCTACAGCTGTTCCATCTCAGCGAGTCACCCAACGCAGCCTTTCTCCTTGGTGCCCTTGGGGCCTTCTGCTGAAGTCTCGATGGAAGGTGAGGTGAGGGGGCAGGAGAACAGTCTCGGAGCTGCTGCTGCCGAGGCCAGGGGCAGAGGCAGGGGCAGGCAAGGGGGCGTGAAGAGGCCACACCTGGCTGACAGCCCCACCTCCCACCCATCCTCCTGTCAGGCTCTGGGTGGCCCCTCTGTGGTAGACTGGAGGGGCTCTGGGAGAGCAGTCCCAGAACAGGAAGAGCACAAAGCTATGGAAGGGGAGGCATCAAGAGTCAAGCCCAGATTGTACGAGTCCCTGCCAGAGGGCAGGCTGTTTCAGAAGCCACAGCACAGGGCCCAGGGGTATGAGCCAGACATGTCTGCTGGGTCGGACAGTCATAGGAGACTTGGGCAAGTACAGATCTCAGAGGGAGTGGAAGGGGGGTGGGGGAGTCTGAGAGAGAGTGGGAGGGGAGGGAGGGGCCTGATAGGAGAGTGAAAGACTGGGGAGCAGAGTTGAAGAGGAAAGAGAGTGTGGGTGTAGGACAGCAATGTGGGGATCGGGTAAAGCCTCCAGAGGGCAGGTGTGCAGTACAACTGTGGGCATGTTGGCGGGCTCTCAATCTCACCCCGCTCTGGGTTTCCAGTGGGGCTGGTGCACTCCATGGCGACCTCAACTGCAGCCATTGTCACCTGGCACTCAGCCTACCTTCTGCTGTGGACTGTGGGGCGCTCTGGGAGTGAAAATTATTCCGGCCGTCTCCCTTGGCAACGGACAGTCTTATAAACCAAAACCCAAAACAAACTCACTGTCATTGAGTCAATGCTGACTCATAGCAACCCCTTCTGGGTTTCCAAGCCTGTCTCCTACGGAGCTGCTGCTGGTGGTGGTGGTTTTGAACTGCTGACCATTCAGATCACAACCCAACACACAACCACTACTCCACCGGGGGCTTCTTTATAGACTGGTGGAAATGGTGAGAGCACAGACCAGGTGGATTGGAGTTCAAATTCCAGCACCGCTGTTCATTTGCTATGTAGACTCAGGGGAGTTACCTAAGCTTTCTGAGCCTCTGTTTCCCAAACTGTAAACCAGAGATTATATGAACGACCCCACAGGAAGCCCCCAGTACAATGCCCGTCCTACGCAACCAACCCCCAAGCCAAACTCACTGCCATCGAACGGATTCTGACGCACCTATAGGACAGGGTAGAACTGACCCTGTGTGTTTCCAAGGCAAACAGTAACTCTTTGCAGGAATAGAAAACCTCGTCTTTCCTCAGTGGAGCGGCTGGTGGTTTTGAACTGCGTAACCCCTCTGTCATCAGGGGTCCCGAGTCATACAAAATGTAGCAGGTATATGCACACAGCTCCATGGAAATGAGGCTGCCCAAACCCACTGCTCGACGTAGCTACGCACCAACAATACGAGTTACTGGTCTCCCCTGTGCCCACTTCCGTTAGGCACATAGCTGGCAGGAGCCGGATCGCCGTGGCTGGACTCAGACAGGGACCATTGTAGGAGCCCTCAGATTAGGGGACACAGCCTGGGTGCCAGACGCCACCACACTCTGCTCCCCACATACTGGACCTGTCTTTGGTAGGCACACCAGAGCTTAGGACTAAAAAACAAATGTTCCCCAAGAAACCAAGTGTGTGGCAGACATACAGCGGAATGAAGGGCTGACGGTGCTACCCTCCGGGGGAATCTCAGGAACGATACGCTGTTAAAGAAGTCCCATCGTGTATGATTCCCTTGAAATGAACTAACCAGACGCGGTAAATCCCAGACGAGGTTTAAGTCCCCAGCTGCCAGGGACTGGGGAGGGGAGGAAACAGTGACTGGGCTTGGGGATTTATTTTAAAGCGTTTAGAACCAGAGAGTCTTGGTGGATGCACCACATTGACAACGTACGTTAACAAGGTTAATATTCAAAAATAATAATAGTAAATAAATAAAAGCTTAGAGTATGGTAGGTGAATTTTACCTATATTTAAAAATGCAAAAATAGAAACACCGACAGAGACGCGGCAGAGTCCTGGAAGTTTACACTAACATGTAAAGGACTGATACAGGTTCTTTCCGAGAGCTGGGTTTCATGACAGGGTCCTGGGGGTGGCAGGATTACATAGAAAGGGATCCTGGGGTCCCTAAGTCTCATTTTTCTCCTTTCTGGGCCAGCCACCTCCTGTTTGTATGCGGCATTCCCTTCCTTTTGAACAGCTCCTCCTTTTCAGAAGGCTGAAATAGGAATTTCCTACCCCACCCTTCAGGTGCTCCAGGGGGGCGGCCTGCCACCCCAATGAAGGCCTGCGTCCTGATGGTTAGTCTGCTGGAGAGGGGGCAGTGAGCAGAGCTTTAGGGAGGAGAGGAGGCTGATGGCAGGGAGTCGTGAAGAAAGGCTTTCACAGCGGCCAAGAGAAGAATGGGCAGTCTAGGCCCCTTGGGAAGCAGGGGCTTCACAGGTGGGAGGGGTGGAAGAGGCAGCAGCAGGCAGGAGGGAGGAGAGGCTGGATTTGATGCTTACGTGTCCAGAGGAATCTTGGTCTGATCCTGCGTGGGAGGCAGGGAGAGGCAGGATGGCAGCAGCCACAGGATGACCATGTTCCTCTGCAGGAAGGTGCGGGCCACTGACCGTGGGGGCCAGGGAATCCTGCTGCGGGTGGAGCCGGGCTTTGGGTGGACCATGGGAAGTCTAGGCATCAGGGGGGTGGGAGGAGGGAGCTTCGTCTGCTGATCACCCAGGATTCTGGGAGGGTCCTCAAGCTTCTTTCTGCCTTCCAGGTCCTGCAAACACGGGGCTTCTCAGCCTTGCAGTCAGGGCCCAGCTGGCTTGCCTGGGGGTGGGGGGTGAGGGTGGCTCTCTCTTCCCTGGCCCTGCGACAGACCTAGGAGCTGTCCAGGCTTCCAGGAGAGGGGCTGACGGGTCTAGCGGGAAAGGCTGTGATACAATGAACCCCTTTAATCCACTGACCTATCCTCTAATCCCTGCCTGACAGCAGAGAGGAGGGGGGTGGCAGAAGGCGTGGGGGTGGAGGACCTCAGCAGGATTACCCTGATTTCTGAAGACAGAGCTCTGTTTTTTTGAGTAGGGGTTGAAGCACACCCTTCAGCTTTACAGAGGCAGACCTGCTCCTGCAGAACAGCCCCTGACCTCAGACGAGGAAGGTGCGGTGACACAGGTCAGAGGCAACCCCTGGCTTCCGGGTGTCCCCAGCTCTAACAAACTCACCTCAAGAAACCTCCGACAGTCCTTGGAGGCCAGGGCTACCGGCTCTGTTTGTTTGGGTTTGGGTTGTTTGGAATTGGCTGAAGTCAGTTGAGCAGACCCATCTTCAACCCAATAGCTGATATGCATTTTGCTTTGGGTCCTTGGCTACCACGCCCACCATGTAACAGGGCGTGGTGCACATCCCCTGATGCGTCTCAGATCCATTCACCCCCTTCTTCTGGACCCTTCTGAACTGCGTCCTTGGGCAAAGGCGGCTCTTCTGGATTCCAGCGGGTGATTGTGCTAAGGGGTGCTTCCTTCCCTGATGGTGGTGCTCCCTTTAGAGACCTGTCTGAGGTACAGGCCCGAAGGGTGACTGAGCGCCACAGTCACAGAAGCCAGGAGCAGGGAGACAGCAAGGCCGTCCCCCCACCACCCCTGCTTTTCAGGAAGGGCGCGAAGGCTCAGGAAGGGCAGGGGCAGCGCTGGGACTCTGACTCAGGTGAGTTGTAGTGGATTGTGACCCAGGTTATAGAAAACGACATAGTCCTATAGATCCTGCCGGACGCGCCACGTCTTACCTTTGCATGGTTCTAGCACAGGGGCTAGAAGCTTCAAGGACCCTCACTTTCCACGGAGGGACCTTAGCAATACATTCCTATGGCCAAATTTTTTGGTGTGTG
>NW_022110173.1:2896546-2897713 GCF_000313985.2 Echinops telfairi
GACCTACAGGTTGAGAAACGCTGGACTAATGGGTCCCATGAGTCCCAGACTCTATGACCCTGAGACCAGAAGAACTAGATGGTTCCCAGCAGCCCCTACCAACCACTCTGACCAGGACTGCCACCTAAGGCCCTGGACAGAGGGAGAGAGAACTGTGGGAAAGGCTTCAAAATCATTTAAAAATTTAAGCCTTATGAGTCTGATAGAGACTGGTGGAACTCTGAGATGCTGGTCATAAGGCATCTTAAACACCTGTCAAGCCTGGCACTGCACCCACTCCTGGAAGCCACTTTGCAGCCCAACCACAGACAGGCCTATACCGTGAACAGTAACACCCACGAGGCACAGACTCCTCAAAACCAGCCACCACCGAGACCAAATGGGCAACGTTTGACCGCAAACAAAGCTCAGAAGACAGAAAGGAGCAGGTACAAGGTGGACAAGCGGAAATGGAGAATGTGGGGAGAGTGCATTCACTGTCGTTAAACAAACAACGTGCATCAGTTGTCGAACAGTGAATCAATTTGCTCTGTAAACATTCACTGGCACCCCAAGAAAAACGAAAACGAAACAAAACAAAATTCTCTCCCTTCCTGGGCACACGCCCCTCCCCCCGCCCCCTCTGCTCCCCGGGCTATGAAACGCAGAGGTTGGACTGCTATGTGGATGTGCCCTGAGTGCCCACTGCCAGCAGGATGGGGTAGGAGAGGGAGAGACCAGGAGCCAGCAGCTAGTCTGTGGGAAAATCTTCCCAGGACCAAGCCAATGCAGTGACCAACACAGGATTCAGCTCTCATCCCTGTCCGGCCCAAACAGCTCTCCTTCGAGGGAGGCAGTTGAGCTTCAGTGAAAATAGTAGATCCTGGAATTGGAAAGGTGCCATCTTGTGTTCTTTTTGCATTCCTATTGTGCTCAACAGAATTGATCAAAGTCTCTGTGTGCGTGAGGACAGACTGGGAAGAGGGCGGTGGGAACATCGGGGGAGACATCAGTCTCCCGCTCCATGCGCCCATCCATCGGATTGCTTCCCGGTGTCTCTGCTGCATCTGGTCCTGACAAAGGCTGGTGGCTCCGACGAAGTGGTTCACACAACTGCCACCAACGCAGTGGAGGGCCTGGAGCCACACGTGTTGCGGTGACAAAGCTCCTACACACGGCCATGGATAC
>NW_022110173.1:2914742-2916471 GCF_000313985.2 Echinops telfairi
GGTGTGCAGGTATCATTAGGGCTTTAGGGGACATACCAAGCAGAGGGATTACGGGGGTCACATGGCATGTCTAGCCCCAGATTTTGAGAACGCGCCAGACTGCTTTCCACAGGGGCTGTGCTGTTTCGCAGCCCCGCCAGCAGCGGATGAGGTTCAGTCTGTCGACACCCTGGCCAGCATGGGTTGTTTGCTGATTATTGCTTAACGTTGCTGTTCCTGCTCGGTGACTCCAAGGTGTTTGAGCAGGTCTCAGGCTCAGTGTAGACACGCAAGGTCACTTGGTTTTCCTTCCTGTCACAAACTGAGCCTCAGGCGTCCTGGGTGACCCCCCACCCCCTTCAGATGACCCGGGCCATCACAGGGAGTAGAGCATGCACAGCAGGCCTGCGTACAACCCAGCTCTGACTCTCTCCCGGAAGCTGCTTCCCAAGCTCAAGGCACCTGTTGCTACAATATACCAGTTCTGGCTGGAGGTGAGAGCTTTCAAGGGGAGAGTAAAATTTCCGATTCCTAAGGCCTTTATTATTTTTTATTTTATTTATTTTTTATTCTTAAAAGATCGTTTTATGGGGGGGGCTCTTACAACTCATGACAATCCAGACATCGATCACATCAGGCATATTTGCACTTACGTCACCATCGTTCTTTTCGAGACCTTACTTTCTCTGGAGCCCTGGGGATCTGCTCCTCCTTTTTCCTGCAGCCTTTAGTTGTCGGCCTGCTAACTACAAGGTAGGCCGTTCCAACCCAGCAGCCACTCCACACGCGGAAGGGGAGGCTGCCTGACTCTAAAGATTTTCAGCCTCAGAGACCCTGTGGAGGGTCTCCGTAGGTGGAAATAAACTCCATAGCAGGGTTTGGGGTGGACTTGTGTTTTATGCTTGGAATAAAGGAGCCCTGGAGGTACCGTGGGTGGAGCACTGGACTGTAAATCACAAGTCCAGCAGTTCAAACCTGTCAGCTGCGTCTCCGGAGAAAGATGAGGCCGTCTGCTATAGACTCAGACACGTGACCAGGGCCGCGCTGAGTCCGGGTCACCTTGATGGCGGTGGGATTTGGTGCTAGGGTGTCAATGCCTGTCGTGGTGATTCCACCCAGTCCCACTGCTAATGAGAAAGAAGGAAGACCCTCCCACATGCGATGTGCCTCTCCCAATTCCGATGTGAAGGTGTCTCAACCAGATGCCTAGATTTGCTGATGCGGTCACAATGTCCCTTCTGCCGGAGGGTCTGAGGAATGTGAGAACTGGGGAGGGGGCTGTCATGCTGGTGAGAGCTGCAGGCTGCACCCAGAGGCTGTCTGCCCACCTCTGGCCTGCTGTGTCTATAAATACCTTGAAGGTAATTTGTTAAAGGGTGTGTGTGTGTGTGTGTGTGTGTGTGTGTGTTTAGGCCGAGGGCAGGAATTCAGCAGGAAGGAAGCTGTGGAAGTCTGAAACTGAAACGGGAAGAAGTTCAAAGCGCAGAGCCCCTGAGGGCTTTTAGGAGGGAGGGGAGGGCCTGGTTGTGAAGGGAGCTCAGTGAATTTCCACAGCTCTGTGCCCTTCAGCTCTCAGCCCTGGAGGAAGGAGAGAGGCCTCTGGGGAGTTCAGAGAACACCCATTGAGAGAGAAGACCAGAGGGAGGGCTGAGAGGCCATCAGTAGATTGGAAACTGCCTCCTTTCACCAGTACACCAGGGCTTGCCAGATGCCAGCGTCCTATGTTTGGAAATGGAATTTGTAAGGGGCC
>NW_022110173.1:2917525-2923148 GCF_000313985.2 Echinops telfairi
ACAACAGAAAAGTGAGTGAAGGGACATGTCGGACAGTTTAAGGCATGACAAAAGAATAATAATTTATAAATTATCAAGGGCTTGGGAGGGAGGGAGGGGGAAAAACCAGGAGCTGATACCAAGGGCTCAAGTAGAAAGAAAATGTTTTGAGAATGATGATGGCAACACATGTACAGATGTGCTTGACCCAATGGATGGATGTGTGCATTGTGATAAGTGTTGTACGTGCCCCCAATAAAATGATTGAAAATAAACAAATAAATTAAAGATTGCGGCCTTGGAAAGTCCATGGGGTCAGTTCTAGTTGAGCCGGAGTCAACTGGACTGCAGTGAACTTGAGACACATAAAACTTTAGTTACATTGCCTATCAAAATGGGCCTTGTGATACGGAGTACGACAGGCTCCTCAAGGGAGAGGGAGAGACAAAGGGCGAGGGTTGGGAGCTGAGCTCGTTGGTTGATGGAGAAATGCTCTTGGGAATTCCCATCAGGCCAAGAGGGCTGCCTTTCCATCTGGAAAAGTATAAATGATGCCACTTCCACTTGGATGATCCCTCATTGTTTTCTGCAGGTGGTGGTGGTGGTGGAGGGGCGGGGCTAGAAAGCTGGCCTTCGTGTCCCTTCCATGTATAGGATTTCCAGCCCTTTGGGGACAGGACGAGATGCTGTGGCTGAGTGGTGAGATGGCCTGAGGAGAGCAAAGGGGCCAGGGTGACACCCAGGAGAGGCCCCTGCTTCCCCCAGCAGGACCGGCTGAAGGAAAGGTATCCTGGGAGAGCCCTCTGAAATCAGAATTCTTAGTGGCCTTCCTTTTGCTCCCTACGTGCCCTTAAACCTGCCCTTCAGCCAGGAAAGATCAGCTGCCAGCCCTGGCACCGGCATGTGCCCAAGCCTCCCCCGGGAGTGTCAGTATGAGCACTTGGCCAACCAGTCAAGATTGAAGTTGGAAATAAATCCCGCAGGCCACACCACTGCCTGTGTCTGAAGAATCACAGGAGCTTAAATTTAGAAGCGTTGAGCCGTATCCTGGCAATGTGGTTCTCAGAACACATGCGGCCCTGTCGTTAAAAATACCAGGGCCCATGCCAGCTAGAGGGAGGTGCTGGGGCCAGGTGCTGAAACGTGGCAATGCACAGCTAGTAGCGCCCGGTGCGAAGCCCCAAGAGCTGCAGCAGGCTGCAGGGTGGAGCCCAAAGCAATTAGAACTTGAAGATGGGCTGCCGCTGACGGGGAACAGAAGGTTCCCTTGGGAAACCGACCCTGGTTCTGTGAGAGCAGCCTGGTTCGGGTTAGTGGCTTGTTTAGAGCTTCCCAAGGACAATAGGCCAGAAAGGCCAGAGAAGCTCCCGCCAAGTACTTTTGGTGGACCCAGGGTCAGGTGGGCAGTATGGGACAGGCCTGCCTGGAGCCCCGGGTGAATGAATGTCCAGGGCTTCCTTCAAGCAACCTGCCTTCCTGGAGCTGTGACTCATGAATCCCATGGACTGTAGGAAGCTCTTCCTCTCCCTCATCTTGAAGGGGAAAAGAATACCAAAAAATGTCAATATTGGTCAATATACTCTACTGAAGAACTTGAATTAGGTGTCAACATGCTGGGAATAGTGTTGTATCTTCGTGGCCCTGCCCTCATTAAGGAGCTCTCACACCACTGACTGGTCATCTTTCAGCGGGACAGTCGCGCGTCTTGCTTGGGACAGTCCATTAAATCCTTGGGTTCACCTCGGAGTCTTGGGAGGGTATGCGGGAACTGAGGCAGGAGCAGGCTCTCATCTCTGCCTTGGGGAAGCAAAGTCACACACAGAACACCAAGTGCTCCCCAAGACTTAGTCACTGGGTGGTAGGGCTTCTGTGTACTTCTTTTCAGATAACAGACCCTGGCCTGGGAGGAAGTGACTTCCCCAGTGTCACTGCCCGCTGATGGAAGGCCCGAGCTTTCTGTATTCACGCGGGCTCTCTCAGTGGGGGGATTCGTTTCCACTGGACACACGTCTTGTGGGTCCCTCTCTGTGTCAGGTACCTCAGGGGAGACAGAGGTGGGGGTTGTGGTCCTTCCCTCAAAGGTACGACAGGGGAGAAAACTCATATGCACACAATCAAAACCAGGGAGGTGTGGGAGACGAACTGGAAGACAATCTCACAGCGCAATGGAAGTCAGAAAACAACTTCTCCTTTCACCTGGACACTCTCACCTGCAAGGGGAGATAGGAAGAAAGGGCGTCCGAAGACTTCCTGAAGAAGTGAGCAGGAAGGAGACGACATCTCATTTGAAAGATGAGGAAGTCAGGGTGATTAAACTTCCACCGAGGAGCCCTGGTTAAGAGCGGGGCTGTTAATTGAAAGGTTGGTGGTTTGAACCCACTCAGAGGCTCCTAGGTAGAAAAGACCTGGCGATCTCTTGTAAAAGTTACAGCCTTCTTTCTGTGTCGGGTAGGGTTGCTATCAGTCAGCATCAGCCAGACAACACACTGGCAATTCCCAGTACGGGCTTTGGTGATTCAGGGGTAGAATTTTGGTCTCCTAGAGTTCAAATCTGTCAGCCGCTCTAGTGGGGGAAGTTGAGGCTTTCTGCTCCCAGAAAGATTTATATCCTTGGAGATCCGTGATGAGTTGGAATTGACGGAATGGCAGTGTTTTGGATATGGGAGACCAGGGTTTGATTCCTGGCCAGGGCAATACCAGTACCCATCAGTCAGGGGAGGCTGTGTGCTGCAACGACACTGAACAGGTTTGGGCAGAGTTTCCATCTACAAAGGACTAGGAAGAAAGGCCTGGCAACCTACCACCAGGGTTCAACCCCCCTGATACTCAGCTGATCATGGGGTGCCGCAGGACCAGGCTGCGCTTCCCTCCTGGGTCATCATGAGTCAGGGGCAAGGAACAGCAGCAACTCCCAACATGTGGCAACAGGAAGATGTTGGGGCAAATTACTAAGCTCTCCGCTTTCAACTCCGCAGAGCGAAGAGGATAAGACCGGCCTTGCAGGCACTGGGAGAACAATAAGATGATGTGTGCTTCATTCTCGCCTTGCTGTCTGGAAGCTGGTAAACACTCCATAAATGTCAGCTACCGGGGTGGCCATGGTCATTGTCGCCATACTTACAGACCCGTGGCCACAGTCTGTGGGTCGGTCGGTCGTCCAGGATGCAGGAAGCCGGTCTCACTGGAGGAGGCTGTCTGCAGCAGCAGCCTTCGAGGTGGGGGTGGGTGACATCCATGCAGTCTTCCTCCACTGGCGTCAGCCACTATTCTGGAGCAGCAAAATAAGGGGTGTAGGTGAGGAGACAAAGAGGCCTGCATCCGTCTGACGAAGCCCTGCAGCATTTTCGGGAATCACCGCCAGAATTAAGCTCGGTGAGAGGTTCAGGCTGCTAAGCCTAACTCAGGTCCTCATTTCTCTTCCTTAGAAGGAGAAAGAGCAAGAAGGGGAAGAGGAGCAGATGGGAGAAAGGGAACCAGAAGGACAGATGGCAGCCTGGTAGCTTTGTGCTTTTCCAAAGGCTCGCTTGTCCATGACCACGGGCCTCCGGATCCCCTTGGTTTCTGCCTTCGGTGGGTCCCCACTGGCCTCCACGAAGAAACCACACTCCAGGCACAGGTTTCTGTCAACTCTTCCTTGGACCCCCCGCCCCCCCCCTTCGCCTATTTCCCACTTCCCCAAGCCCTGTTCACTTCGCAGAGCCTAGTCAGCCATCCCCCTTCTGCTTCCACACTCCCATCTCACCTCTTTTCTGGTTTCTCACTTTCCTTCCAGCCGACCCGCAGCAGACCTTTGCTGCGCACCTACTGGACACCTGGCCCTGGGTAAGGCCCTGAGGATTCCTAGCTACCTAAGAGCCCGGTCGGGGAGGCGGGGGGTGGCTCACAGGCCACTAGGAAGTCAGGTAGATTTCAGCACATGAGGGGAGTGTGGAGGATTCGTATAAGGAAAAGCATATTCCTTCTAGATCTTTGCTTTTTGCTCCACGTAAATTGCGTTATGCCCTTGTGACACCAGATAGAGTCCGACAAGAAGTCGGGTATATCCTGAACACCCAGGGGTCTGCTAGAGAGAGAAGCTTCCCAGCTCTCCACTCCAGAGAACTCAGTCATCAGAAGCTATATCCTAAATGTGCTAAGAGTAGTTGGGTGGACTGGATATCAGCTAATGATTTTGTTCATGCAACACGGGGTCAACTTGGGCAGCCAGTCATACTTAAGCCAATTCATGAGACAGGAGCAGGGGGAGACTGAAAGTATTAATTGACTAACTGGCATTCAAGGAGACAGAGTAGATCCCATCTAACAAAATCAGGGTCCCCACGCAACAGGTAAAAGGACAGTCTTTATAGGCAAGGGAAAGGGGGGCTTCAGCAAAGACTTAAAGTTAAGGAGAAAGCGGAAATTTCCGTGGAAGGGTCTTGGGGAGCAATCAAAGACTTTACATAGTTAGGCTTGAGACAGGCAGTCTGGGTTTCAGATTTGCTTAGAGCAGCGGTTCTCAACCTGTGGGTCGTGACCCCTTTGGGGGGTCGAACAACCCTTTCATAGAGGTCGCCCGATTCATAACAGTAGCAAAATGACAGCTATGAAGTAGCAATGAAAATAATTTTATGGTTGGGGGGTCACCACAACATAACAGTCTGGGTTTCAGATTTGCTTAGAGCAGCGGTTCTCAAACTGTGGGTCGTGACCCCCTTGGGGGGTCGAACAACCCTTTCATAGAGGTCGCCCGATTCATAACAGTAGCAAAACGACAGCTATGAAGTAGCAACAAACAATGTTATGGTTGGGGCGTCACCACCATATGAGGAACTGAGTGAAAGGGCCGCAGCATTAGGAAGGTTGAGAACCATTGGCTTAGAGGGACTCGTTCACATTTCAGGTCTAGGTGTTGTCAAAGAGTTCCGTCTTTCAGAGAAAGGTGGGTGAATCTGTAACATCTAAAAGGAACAGCAAAGGCTTGCTAATTAATCATGAATTATAGCAGATTTTCAAGACTGAAACAGAGGAGAACAAAACACATAAAGGCATGGGACCTGAAAACAGATGCTGTCGTTGCTGCTGCTGGTGCTGTTAGGTGCCCTAGCGCTGGTTCCGACCCATAGCGACCCTACGCATAACAGACTGAAACCACCTGCCCTGGCCCAGCTTCACAATTGTCCCTATGTTTGAACCCTCGTTGCAGCCACTGTGTCAATCTGTCTCACGGAGGGTCTTCCTCTCTCCCCTGCCCTTCTGCTTTACAAGCACGGTGTCCTTCTCCAGGGACCAGTCGCTCCTGACAACATGTCCAAAGTATGTGAGATGAAGTCTCTCCATCCTTGCCTCTAAAGAGCATTCTGGCCACATTTCTTCCAAGACAAATTTTGTTTTTCCTTTTAGCAGTCCATGGTACTTTCAACATTTTTCACCAGCACCACAATTCAAACACATCGGTTCTTCTTTGGTTTTCCTTATTCCACGTTCAACTTTCACAGGCATTCGAGGTCATTGAAATTACCCTGGTGTGGGTAAGGTGCACCTTAGTCCTCAAAGTAAAATCCTTTCTTTACAATACTTTAGAGAGGTCTCGGGCAGCAGATTTACCCAATGCAATGTGACTGGTGCTTCCATGAGCATTGATTGTAGATCCAAGACCAAAAAA